>NC_045782.1:19984497-20297839 GCF_008692025.1 Phocoena sinus
ATCCATTCGTCTGTTGATGGACATTTAGGTTGCTTCCATGTTCTGGCTATTGTAAATAGTGCTGCAGGGAACTGAGCATTGGTGTTTTGAAACCAATGCCCAATTCTGCCTTGTCACAATACTATTTATATGAGAGAAGGCTTTTCTCGCACTCAGTATTGGCAAGCCTACGAGTACCTCCTTCCATGAAGGTAACAATGGCGCTAGGATTGACGCCCTGCTACAGTACCCACACTTGGAGACCAGCATCACATTAGCCCCATTCACTGGCTGGGGACAGCCTTAGGGCTCTGACACCCTGTGTGTACACAGTCCAGCTCCTTCATTTCCTCTGGTACCCATGATATCAGACTGAAGCTTTGCTAATGATGAAAGTATGACAAATTACCTCTGAAGAGCCCAAGCACTCATTCTGGGGTCAGTGCCTTTCACTGTATCAACTAATTCAGAGTCTCTTTCATTTCATCAAGTGATGGAAACTGTTTTCACAATTTCTTTTACCGATGGAAGAATTAAGCTAACACATATCATCAGGTCTCTAATCTTAGGCCAATAATGAGTTTTTTTTTTAATTTGAAGGGACAAGAAAGAAAGAAGTAAATATTGCATTTGCGACTAAATTTTTCCCAACATTATGAGTACGATTTAAAAATAAAAATTCACTGCAATAGAATTTAATTGCCTTGAGTCTTATTGAATTCAACGTTAGATGATGTGATCAGCCCTATAAAGCAAAATGTTCGATGAATCAACTCAAATTTCACAAATGCAGGTGATGTTAAGAGCGCACAGTTTAAGCGGCATGGATCAGTGGACATCACAGAATCACTGTAAGATGTTGCTCTTTGTAGTTTTCTCTTCCTAAGATTTACTAATTCAGAGAAGAGGCCCTCCTTTTGTTTTTAAAGATCTTTCGTAGTATTACCTGCTGGTCTTATCCTTCCCCTCCTCACATTAGATAACCAAGAACCCAAGAGATAATCAAAATGGCCATTCATTTTAAAATATCTTAATCTCATCATACCTACTTATAATCATCCATTGAGCTAGAATTTAGAAAGTACATTTACATATATCAGCATATTTAATGCTTTTACTATCCTCTGGGTCATTATTTCAGTTTGATTTACAAATAATGACACAAATAATTTTAATATTTCATATGCACATATTGACTTGGAGGTTACATTTCTTTGAATTACTGCTTCACATCATTGAAGCTTCAAAGTTACCCTCAAGTTCCAAACTGACTTAGGAGCACCTAGTAAGAGGGTGGTGAGGCCAGGTGGTGAAACAAAGAAGCACACCTAAAGTATAATATGGCTTCAGTACTCAAGGGGCTTATAGTTTACTTCATGGGGAAAAAAACATGTTTCAATTAAACATTTGAGATGGCAAAAAGCAACATGTATAGTGACACAGTGAGTAATAGAGATAATGAAATGTTTAGAATGGGAAATGTTGGAATAAAGGAAAAAGAGCTTTGAGCTAGGAGAGGAAGTTCCAACTTCCACCTGGATGAGTCCTGAGAGGTCACAGTCTCTCCCTGGCCTCGCCACACTCCCCAGGAACAGGAAGGATTTGCTTAAAACATCACAGTTTCCTCTCCAACTGGAAAAGCTACTGTCTGGGGTAAGCGGAGTTTAAGTTAAGAGTGAGGACTGAGCTGGCCACTGCGGATGAAAAGGAGCTGATGATAGCCAGGTGACCAGGAGAAGAAGAGGATTGGGAAGCCTGCTGCCATTTGTCATGCAACAGAAGTTTCAACTCCCACAATGTAATTCTTCTCTGAGCTCTAAGAGTCTCTCTCCAGCTAACATAGCCTGAAGTCAGCTAAGTGCAGATATTAATTCTGAGGGCTCTTGGTTCAGAGTACACTTATGTTTGTCATAAATTCCCTCACCACCATTTACTGGTATGACAGTACTTACTGCACCCTATCCAGTTTTCTGTGAGCATACCTGAATGCAGAAATAAACTGTATGAGTGAAGAACTGTTTGTATCTTTCTGTCAGTGTTGTCGGATTCATCTTTGCGATCCTCTTTAGACCAGATCCAGGGCCTTGCGCCTCACAAGTGCTAAATAAATGCTTGCCGAATCTGACTCTCTTGCTGAACAGAATAAGGGAGAAGCAAAGTTCACTTTTCTTTTCTCGTTCTCAGGACTGGGAGCAGGTGAGGAGCTCGATAATAACCAGAAAAGGAGAGTTGTGGGCCATTCCTTTAGACCAGTGGCTGCAGTCTGACCATGTGAAGGTGAGTCTGCCTGGAGGAGTACGGTGTGATCATACACAGCAGATTATGATGTAAGTCACAAGCCCCACCCGCCTCTATTATGCCTTGCTACCACACCCCTTTAGGTTGCTGGCTCTGACCCGGAAATCCTTTGAGTTTGTAACTCCAGATTCAGAAAACAATCAGAGCCAAGAAAAGATTTGACATAACATCTGTCTGCTAACAGCTTAGATTGGAAAAAGATTTCATTATTGTGGAGCTTTTGAAACATTTAAGCAAATATAATGTAGTTCTACAAAACAAGTATCAGGTAGTTTCTCTGAGTCTCTCAACATATAATGGCCAAGATATGAAGTTTGGTTATCAGACAGAGTATAAGAAGTGGACTTCTGAAGAACATTTGTGAAAACACACCATTGGATTTTCCAAACGTGTCCTTTGATTTTAGGCCTCCTTCTTCTCTTGGAGAAAGACAATTCTTTAAAATAAATGTTGGCAGAGACTGGATAGCTTTTCTCCAGATGTGCATAATACAGATACTCTATCAGACCATCTACTTATATCATGACCCCAGGAAAGTTCTTGAATCTCTTTGAGTCTCAGTTTCTTCATTCATCAAGTAGAGAAATAATGCCCACCAGACAGGGTTATTTTAAGAACTCAAGAACTAATGCTTATCGAGTGCTTACTATGTTTCAGGCCCCGTAGAATGCGTTATACGTGCACTAACTCATTTAATCTCACACTAACCCAAGGGATTAGGGACTGTTATTCCTCCTCCTCCACCTCCTCCTCCTCCTCCTCCGCCTCCTCCTCCTCCTCCTCCTCCGACTCCTCCTTCTTATTCTTCGTCTTCTTCCTCCTCCACCTCCTCCTCCTCCACCTCCTCCTCCTCCTCCTTCTCCGCCTCCTACTCTGCCTAATCCTCCTCCGTCTTCTTCCTCCTCCGCCTCCTCCTTCTTCTTCATCCTCTTCTTCCTCCTCCTCCACCTCCTCCTCTGCCTCCTTCTTCTTTTTCTTTCTCTTCTTCCTCCTCCTCCACCTCCTCCTCCGCCTCCTCCGTCTTCTTCTTCCTCTTCTTCCTCCTCCTCCTCCACCTCCTCCTCCTCCTCCACCTCCTCCTCCACCTCGTCCTCCGCCTCCTCCTTCTTCTTCTTCTTCTTCCTCCTCCTCCACCTCCTCCTCCTCCTCCGCCTCCTCCTCTGCCTCATCCTCCTCCTTCATTTTCTTCCTCCTCCACTACCTCCTCCTCCACCTCCTCTCCCTCCTTTTCCTTCTTCTTCTTCCTCCTCCTCCACCTCCTCCGCCTCTTCCTCCGCTTCCTACTCCACCTCTTCCTTTTTATTCTTCATTCTCTTCCTCCGCCACCGACTCCTCTGCCTCATCCTCCTCCTTCGTTTTCTTCCTCCTCCACTTCCTCCTCCTCTACCTCCTCTGCCTCCGTTTCCTTCTTCTTCTTCTTGCTCCTCCTCCAGCTCCTCCGCCTCCTCCTCTGCTTCTTCCTCCACCTCTTCCTTTTTATTCTTCATTCTCTTCCTCCTCCGCCTCCTCCTCTGCCTCCTCCTTCTCCTTTCCCTTCTCCCTCTCCTTCTTCCTCCTCCACGTGGTCCTCCGCCTCCTCCTTCTTCTTCTTCCTCTTCTTCCTCCTCCTCCAACTCCTCCTCCTCCGCCTCCTCCTGCTTCTTCTTCCTCTTCTTCCTCCTCCTCGAACTCCTCCTATTCCACATCCTCTGCCCCCTCCTTCTTCTTCTTCCTCTTCTTGTTCCTCCTCCACCTCCTCCTCCTCCTCCTCCACATCCACATCCTCCTCCTCTGCCGCCACCTCCTCCTCCGCCTCCTCCTTCTTATTCTTCGTCTTCTTCCTCCTCCTCCACCTCCTCCTCCTCCTCCACCTCCTGCCCCGCCTAATCCTCCTCCGTCTTCTTCCTCCTCCGCCTCCTCCTTCTTCTTCTTCCTCTTCTCCCTCCTCCTCCGCCTCCTCCTCCACCTCCTCCTCCGCCTCCTGCTTCTTCTTCGTCTTCTTCCTCCTTCTCCACCTCCTCCTCCTCCACCTCCTCCTCCTCCTCTCTGCCTCCTCCTCCGCCTAATCCTCCTCTGTCTTCTTCCTCCTCCACCTCCTCCTCCTCATCTTCCTCCTTCATCTTCTTCCTCCTCCACCTCCTCCTCCTTCCTCTTCTTCCTCCTCCTCCACCTCTTCCTCCACCTCTTCCTCCTCTGCCTCCTCCACCTCCTCCACCTCCTCCTCCTTCTTCCCCTGCTTCCTCCTCCTCCACCTCCCCCTCCTCCTCCTCCTCCTTCTTTTTCTTCCTCCTCCACCTCCTCCGTGTTCTCATCCGCCTCCTCCTCCTCTGCCTCCTCCTCAGACTCCTCCTCCTTCTTCCTCCTCCTCCACCTCCTCCTCCTCCTCCACTGCCTCCTCTTCCACCTCTTTCTTTTTCTTCTTCATTCTCCTCCTCCTCCGCCTCCTCCTCCTTCTTCTTCTTCTTCCTCCTCCTCCACCTCCTCCTCCACCTCTTCCTCATTCTTCTTCATGCTCCTCCTCCTCCTCAAAAACTGGGCAAGCCACTGGCCTGTGTGTGGAAATTGTAGCATGGAGGGAAGAGCCTCGTGCAAGGAGACCCATGTAGAAAGAAATGATAACCTCTGGATTCTCAGCTTTCAAATCCCAGCAACTCATTTGATTCTCACAGCAGAACCGACCACGAAAACGCTGAGACTATAAAGGAATGAAACATCTTACTGTACTAGTGCCCATGTTTCATAGGTAATAGGCTGGAACTTTAAGCCGTGTCTTCTCCTTATTCTGTGCTGCAGGGAGAGAGAGAGGAAGAGAGAGAGGAGGGAGTATTAAAGTAGGAGGCTTTCCAGATAACAAATAACTAATGCCATTTGCTTTCATTGTTCTGAATGTTCTCCTAATTGAGAATTACATGAGGTTCTTTGCAAACTATGCCGATTTAGTGGATTGATTGGTTAATTAATTTGCTGAGGAGATTAGCTCCTCCCTCAGCAAGATGGCGGCAAGATGGATCTGCCCTCTGGAAGCCAGAATGGTCCCTTCACTGGGACAGAGATATTTGGACCCCCACAGAGAGAGGAGTATTAGGTGGGATGATTTTCCTGCACCCAACTCTCACTTCCCCTTTTCAGGCTATACATCAAGAGGGTTTTGGCATCTTTTTAACTCTGGGATTTTGACACTGCCACAGATATAATTGTAGTTTGTGTATTTTAATTGTATTTCCTTTATAATGTATGACAAAATAGCATACCCACAGGTTGTAATAGGTGAGTTGCAAGTTGTATTATTTTAACCTATACTGAAAGTGAAAGAGATGATGATTTTGTTTCATTCATTACCTTTTGTAAATGCTTCTAAACTTCCAGAGTGAAGATGTCTGAATCACCATCACCTGCAGGGTTTCGTTAAAAATTTTCTCTTTCCCTCCTGCCACCCTCCACTGTTGGGGAGGATTCCCATTAGATTTTTAAGGCTCCCAGATGACTTTGATGATCAGTGAAACATTGGAAATACCGAATTAGAGTACCCTAACCATAGAAGCACACATATTTAAGTGTGTTCACAATAATTACTTTAAGGATAATTAATGCTTTCATAATCAATAAAGAAAGGATGAAACTGGTTATCTGTTACTCTGAAGTGTATATGTGCTAAGGCAAAATGGGGTGTGTGAGGCATGAACCACCCTAGGTAAACCTGAACAGCAGAAGTCCAGATCCTGGAGAGCATAGCATAGATCCTTGCTTCTCCCAGAGTGGACCTCAGACCAGCAGCTCTGGCATCTGCTGGGAGCTTGTTAAAGTACAGATGTATCTAGTGAGACAAATAAGAATCTGTATAGTAACAAATTACCAGGTTATTCCCACCAGGAAATTTTAAGAAGTCTTAGGTTCTTCACCTTGACTGCCTGTTAGAAGCAACTGGAACAATCTTTAACATGACAATTCCAGATCCCTACCCCAGAGAAATGATACCAGGTTCTAGGGGTGGAGCCTGGGCCTTGTTGGTTTCTTGTTGTTGTTGTTGTTGTGTTCTGTTTTGTTTTGTTTGTTTGTTTAATATTTATTGGAGTATAGCTGACTTACAATGCTGTGTCAGTTTCTGCTGTACAGCAAAATGAATCAGTTATCCATATACATATGTCCACTCTTTTTTAGATTCCTTTCCCATATAGGTCATTACAGAGTATTGAGTAGAGTTCCCTGTGCTATACTGTAGGTCCTTATTAGTTATCTATTTTATATAGAGTAGTGTGTATATGTCAATCCTAATCTCCCAATTTATCCCTCCCGCCCTTACCCCCTAGTAACTATAAGTTTCTTTTCTACATCTGTGAGTCTATTTCTGTTTTGTAAGTAAGTTCATTTGTACCCTTTTTTTAAGATTCCACATATAAGTGATATCCTATGATATTTGTCTTTACCTTTCTGACTTAGTTCACTCAGTATGACAATCCCTAGGTCCATCCATGTTGCTGCAAATGGTATTATTTCATTCTTTTTAAGGCTGAGTAATATTCCATTGTACATATGTACCACATCTTTATCCATTCGTCTGTTGATGGACATTTAGGTTGCTTCCATGTTCTGGCTATTGTAAATAGTGCTGCAGGGAACTGAGCATTGGTGTTTTGAAACCAATGCCCAATTCTGCCTTGTCACAATACTATTTATATGAGAGAAGGCTTTTCTCGCACTCAGTATTGGCAAGCCTACGAGTACCTCCTTCCATGAAGGTAACAATGGCGCTAGGATTGACGCCCTGCTACAGTACCCACACTTGGAGACCAGCATCACATTAGCCCCATTCACTGGCTGGGGACAGCCTTAGGGCTCTGACACCCTGTGTGTACACAGTCCAGCTCCTTCATTTCCTCTGGTACCCATGATATCAGACTGAAGCTTTGCTAATGATGAAAGTATGACAAATTACCTCTGAAGAGCCCAAGCACTCATTCTGGGGTCAGTGCCTTTCACTGTATCAACTAATTCAGAGTCTCTTTCATTTCATCAAGTGATGGAAACTGTTTTCACAATTTCTTTTACCGATGGAAGAATTAAGCTAACACATATCATCAGGTCTCTAATCTTAGGCCAATAATGAGTTTTTTTTTTAATTTGAAGGGACAAGAAAGAAAGAAGTAAATATTGCATTTGCGACTAAATTTTTCCCAACATTATGAGTACGATTTAAAAATAAAAATTCACTGCAATAGAATTTAATTGCCTTGAGTCTTATTGAATTCAACGTTAGATGATGTGATCAGCCCTATAAAGCAAAATGTTCGATGAATCAACTCAAATTTCACAAATGCAGGTGATGTTAAGAGCGCACAGTTTAAGCGGTATGGATCAGTGGACATCACAGAATCACTGTAAGATGTTGCTCTTTGTAGTTTTCTCTTCCTAAGATTTACTAATTCAGAGAAGAGGCCCTCCTTTTGTTTTTAAAGATCTTTCGTAGTATTACCTGCTGGTCTTATCCTTCCCCTCCTCACATTAGATAACCAAGAACCCAAGAGATAATCAAAATGGCCATTCATTTTAAAATATCTTAATCTCATCATACCTACTTATAATCATCCATTGAGCTAGAATTTAGAAAGTACATTTACATATATCAGCATATTTAATGCTTTTACTATCCTCTGGGTCATTATTTCAGTTTGATTTACAAATAATGACACAAATAATTTTAATATTTCATATGCACATATTGACTTGGAGGTTACATTTCTTTGAATTACTGCTTCACATCATTGAAGCTTCAAAGTTACCCTCAAGTTCCAAACTGACTTAGGAGCACCTAGTAAGAGGGTGGTGAGGCCAGGTGGTGAAACAAAGAAGCACACCTAAAGTATAATATGGCTTCAGTACTCAAGGGGCTTATAGTTTACTTCATGGGGAAAAAAACATGTTTCAATTAAACATTTGAGATGGCAAAAAGCAACATGTATAGTGACACAGTGAGTAATAGAGATAATGAAATGTTTAGAATGGGAAATGTTGGAATAAAGGAAAAAGAGCTTTGAGCTAGGAGAGGAAGTTCCAACTTCCACCTGGATGAGTCCTGAGAGGTCACAGTCTCTCCCTGGCCTCGCCACACTCCCCAGGAACAGGAAGGATTTGCTTAAAACATCACAGTTTCCTCTCCAACTGGAAAAGCTACTGTCTGGGGTAAGCGGAGTTTAAGTTAAGAGTGAGGACTGAGCTGGCCACTGCGGATGAAAAGGAGCTGATGATAGCCAGGTGACCAGGAGAAGAAGAGGATTGGGAAGCCTGCTGCCATTTGTCATGCAACAGAAGTTTCAACTCCCACAATGTAATTCTTCTCTGAGCTCTAAGAGTCTCTCTCCAGCTAACATAGCCTGAAGTCAGCTAAGTGCAGATATTAATTCTGAGGGCTCTTGGTTCAGAGTACACTTATGTTTGTCATAAATTCCCTCACCACCATTTACTGGTATGACAGTACATACTGCACCCTATCCAGTTTTCTGTGAGCATACCTGAATGCAGAAATAAACTGTATGAGTGAAGAACTGTTTGTATCTTTCTGTCAGTGTTGTCGGATTCATCTTTGCGATCCTCTTTAGACCAGATCCAGGGCCTTGCGCCTCACAAGTGCTAAATAAATGCTTGCCGAATCTGACTCTCTTGCTGAACAGAATAAGGGAGAAGCAAAGTTCACTTTTCTTTTCTCGTTCTCAGGACTGGGAGCAGGTGAGGAGCTCGATAATAACCAGAAAAGGAGAGTTGTGGGCCATTCCTTTAGACCAGTGGCTGCAGTCTGACCATGTGAAGGTGAGTCTGCCTGGAGGAGTACGGTGTGATCATACACAGCAGATTATGATGTAAGTCACAAGCCCCACCCGCCTCTATTATGCCTTGCTACCACACCCCTTTAGGTTGCTGGCTCTGACCCGGAAATCCTTTGAGTTTGTAACTCCAGATTCAGAAAACAATCAGAGCCAAGAAAAGATTTGACATAACATCTGTCTGCTAACAGCTTAGATTGGAAAAAGATTTCATTATTGTGGAGCTTTTGAAACATTTAAGCAAATATAATGTAGTTCTACAAAACAAGTATCAGGTAGTTTCTCTGAGTCTCTCAACATATAATGGCCAAGATATGAAGTTTGGTTATCAGACAGAGTATAAGAAGTGGACTTCTGAAGAACATTTGTGAAAACACACCATTGGATTTTCCAAACGTGTCCTTTGATTTTAGGCCTCCTTCTTCTCTTGGAGAAAGACAATTCTTTAAAATAAATGTTGGCAGAGACTGGATAGCTTTTCTCCAGATGTGCATAATACAGATACTCTATCAGACCATCTACTTATATCATGACCCCAGGAAAGTTCTTGAATCTCTTTGAGTCTCAGTTTCTTCATTCATCAAGTAGAGAAATAATGCCCACCAGACAGGGTTATTTTAAGAACTCAAGAACTAATGCTTATCGAGTGCTTACTATGTTTCAGGCCCCGTAGAATGCGTTATACGTGCACTAACTCATTTAATCTCACACTAACCCAAGGGATTAGGGACTGTTATTCCTCCTCCTCCACCTCCTCCTCCTCCTCCTCCGCCTCCTCCTCCTCCTCCTCCTCCGACTCCTCCTTCTTATTCTTCGTCTTCTTCCTCCTCCACCTCCTCCTCCTCCACCTCCTCCTCCTCCTCCTTCTCCGCCTCCTCCTCCGCCTAATCCTCCTCCTCCTCCGCCTCCTCCTCTGCCTCATCCTCCTCCTTCATTTTCTTCCTCCTCCACTACCTCCTCCTCCACCTCCTCTACCTCCTTTTCCTTCTTCTTCTTCCTCCTCCTCCACCTCCTCCGCCTCTTCCTCCGCTTCCTACTCCACCTCTTCCTTTTTATTCTTCATTCTCTTCCTCCGCCGCCGACTCCTCTGCCTCATCCTCCTCCTTCGTTTTCTTCCTCCTCCACTTCCTCCTCCTCTACCTCCTCTGCCTCGGTTTCCTTCTTCTTCTTCTTGCTCCTCCTCCAGCTCCTCCGCCTCCTCCTCTTTATTCTTCATTCTCTTCCTCCTCCGCCTCCTCCTCTGCCTCCCCCTTCTCCTTTCCCTTCTCCCTCTCCTTCTTCCTCCTCCACGTGGTCCTCCGCCTCCTCCTTCTTCTTCCTCTTCTTCCTCCTCCTCCAACTCCTCCTCCTCCGCCTCCTCCTGCTTCTTCTTCCTCTTCTTCCTCCTCCTCGAACTCCTCCTATTCCACATCCTCTGCCCCTCCTTCTTCTTCTTCCTCTTCTTGTTCCTCCTCCACCTCCTCCTCCTCCTCCTCCACATCCACATCCTCCTCCTCTGCCGCCACCTCCTCCTCCGCCTCCTCCTTCTTATTCTTCGTCTTCTTCCTCCTCCTCCACCTCCTCCTCCTCCACCTCCTCCTCCTTCTCCACCTCCTGCCCCGCCTAATCCTCCTCCTCCACCTCCTCCTCCGCCTCCTGCTTATTCTTCGTCTTCTTCCTCCTTCTCCACATCCTCCTCCTCCTCCTCCGACTCCTCCTTCTTATTCTTCGTCTTCTTCCTCCTCCACCTCCTCCTCCTCCTCCTTCTCCGCCTCCTCCTCCGCCTAATCCTCCTCCGTCTTCTTCCTCCTCCGCCTCCTCCTTCTTCTTCATCCTCTTCTTCCTCCTCCTCCACCTCCTCCTCTGCCTCCTTCTTCTTTTTCTTTCTCTTCTTCCTCCTCCTCCGCCTCCTCCTCCGCCTCCTCCGTCTTCTTCTTCCTCTTCTTCCTCCTCCTCCACCTCCTCCTCCTCCTCCTCCACGTCCTCCTCCACCTCGTCCTCTGCCTCCTCCTTCTTCTTCTTCTTCCTCTTCCTCCACCTCCTCCTCCTCCTCCGCCTCCTCCTCTGCCTCATCCTCCTCCTTCATTTTCTTCCTCCTCCACTTCCTCCTCCTCCACCTCATCCGCCTCCTCCTCCGCTTCCTACTCCACCTCTTCCTTTTTATTCTTCATTCTCTTCCTCCGCCGCCACCTCCTCTGCCTCATCCTCCTCCTTCGTTTTCTTCCTCCTCCACCTCCTCCTCCTCTACCTCCTCTGCCTCCGTTTCCTTCTTCTTCTTCTTGCTCCTCCTCCAGCTCCTCTGCCTCCTCCTCTGCTTCTTCCTCCACCTCTTACTTTTTATTCTTCATTCTCTTCCTCCTCCGCCTCCTCCTCTGCCTCCTCCTTCTTCTTTCCCTTCTCCCTCTCCTTCCTCCTCCTCCACGTGGTCCTCCGCCTCCTCCTTCTTCTTCTTCCTCTTCTTCCTCCTCCTCCACCTCCTCCTCCGCCTCCTTCTTCTTCTTCTTTCTCTTCTTCCTCCTCCTCCAACTCCTCCTCCTCCGCCTCCTCCTTCTTCTTCTTCCTCCTCCTCGAACTCCTCCTCTTCCACCTCCTCTGCCCCTCCTTCTTCTTCTTCCTCTTCTTGTTCCTCCTCCTCCTTCTTATTCTTCGTCTTCTTCCTCCTCCTCCACCTCCTCCTCCTCCACCTCCTCCTCTTCCTCCTCCTCCTGCCCTGCCTAATCCTCCTCCGTTTTCTTCCTCCTCCGCCTCCTTCTTCTTCTTCTTCCTCTTCTTCCTCCTCCTCCCCTTCCTCCGCCTACTCCTCCACCTCCTCCTCCGCCTCCTCCTTCTTCTTCTTCATCTTCTTCCTCCTCCTCCACCTCCTCCTCCTCCACCTCCTCCTCCTCCTCCTCTGCCTCCTCCTCCGCCTAATCCTCCTCCATATTCTTCCTCCTCCACCTCCTCCTCCTCATCCTCCTCCTTCATCTTCTTCCTCCTCCACCTCCTCCTCCTTCTTCTTCTTCCTCCTCCTCCGCCTCCTCCTCCACCTCTTCCTCCTCTGCCTCCTCCGCCTCCTCCACCTCCTCCTTCTTCCTCTGCTTCCTCCTCCTCCACCTCCCCCTCCTCCTCCGCCTCCTCCTCCTTCTTCTTTTTCTTCCTCCCACTCCACCTCCTCCGTTTTCTCATCCACCTCTCCTCTGCCTCCTCCTCAGACTCCTCCTCCTTCTTCTTCTTCCTCCTCCTCCACCTCCTCCTCCTCCTCCACTGCCTCCTCCTCTACCTCTTTCTTTTTCTTCTTCATTCTCCTCCTCCTCCGCCTCCTCCTCCTTCTTCTTCTTCTTCCTCCTCCTCCACCTCCTCCTCCACCTCTTCCTCCTTCTTCTTCATGCTCCTCCTCCTCCTCCGAAACTGGGCAAGCCACTGGCCTGTGTGTGGATATTGTAGCATGGAGGGAAGAGCCTCGTGCAAGGAGACCCATGTAGAAAGAAATGATAACCTCTGGATTCTCAGCTTTCAAATCCCAGCAACTCATTTGATTCTCACAGCAGAACCGACCACGAAAACGCTGAGACTATAAAGGAATGAAACATCTTACTGTACTAGTGCCCATGTTTCATAGGTAATAGGCTGGAACTTTAAGCCGTGTCTTCTCCTTATTCTGTGCTGCAGGGAGAGAGAGAGGAAGAGAGAGAGGAGGGAGTATTAAAGTAGGAGGCTTTCCAGATAACAAATAACTAATGCCATTTGCTTTCATTGTTCTGAATGTTCTCCTAATTGAGAATTACATGAGGTTCTTTGCAAACTATGCCGATTTAGTGGATTGATTGGTTAATTAATTTGCTGAGGAGATTAGCTCCTCCCTCAGCAAGATGGCGGCAAGATGGATCTGCCCTCTGGAAGCCAGAATGGTCCCTTCACTGGGACAGAGATATTTGGACCCCCACAGAGAGAGGAGTATTTGGTGGGATGATTTTCCTGCACCCAACTCTCACTTCCCCTTTTCAGGCTATACATCAAGAGGGTTTTGGCATCTTTTTAACTCTGGGATTTTGACACTGCCACAGATATAATTGTAGTTTGTGTATTTTAATTGTATTTCCTTTATAATGTATGACAAAATAGCATACCCACAGGTTGTAATAGGTGAGTTGCAAGTTGTATTATTTTAACCTATACTGAAAGTGAAAGAGATGATGATTTTGTTTCATTCATTACCTTTTGTAAATGCTTCTAAACTTCCAGAGTGAAGATGTCTGAATCACCATCACCTGCAGGGTTTCGTTAAAAATTTTCTCTTTCCCTCCTGCCACCCTCCACTGTTGGGGAGGATTCCCATTAGATTTTTAAGGCTCCCAGATGACTTTGATGATCAGTGAAACATTGGAAATACCGAATTAGAGTACCCTAACCATAGAAGCACACATATTTAAGTGTGTTCACAATAATTACTTTAAGGATAATTAATGCTTTCATAATCAATAAAGAAAGGATGAAACTGGTTATCTGTTACTCTGAAGTGTATATGTGCTAAGGCAAAATGGGGTGTGTGAGGCATGAACCACCCTAGGTAAACCTGAACAGCAGAAGTCCAGATCCTGGAGAGCATAGCATAGATCCTTGCTTCTCCCAGAGTGGACCTCAGACCAGCAGCTCTGGCATCTGCTGGGAGCTTGTTAAAGTACAGATGTATCTAGTGAGACAAATAAGAATCTGTATAGTAACAAATTACCAGGTTATTCCCACCAGGAAATTTTAAGAAGTCTTAGGTTCTTCACCTTGACTGCCTGTTAGAAGCAACTGGAACAATCTTTAACATGACAATTCCAGATCCCTACCCCAGAGAAATGATACCAGGTTCTAGGGGTGGAGCCTGGGCCTTGTTGGTTTCTTGTTGTTGTTGTTGTTGTGTTCTGTTTTGTTTTGTTTGTTTGTTTAATATTTATTGGAGTATAGCTGACTTACAATGCTGTGTCAGTTTCTGCTGTACAGCAAAATGAATCAGTTATCCATATACATATGTCCACTCTTTTTTAGATTCCTTTCCCATATAGGTCATTACAGAGTATTGAGTAGAGTTCCCTGTGCTATACTGTAGGTCCTTATTAGTTATCTATTTTATATAGAGTAGTGTGTATATGTCAATCCTAATCTCCCAATTTATCCCTCCCGCCCTTACCCCCTAGTAACTATAAGTTTCTTTTCTACATCTGTGAGTCTATTTCTGTTTTGTAAGTAAGTTCATTTGTACCCTTTTTTTTAAGATTCCACATATAAGTGATATCCTATGATATTTGTCTTTACCTTTCTGACTTAGTTCACTCAGTATGACAATCCCTAGGTCCATCCATGTTGCTGCAAATGGTATTATTTCATTCTTTTTTAAGGCTGAGTAATATTCCATTGTACATATGTACCACATCTTTATCCATTCGTCTGTTGATGGACATTTAGGTTGCTTCCATGTTCTGGCTATTGTAAATAGTGCTGCAGTGAACTGAGCATTGGTGTTTTGAAACCAATGCCCAATTCTGCCTTGTCACAATACTATTTATATGAGAGAAGGCTTTTCTCGCACTCAGTATTGGCAAGCCTACGAGTACCTCCTTCCATGAAGGTAACAATGGCGCTAGGATTGACGCCCTGCTACAGTACCCACACTTGGAGACCAGCATCACATTAGCCCCATTCACTGGCTGGGGACAGCCTTAGGGCTCTGACACCCTGTGTGTACACAGTCCAGCTCCTTCATTTCCTCTGGTACCCATGATATCAGACTGAAGCTTTGCTAATGATGAAAGTATGACAAATTACCTCTGAAGAGCCCAAGCACTCATTCTGGGGTCAGTGCCTTTCACTGTATCAACTAATTCAGAGTCTCTTTCATTTCATCAAGTGATGGAAACTGTTTTCACAATTTCTTTTACCGATGGAAGAATTAAGCTAACACATATCATCAGGTCTCTAATCTTAGGCCAATAATGAGTTTTTTTTTTAATTTGAAGGGACAAGAAAGAAAGAAGTAAATATTGCATTTGCGACTAAATTTTTCCCAACATTATGAGTACGATTTAAAAATAAAAATTCACTGCAATAGAATTTAATTGCCTTGAGTCTTATTGAATTCAACGTTAGATGATGTGATCAGCCCTATAAAGCAAAATGTTCGATGAATCAACTCAAATTTCACAAATGCAGGTGATGTTAAGAGCGCACAGTTTAAGCGGCATGGATCAGTGGACATCACAGAATCACTGTAAGATGTTGCTCTTTGTAGTTTTCTCTTCCTAAGATTTACTAATTCAGAGAAGAGGCCCTCCTTTTGTTTTTAAAGATCTTTCGTAGTATTACCTGCTGGTCTTATCCTTCCCCTCCTCACATTAGATAACCAAGAACCCAAGAGATAATCAAAATGGCCATTCATTTTAAAATATCTTAATCTCATCATACCTACTTATAATCATCCATTGAGCTAGAATTTAGAAAGTACATTTACATATATCAGCATATTTAATGCTTTTACTATCCTCTGGGTCATTATTTCAGTTTGATTTACAAATAATGACACAAATAATTTTAATATTTCATATGCACATATTGACTTGGAGGTTACATTTCTTTGAATTACTGCTTCACATCATTGAAGCTTCAAAGTTACCCTCAAGTTCCAAACTGACTTAGGAGCACCTAGTAAGAGGGTGGTGAGGCCAGGTGGTGAAACAAAGAAGCACACCTAAAGTATAATATGGCTTCAGTACTCAAGGGGCTTATAGTTTACTTCATGGGGAAAAAAACATGTTTCAATTAAACATTTGAGATGGCAAAAAGCAACATGTATAGTGACACAGTGAGTAATAGAGATAATGAAATGTTTAGAATGGGAAATGTTGGAATAAAGGAAAAAGAGCTTTGAGCTAGGAGAGGAAGTTCCAACTTCCACCTGGATGAGTCCTGAGAGGTCACAGTCTCTCCCTGGCCTCGCCACACTCCCCAGGAACAGGAAGGATTTGCTTAAAACATCACAGTTTCCTCTCCAACTGGAAAAGCTACTGTCTGGGGTAAGCGGAGTTTAAGTTAAGAGTGAGGACTGAGCTGGCCACTGCGGATGAAAAGGAGCTGATGATAGCCAGGTGACCAGGAGAAGAAGAGGATTGGGAAGCCTGCTGCCATTTGTCATGCAACAGAAGTTTCAACTCCCACAATGTAATTCTTCTCTGAGCTCTAAGAGTCTCTCTCCAGCTAACATAGCCTGAAGTCAGCTAAGTGCAGATATTAATTCTGAGGGCTCTTGGTTCAGAGTACACTTATGTTTGTCATAAATTCCCTCACCACCATTTACTGGTATGACAGTACATTACTGCACCCTATCCAGTTTTCTGTGAGCATACCTGAATGCAGAAATAGACTGTATGAGTGAAGAACTGTTTGTATCTTTCTGTCAGTGTTGTCGGATTCATCTTTGCGATCCTCTTTAGACCAGATCCAGGGCCTTGCGCCTCACAAGTGCTAAATAAATGCTTGCCGAATCTGACTCTCTTGCTGAACAGAATAAGGGAGAAGCAAAGTTCACTTTTCTTTTCTCGTTCTCAGGACTGGGAGCAGGTGAGGAGCTCGATAATAACCAGAAAAGGAGAGTTGTGGGCCATTCCTTTAGACCAGTGGCTGCAGTCTGACCATGTGAAGGTGAGTCTGCCTGGAGGAGTACGGTGTGATCATACACAGCAGATTATGATGTAAGTCACAAGCCCCACCCGCCTCTATTATGCCTTGCTACCACACCCCTTTAGGTTGCTGGCTCTGACCCGGAAATCCTTTGAGTTTGTAACTCCAGATTCAGAAAACAATCAGAGCCAAGAAAAGATTTGACATAACATCTGTCTGCTAACAGCTTAGATTGGAAAAAGATTTCATTATTGTGGAGCTTTTGAAACATTTAAGCAAATATAATGTAGTTCTACAAAACAAGTATCAGGTAGTTTCTCTGAGTCTCTCAACATATAATGGCCAAGATACGAAGTTTGGTTATCAGACAGAGTATAAGAAGTGGACTTCTGAAGAACATTTGTGAAAACACACCATTGGATTTTCCAAACGTGTTCTTTGATTTTAGGCCTCCTTCTTCTCTTGGAGAAAGACAAATCTTTAAAATAAATGTTGGCAGAGACTGGATAGCTTTTCTCCAGATGTGCATAATACAGATACTCTATCAGACCATCTACTTATATCATGACCCCAGGAAAGTTCTTGAATCTCTTTGAGTCTCAGTTTCTTCATTCATCAAGTAGAGAAATAATGCCCACCAGACAGGGTTATTTTAAGAACTCAAGAACTAATGCTTATCGAGTGCTTACTATGTTTCAGGCCCCGTACTATGCGTTATACATGCACTAACTCATTTAATCTCACAGTAACCCAAGGGATTAGTGACTGTTATTAACACCGCAGTTTATAGATGTGGAAGCTCAGGTGTAGGGAGCATAGGAAGTTGCCCAGGTTATACCTCGTGAGTGAGAGTGCCGGGCTCAAAGAGAGCCTGACTGAGCCTGAGACCCACACTCTTGATCCCCGGCCCCAGTTCCTTGAAGCTATGAAGTGCTCAACTGTGGTTGTGCTCTCTCCTCTTGGACCTCTTCTTGACATCTTCGTCTTCTATTTCATCAGAAATTATATGGGAGATGCTGCAACTCTAGAACAATGTGAAAATGTCCTATGTGATTTTTCCATAAGTGCAAGACTTCTAAATACATTGCAGTATCAATTCTTAATAGTATTTCAAATGTTGAACCCAGATCCAGTTACCTCTGTTCCTGTATTCCTGTTCTGATCAAAAAATCAGAGTTGCATTAATTATATCACCAATGGAGCAAAACTGATGTTTCAGCTCCATAGGTCCAGACAATTTATTTACTTTTCCAGTAGACTGCCTCATTTATTCAGTCAAATACAGAAATACTCTCATAATATAATTTTAAAAATAACAGAAAATGTATTCTTATATGCCCAAATATTTTATTATTTTTTTTGTGTGTGGTACGCGGGCCTCTCACTGTTGTGGCCTCTCCCATTGTGGAGCACGGGCTCCGGACATGCAGACTCAGCAGCCATGGCCCACAGGCCCAGCCACTCTGCGCCACATGGGATCTTCCCAGACAGGGGCCCGAACCCGTGTCCCCTGCATCGGCAGGTGGACTCTCAACCACTGTGCCACCAGGGAAGCCCTGCCCAAACTTATTTTTTAAATTAAAACATTTTCTGCAGAAATATTTGTAACATGTATTATATATGTTCCTTCTGTAAGTTAGAATCTCATGGTTAATATTTTAATTTCTTGATTAATGAAGGTACATATGTACATTGAACTATACAAAATACAGTATTGCTCCAAAGCCAGCTAAGATGTGTACAACTAGTTTCTCCTTAAATGGAGATGCATCTTTGTATCCTTTTGTCATTTGTTTTGGAGAGTTTGTATCTTCTCTGTTAACATCACCTTATAAGATATCTATTCTCATTTCCGTAGTGCATTTGCTTCTACAAAATTCCTACCGGCATCCGTGTCTTCTTATGATGGCTAAACTGAGAAAGCTAATGAACAACTTAGTCAGCATCTGGTGTTAATGTAAGAGCAAATAGGTAAAGAGTATCAGCCTAATGGGTCCTTTTATAGGTAAGTTTCATAAGCATTTAGTGCATGGATTCAGGTAGCTTATATCCTCACCAGGTAATTTGCCTTGTTTCACGGATCTTCCCAGTGTTCTAGACAGTTAAGATGGCCAGGTGAGTGACCCCCAGATAAAAGAGGATTTGCTGTATTTGTCTTTTACTATTAATGTACCCCAAGTGGATAATCGTTGTGCAGCAGCTCCATTTACTTGTCTATACAAGCTAAATGCTCTATCGTAATTACCCTTCAAAACAAGCACCTACATCTGATGAGGGGCCCACACAAGTGACACTGAAGGGGTACAATTCTCATTCCTCTGATGCATCTGTCAGTGACAATCATCTTTCTGAGAATGATGGATGATACAAACAGTGGACTCCAAAAAGACCCCTGAGCTTTCAGTGGTCCTGACCCTTTAACTAAAATAGGAAGCTCTTTGCTCAGAAGGAGAATTGACTCAGTGTTGGATCCAAGCTAAAAATGGCTGGGCTGTAACAGGTGATTTTTGTGAGTTATAGTGAAAAGTCACCAGAGTCTGGGCATCTGTGGACATAACTAAGATGACAAGAAGACAAACATTGAACTGAGGAGCTTGCTGCCACGTTAGTAAGGGATTCAATTAAAAACATCTTATCAAATTAAAAGTATTACAGAGGACGCAGTGAGTTCCGGAAAGCATGCTAGACACATCAATCACAGGAACGGAACAGCCCAGGTCTGGTTCCTGCAGGAAGGTTCTGTGGGAACAGAGACACGTTGCTCTGTAGGCACGAATCCCTGGGACGTTCTTGAAATTAGGCTGCATTTTCCCTGCCAAGTCGTTGAAAATGAACTTTAGGCTGTCGAGGCTTAACCGGGAAATATTTGTCTTTTTAACATTTTTAGAGAGGAGGTGATAATTTGTGAAATGATTGTTAGAAGACCAGATAATTTTTGCTGTTCTTGTTGTTGGCTCTCAAAATTATAACTTTCCCACACTGCCTGGCCACCTCCCTGTCCTCCAGAAGAAGTGGGTAACAGTTGGGACATTTTTTTTCTGGTAATGACATTTTAAGGCTATTTGTCATCTCCTAGAATACTCTGCCCGTTTTTCTCTTCAGCTCTTCAAAGACGTTAGGCCAGAATCTTAAAAGAGGTCAAAGATAGAATAGATTCTGAATTAGTGATTTTGATTCAGGCAGGGAAGTTCTTAAAAAGGGTGTGTCAAAAAGCATGTATGCTTTATAGTATGATGCCTAAAACACGGGGCATCATACTATGGGGGCTGGAAATCCTACAAGCTGTGTTATCAAGCACATGTGTAAATATTGCCAATGGTCAAGATTTCAGAGAAAACAAATTCAGTATCAGGTTGAAGAGCTTACATATTTATGATACCTTATGAGAGGGAAGACAACTTGAAGATGGTTTTATCACCAAGAAAATCGTGAATCAGGGACAGTGGTCGATGTGTGTCTCTGTGTGAAATTGGACTATTTAGCTAAGTGTGTTGAAGTGCTGATGATCTAGGGTTTTAATTATGACATTTGAGGTAGAATTCATTTACTCATTTTCCATTCAATTCAGCACGTGTTGAGCATCTAATGGGTACCAAGCATGAGTTAGACACTGAAGAATCACAGACAAATAAATATTTTCCCCACTCTCAAAATAGTCACAATCTGAATGGTGAAAGATACAAAGAATACTTTTTCTACATTGTACCCAGGCAGGAAAAGATACAAGAGTTATGAAATCATAGAAAAAGAAGTCACTAACTGCTTTGTGAGAGTCCAGAGAAGGCTTTGCATGCTGAGTTGTCAAGTAAGACCTGGTGTGCATCAAGTTCAAGGGTTGCCATGTACTCCCTGGATGTGTGGACAAAAGTGACAGGGTCTCTAGCCAGAAAAGTAGGCAGCAACTGGATTGAGTACACGTTTACCAAATGATAAAGTGTGAAAATTAATCTATCAAGATGGAGAGCTGTGTAATTTTTCAAAGCACAAGAAGGAAATGATCCAGTTGTAAAGATCAGGCTGGCAGCAGAGAAAAGCATGGATTGGGGAAGAGCAGTGTTCAGAGGTGAGCAGTCCTTAACCACACAGACGGTAAGATGTGACGACAACGTGCTAATGGAATGAAGGAGTCGGAGATTTCTGAAAAGTACCGTACTTGATGACTAATTGGACTTGTGGGGAAATGGAGAGAGGGCCACCTAGGAAGTCTGATAGGCTTCGGTGTAAGTAACAGCATTAGCTGACGTAAGAACAGAGGAGAATGAAGGTAATGAAAACAATTTACATGTATTGATGGCTCGCTGGGATCAGACGTTATACCAACCTCTTTCCATGGATTATCTTATTTCGTCCAAATGATAACCCATGGAAGGAGGCAATATTAACATTCGCATTTTACACAGGAAAAACCAAGTTAGAAAAGTTAAGCAACGTTTACTGATCATACAACTGTTAAATGGCAGAAAGAGCAAAAAGATGCCTGCCTTTGTTCTGTAGTTACATGAAATCATAACGGCTAATACTGGACTCATCATTCTTCCCTTCTGTCTCTCTCTTCACTGGGATAAAAACTTCTTAAGGAAAAGATCGTATCCCATATGGTGTGCATCTTTCTAATATCTAGTAAATGACTACTGCACAGTAGGTACAAAATAAGTTTATGCTTTGGGACATGATTAAACCTGGGATACAGAGCTGGTGGCACCACTGCCATAAACCACAGTGTTATTACTTATTGGTAGCTTTCCCTTAAATTCCTTATTCATTCATAATTCATATGACATAGAACACAATCAATACTGACAACTGCCTATAAAGTGCCACGGAACCTCAAAAGAGCCCATGTTGTTTATCGAGCTATTGTCTCTGGGATCCAAACCCAGCCCACACCTTGATGCTGGGCCTGGCCTATGAAAGTTCACTGTCCCTTTGCCAGCTGCTCCCCGGAGGTTCGGCCATGAGGGGTACAAGGGGAAGGCAGGAAGAAGAGGAGGGACTCACCCACCCTACTCTGCTTCCTTTTATGTCTGTGTCACCCGACAGTGGACAAGGGTTCTTCATCTGGGCAGCGCTGGTTGGTTTCACCTTTCACTTTTCCCAACACCATCCAGTTGCCCCCGAGAAGGCCCGGGTCCCAGACACACTTCTATCCAAGCTTCCTCCGAGGGGCTTCTGGAATTCTCCCT
Source organism: Phocoena sinus (assembly GCF_008692025.1). NCBI lineage: Eukaryota > Metazoa > Chordata > Mammalia > Artiodactyla > Phocoenidae > Phocoena > Phocoena sinus. Next base: position 20,006,369 of record NC_045782.1, read on the forward strand.
CAATAACTCTGTGAGACCTCACTGTTCCCCTTTGCCTTTTAGTCTTCCAAGACCTGTATGACCAATTCATTATATTAAAATTCTCTCTGCTAAAATAACTGGCTTCATTTCCATTTTCCTGACTAGATTGTGGCTGAAAGTGTCAGGTGTTTATTTCCCCCTTTAGAGCTGAAGGAGGGAACTTTCAAATTTTCTAGCAGAAAATTCTCCCAGGGAGGGTGGCAGGCTTCCCCTTCCCATCCATTTAGAGAGGGTTGCCTGGGTAACCCCTGCATAACAGGGTTGCAAATAGCAAGAGAGGAGGCATCACCAATCAGGCCATTAAGGATCAGGTCTGTTGCTGCTCCTTCCTGAGCAAGTTTACTGCTCTCCTGTCCTGAACATCAGAGAAGAAGAGTTAAAGAGAAACTGGATCTTTTTCCTGACAATTTTTTATTATTACAATAGTAAATTTCCCTAGTTTGTTACTTTTGTGACTAGCTGTTCAACTCTGTCCTAAGTGATCTAATAGGAATTGGGCCCCAAAATGATTCCTGAGTCAAGGACTCTGGTTATAAGGGGATTGTATAAGCACAGATTTTTAAATTAATTTTCTTAAATATAATTGATTCTATGATCGCTAATATTTTCCCCCCAAAAAACAGAAAACCGGTCTGTTCCAAAATTCCAGAGAGCATCGCACAGTGTGTCATGATTCTCTGTTTTGTTTCAGCTAATTGGTAGTTCTCACCGTGTTTGGCACCAGCTGACAAATGGCAAGCCAGAATAAACTACTGTTTAAACGCCAGAAGAATCCCTTAAAGGGTTTTTAGCCTTTTAAAAAAAGAAAATCACCTTTGGTCCTGCTCCATAGGGCTGGGCATCTGAGTTGCTGCATCAGAGCATCTGTAGGCCTCATCCTGGGAGTTACTGGGTAGAGGCATGGGGGGTGGAGAAGAGGGAAAGCACTCAGAGTTGGCCATTTTCATGCGTTTGGAGGATGAAGGGTCACATGAGTTGCATCACCACAGTTAGACTATAAGTCAGGCTATGTCAGGGGTTGCATACATATATACGCAAAGAAGAATCAATCCTCTCACTGGACTGCATGTCAGTATTATGACACAGTGTGAGTGTGTTTTTGTTTGGTAATTGCAATCATTGTTGCTTTTGTTGTGGTCATCCATTTACAATGCTTGGTGTCAGTCTATTTATCTCTTGTAAAAATAAAATACAGTGTGTGTGTGTGTGTGTGTGTGTGACAAAAAAAAGAAAAAAACAAAAAACACCATGCTTTGAGCCCCAACTCCAAAAAAAAAAAAAGAATCAATCCTCTCACTTTGCAGAATTTCTTAGGGTATGTATCAAATCAGTCTGCTTTTTTCAGTCACACAAAAACCAATTTGCTATTTTCACCTTCAAAATAGCTGCTTCAGTAACACTCTACCCTCTTTGAAAGGACATGTTGCTTTAGAGTAGAACAGTTATAGGCTCTGAAGCAAAATAGGTCTTTTTTATTTTTCACTGTTCACTAATTGTGCGATCTCACCCTCACTGTTCCCATCTGTAAAATAGATCTTAAGTGGAGTAAAAGAGAAGACTTATGTGAAGGTCAAGATTCACAGCAAGACATCAATAGATCAAAAATATTAGCTCCTCTCCTTCATTGTAAAACAGAAAATTAAAATTTCATGGTAGTATATGGAGGAATTTTTCAATGCATTCAAGCTAAATAGGACTTAATTCTTACATTATTCACTTTTCTGTTCCCCTCAGGTTTATTGAGGTATAACTGACAAATAACTTTGCATATATTTCAAGTATTCAATGTGATGCTTTGAGATTTGTCTACACTGTGAAATGATTACCACAATCAAGTTAATTAACACAGTCATCACCTCACACAGTTACCTTCTTTGCAGGGTGAGAACTCTTAAGATTTACTTTCTTAGCAAATTTCAAATATATAATAAAGTGTTGTTAGCTGTAGTCACCATGCTGTACACCAGATACTCAGAACTTATCAATCTTATAAAAAAGTTTGTTTCCTTTGACCAACCTCTCCCCATCTCCCCCACCCCCCAACCCCTGGCAGCCACCTTTCTACTGTCTGTTTCTGTGAGCTCAACTTTTTTTTAAAATTCCACATCTAAATGATACCCATAGAGTATTTGTCTTTATTTCACTTAGTACAATATCCTTCAGGTTCATCCGTACTGTCTCAAGTGGCAGGATTTCCTTTCTTTTTCATGGCTGAATAATATTCCATTATATTTGAATAAATATGGAAAATGTAGCATATATTTTATAGGAATTGTGTTGGTACTGTTTGTGTGAAGGACCAGGGGTAGATATTTCAAAAATTCCTACAGGTCAAATAGCAAAAGCTATTCCAAAGAGCCTTGTAAATATGACAGTCTACACTTGCCAACACAGGTGGGACATTAATCCATGTTTATTGGCAGGACTATGGCATCCAGTTCACTTGGTTGAATGGTCACATTTCAAAAGTATTAGACACTTGATTCAAGTGGTGAACAGGTCTTCCTTTGGTCCTTGATCATCAACCCCACTGTCTGGAAATGTTTCAGAATGCAAGGGAAGCACAAGAGGGATTTTTGTGACATTTCCTTTAGCAGATTATTGTTTCCAGAGCACCCAGCTCAGTAAAAGCTTACTCCAGGATAACGAGTTTCATGTGTACACATATTGGTAGCAGCCCCCTTCCCTCCCACACCTATCACTGTATCATTCTAGACCCTGGATTGGGCACCATAGTGAAGCCAGCTGGCAGAGCTCAAGGATGCCAGCAGGGTAAGGGCACCCCCAGAAAACAAGTTCATTTCTCTCATAAATAATAACCAAGGCAGGTTAATATCTGGCTTTTGTTCATCCAATAATCTACGATGCACTGAGTGATAAAAACCCTTGATGTTCAGGGCCCAGTGTGGTCAGGGTCCAAGGTCACCCTGCAAAGTGGAAGGAAGATGCACTCTGGCTTGTGTGACAGCCACTGGGAGGAACAGGCTTCTGAAGGTGTCATGTAACCCCTTAAGGCTACCCCTAGTTTTATTTTTAATTGTTACAGACTTAACTATCTCTTTGAAATGCTGCAACAGGGCTGACCCAGCTACAAGTCAGCTCCTGCTAGGGAAATCATATGAACCCGTAACTCTCCTCCAAAGACCTCCCAGTACATCTCCTGGCCTCTGGTCTTCCTCCCTGACTGTTTCATCCTCCAAAGAGCTGCTGGAGGATGTGCTCCTCCCACAGGGCTGTCATGTCATTCCTGATCCTGAGTTTCATCTTTTAAAACAGTGTTTTTAAAATTTGGTGTCACTGCTGTTAAACACATTTTTTGAGCATGCATAATATGTGCATTTATATCTTTTTATAAATTAGACATTTAGGGCTTCCCTGGTGTTGCAGTTGTTAGGAATCTGCCTGCCAATGCAGGGGACACAGTTTCAATCCCTGGTCCGGGAAGATCCCACATGTCGCGGAGCAACTAAGCCTGAGGGCCACAACTGCTAGAGCCCACGCAACTAGAGCCCGTGCATCGTAACAAGAGAAGCCACCACAATGAGAAGCCTGCGTACCACAACGAAGAGTAGCCCCCGCTCGCCGCAACTAGAGAAAGAACGTAAGCAGCAATGAAGACCCAATGCAGCCAAAAATAAATAAATTATTTTTTTAAAACTTAGACATTTACTACTATGTACATATAATGTATACTATAAAAACTACCCAAAAAAGCAGAGAAATTAAAGGAAAATAAATGGAAAAGCTGAAGTCCAAATCCTTTCACCCTGTGTAAAAAACACCACAAACAACTGTGTCCTCAGATGACAGCCTTCCTTTCTGAGTGCCCTGAAATGATTGGCTCACACCAGCCTCTTGCCATTGTCCACAAGACCATGCTTCCTTCCCAGCCCTTTCCTCTGTAGACATTCTTCCTTCTGCCTCCATGGTCTATCTGTTCAAACTTCTCATCTTTCAAGATCCAGGTTAATTATAAACAATGAAAATCACATACCCAAGTAACAGGAAAACTTGTTACGCTATTCCAGAACTCAAACAAACAATACTATACTGTTCTTTAAAATTACTTAAAGACATTTTAATCACAAAATAAATATAAAAATTAAAGACTTAAGAATGGAAAAGTAAAATGATAAGAATTTCTATAAGCATTGAAAATAGTTAAATATAAATCTAAGAGTTTTGGATCTGGTTATAAACATAACTGTAGGTGCCCAGAATTTATTCTTATAAAACATATGGAAATAATAATTAACAATATCAACATGAGTTCAAAATACCAAACCCTATTAGTAGAATGTATAAGTGGAAGAAGGACACTAAGAATACCCAATTCGTTATCTAATTCCCAAATTCATTAGGGAATTTGAAATAAAATTTCATTTTGAATTTTACTTATAACAGAAATATACCTTCAGAAATTTCAGGGAAATTTAAATATAACTCCTAGTAGTAATTCAGATGATACTTGAGTCTTCCCAATTATAAGGTAAAATAAAACAATCAATACATAGTTTATAAAGCAAAATATAAAAAAGAAGAAATAATAAGAATGCATAAAAATCACCATGAAATAAGGTGACAAGATTAAAAACATGTAAATTGGTTATGGCATATATTCAAATGTTTTGGAAATTTTTGATGATGTTGGGAAAGTATTTATTGAAAATATTAGCTTAAACAAAACACAAATATTTCTAAAGTAAGCACATACCTATAGTTATACACACACATCATATACAGGTATATATATGTGTGTTTATACATGTATGTGTATATGTGCATATATACAACTATACATAAAACTATATATTATATGCATGCATATATACACACATATGTATATATTTATTTACACACATACACACACACATATATATTTTTTTTTACATCTTTATTGGAGTATAATTGCTTTACAATGGTGTGTTAGTTTCTGCTTTATAACAAAGTGAATCGGTTATACATGTACATATGTTCCCATATCTCTTCCCTCTTGCGTCTCCCTCCCTACCACCCTCCCTATCCCACCCCTCTAGGTGGTCACAAAGCACGGAGCTGATCTCCCTGTGCTATGCGGCTGCTTCCCACTAGCTATCTATTTTATGTTTGGTACTGTATATATGTCCATGCCACTCTCTCACTTCGTCACAACTTACCCTTCCCCCTCCCCATATCCTCAAATCCATTCTCTAGTAGGTCTGTGTCTTTATTCCTGTCTTACCCCTAGGTTCTTTATGACATTTTTTTCCCCTTAGATTCTATATATATGTGTTAGCATACGGTATTTGTCTTTCTCTTTCTGACTTACTTCACTCTGTATGACAGACTCTAGGTCCATCCACCTCATTACAAATAGCTCAATTTCGTTTCCTTTATGGCTGGGTAATATTCCATTGTATATATGTGCCACATCTTCTTTATCCATTCATCTGATGATGGACACTTAGGTTGTTTCCATCTCCTGGCTATTGTAAACAGAGCTGCAATGAACATTTTGGTACATGGTTCTTTTTGAATTATGGTTTTCTCTGGGTATATGCCCAGTAGTGGGATTGCTGGGTCATATGGTTTTTATCCAAAACCTTACTATAATATCAGCACAAATAAAATCATAGTAACGATGATTAACCAGAGTTTATGTTGCTGCCCTGCAGGCACTCATAGGGTATCTGCTTGTGCAGTCTTCTCTAAGGACTCTCAGATTTTCTGGAGTCAGATAGAGGTGTATAAAACAAAACAAATCAAAACAGCAAATATCCAAAAATATCTGTTGCCAATAGTTACTAACGGAAAATCAAAATTTCAGAATCAATATACTTTCATGCCACATATTTTATTTTTTTCTTGTTATTTATTTTTGCATCTTTATTGGAGTATAATTGCTTTACAATGTTGTGTTAGTTTCTGTTGTATCACAAAGTGAACCAGCTATGTATACATATATCCCCATATCCCCTCCCTCTTGCATCGCCCTCCCACCCTCCCTATCCCACCCCTCTAGTTGGTCACAAAACACCGAGCTTATCTCCCTGTGCTATGCAGCTGCTTCACACTGACTATCTAGTTTACATTTGGTAGTGTATGTGTGTTGATGCTTCTCTCACTTCGTCTCAGCTTCCCCTTCACCCCCACCCGTGTCCTCAAGTCCTTTCTCTACATCTGCATCTTTATTCCTGTCCTGCCCCTGGGTTCTTCAGAATCTTTTTTTTTTTTTAGATTCCATATATATGTGTTAGCATACTGGTATTTGTTTTTCTGTTTCTGACTTACTTCACGCTGTATGACAGACCGTATGTCCATCCACCTCACTACAAATAACTCAATTTTGTTTCTTTTTATCACGCCACATATTTTAAAAGGTAAAAATGAAGTTTACCCCCCAAAAAAAGAAAAATATAATAATAGCTTAGTTCTTGAACAAAAATGACCCTTTAAGGCCGTATTTCCCTTAGGTTTTCTGAATATTGTGAGTTTCTTTGTTTTCACATGTATTTTAATCTATTTTTTATATTTGTATCATCCATTTTTCCCTTCAGATTGCCTACTTGAAGCTTGTTCAGTTCTTTCCATCTGAATCATAAAGCGATTCCTGGAAGAGGTGGGTGGGGAGCTCTGGTGCAATCCTCGTGTATAAAAGAGGATCAATGGGTTTAGAAAGGAGCCTTAGGATCACCAAGCTCTGGCTGGTGGCACTTTTCACACATTTTTCCTGCATCAAACTTCTGAGAAAATAGTCATAGTTGTAATCTAAGTCTAGGGACTGTGGTCTTTCTCTGCATCACTGCCCACATCTGGCTGCCATGTTGCTTCTTTGACCTCTAATTCCCTGAAATTGGTGTCTGGGGCTTCTTGGGCTCCCAGAAGGAGACACTCCCTCCACAGGTGAGTCTAAAGGTGCCCATCTCCCACATCCCTGACAAGGGTGACATCTCCTGATGCTCTAGCATGGCCATCCCTTGAGGTGTCTGAGGTGTGTTGGTTCCACATGGAAGCAGGGAGAAGACCGTCTCTGAAGTCTCCCACTCCTCACAAACGCACCAGGCATCTTCCACAATCCAAAAACTTCAGTGTCCCATAATGTCGTGCTGCCCTAACTGCCTGAGAGCAGCTTATTCCTTGAGGGAGGCAACCTGTGGAAGCTGAAAAGGTACGCTGAGAGGAGACACAAGCCATAGCTCTCAAGACAGCTCCATCACTCACCTGTCTGCAGGTTTGGCAAATAATTCAACCACTGCTAGGACACTATTTTTATCATCTGGAAAGAGAGGGTAATAGTTTATGTCCTCCCCGTATCTCAAGACTCTTATGAGAATCCAGCGAGGCAATACATGTAGTGGTACCCTGTACAAGTAAGACATGCCGGGCCAGCAGAGGAAACTGCTATGTGTACAGCTCCATGGTTGCACTTTACATCTCCATTAAACATTTACAGGACATTCCCCAATCTCAAATGTGGGCTTCTTACAAGTATACAGTAAATCCAGGATTGCTATCTAATGCATTCAGTATTCAGAATGTGTGTTTTGTTATTGATTTATTGATAAATTCTCTATACAGTCACCTGGATTAATGATATCTATCCTGAACAATTGCTAAGCTAGTGATCATAGACCTGCTTTCACTCAACTCTTCTACTCTGTTCCTGATATAGTTCTATGCACAGCTTGGTCTTCAATTCAGTGCTTTTTGATTATGGGAAAATTTTTCTTTTTCTCAGTTCTAACCCTGCTAACAGATACCAGTAATCTCCTGATTAATGGAATTACACATCACTTTCCATCCCAGCATTTGGAGACCAGTGGCAATATGCATAATGACATGCCACATGCTTCAGGTATTATTGGGATGTCCTGGAAAGATTATTTATTGCCTATGGGAGGAATCCATCAATGGGAAGGGCTGGCATCCTGTCCGTGAGCTAGCTGTCACATACCCTGGGAAATGACTCTTTGTGGGAGAAATCAAAACATGTATTTTCTCCTTGCTGGCTGGCTTCTTATCCATTGTAACCCATCTTTTATTTGGCTTATTAGCCCCAAAGTAACACAAACTCAATCAGACTTACTGGCTTTCGTCATGTGGATGAACTGGTTAAGGATTTTCCCTAAGCACACTGAATGAGAGAGAAATGGAGTGAAATGCACGATATTGGTGAGACAAAGGGCATAGGGGCAGAAGTCAGAAGAGCTGTGAGTTACAGCTGGCTTTGGCGTTCACAAGTATGGTGGCTTCGGGTAAGGTTGCATCTGAGTTTCCTCCCTGTACAATGCAAAATGACCTCACTGGCTTATCCTGAAGGTTAGAGATGGCAGATGTCAAGTACACAGCCTGGTGTCTGGTACAGGTTGGTGCCAAGATCCCCATGTCTGCTCCTGGATTCTCAGGTCGTTCTACTTCACAGGATTGTATGATGGTCAAGTGAAATAATCCCTGTAAGAGATTTCACTCACTTTGTAACCTCCAACATTATAGAACAAGATGTGACCGTGCAGAAGACTGGTTTAAAAAAAAATTTCTTTTGCTTCACTTCAGCAAAATATTCAGAGTATCTTCCATGCAGCCACTATGATCGGTTCTGGAAATTCCAAAGTATCTGAAATACAACTTGACCCGGAGGAGCTCACAGTACACAAAAGTGTCAACAAATAATTCACTTATAGAATAGCATGTGTTACATTCATAAATAAACATGGTGCTATGAAAACTCAGACAAGGGGATCTCATCCCGTGGGGTTCAGGGAAGACTTTCTGGCGGACTGAACAACTTATTGGAGTCTCAAAGGAGGAAATAGAGTATAAATGTGATTTTTTTGTTTTGTTTTGTTTTTTGTCAGGGGAAGGTATTGGGGGGCAGGGAAGGGGGTATAAATAAAGAGAACAATGTGAGCCAGATACAGGCACATGAAAGAGTGTGTGTGTGTGTGTGTGTGTGTGTGTGTGTGTGTGTGTATGCACAGGAAGCCACCCTGAGTATTACTCCAGTGTGAAACTTGATCTGGGCTACTGCAGGAGATGGGACGAAACCAAACACTCAGCTTTGAGGGCCATAGAGGGCCACTGCAAGATTTTAAGTCAATTTGCCTTTTAGGAAGATTATCCTGAATGCAGTTTGGGGAATTAAGGGGAAAGAAGAAAGGCATGGAGCCAGTTAACTGGCTTTGGAACCATGTGAGAAGAGATGTCCTCTGATTCAAGGGCGTGGTAGATGGGAAAAGAGGAAGGGGTTTAGCAAAGGCCTGAGCAGTAGTTTGAAGACTGGCTGAAGAGAGGACAGAGGCAGAGAAGAGAATCTAGGACGATGGCCGGAGGGCGGGCTGGGTGCAGTGCCATGAACAGCGCAAGGCTGACGGGCCAGAAGTTCAGGCTGTGCATGTGTGCGTGAGTCAGGGGGCACTGGAGCTTGGAGACAGTGGAGAGCCCACGGAGCTGCAGTGATGCTGAACCGTCTAGGAACTTGTAGCCTCTGCAGTTACAGAGCAGACCAGCCTTCGCTCAGCAGCAGTTGATTTCTTTCCGGCCAGCTCATTACCAGCCTCACGGCACGTGCTGGACAACCACAGATAATGAACAACCAGAGACACATTTTGCAAAACTAACCGAGGCTCCCAAACTCGGAGGGCCATATCAGCTCCTTTGCAGAACGGGGAAGTTTATTGATACCTGTTTCAGAGTGAGATTAACCCCACTCTGGCAGGTTCTCTGTATTGTGCTTCTTTATTAGCTTTGGGATTCCCAAGAACATCTCACACCCAAAGTCCCAGTAGCCAATCCAGGGACAAGGTAAGTTAGTGAATACTTAGGAAATACAGACGCAGGAGGAGATCCTTGTAGACCAAGGATGGGCCGAGGAGAAAACTCATTGTAAAGTTAGTTTCCAGGGGTAAAGGACCGAGGCTAGTTGTCAGGGCAGCTTTGGGCAAAATGTGAAGAAGTGTTTGGAGCACTGCTTACTTAAGGCACCAGATGGGGGATTTGGAAATGGAGGGGAAACACAGAAGCAGATAATTACACAGCCTACACCAGGAGCTTACACCGCAGTGCCAGAAGTGTTTCTATCCACGGCATTGGAATAAGGCATGCTACATGTCACCTGCAGGGTGTTTTGGACTGTGGTTTTCTGCCTCTTGTTTCTATGTAAGTGCAGTAATTTGTTCTTTTAAAAATACTACATTTTTGTCGTTTCAAAAGGTTTGGCGTGGGAGAGGTTTGGCCTTGGTATTCTCTCCCACCTTGGTCCAGTCTCCTAGGGAATTTGATGGACCTTGGTTCTAATGTGTTGGTATATCTGTGACCTCCTGGAGACAATGCATTAATACAAAGAAGCCTGTTAATGGTGGTGATTTCTAATGCATGGAACTACTTTGAGGTAAGTGAGCTGTGCCTCCCTCCCCAAATTTCACTCCATGCTAACTTTAGGCTTTTCAGAAGATGACACGTGAGCCATATAGGCACTATGTGGTTATAATAGAAATAACACAGATTACTGAAAGGAAGACAAATCTGTATGTTGGAATACCTGTGCTTTTAGTTTGTTATTTTCTGCTTGTTTTTTATTTTAATTCTACAACTTCTCTAGCTCTGAAGATTTTGGAAGTCAATTGTCAAAATGTTTAACATTTTTTAAAATGTCAACTTACATGTCTTGATTATGTTGTCAGCAATTGATTACATCCCGTAAATTCAACTACACCAAACATTTCATTTATCTTAGGGTAAAGATGGGAGTGGTTAATGACACTGACATTAACGTTTACCCTAATTATGATCTTAAGAAATAACACTTATACTTCCTAAAAATCAATATAATTAATAGCATCCTACACCTGCAGAAGGAGATGAGGGGACTTTCTCAAGACAGGGGCTTTCATGACAAGTTAATAGCTATGGGCTTTGTTCACAAACTTGCCAGAATTCAAAACTGGGTTTCTACAACATCATGGCATTGCTCCTCATATCTGCAAAACCTTCAGGGTTCCGTGGAAAAGTAAACCGAAGTTCAAAACCAATCTTTGAAGCTAGAAAATAAATGCCGACCTACTATTTTCAAGACCTGATGATAAAGCAAGAGAGAAAAAAAATCAAGGAAGGAAGAAAGACAAAAAAGAGAAAGTGTTCTCTATCTCTACAGAGGCAACCTGCTGGAAAGCTCATCTGAATTCAAAGGGCAACACTAACCATTAATTAACTCTAAGGCTCTAGAGCCCAGGGCAGAACAGCAGAGCAGGAGAGCAGAAAACGAATTCAGGCAAAATGCTCACTGTGTATAATAACGAATAAGGAAGAGTTGTCTGACCAGCAAAGTTGTAAGTCACTACAATTCTCCCCAGGGAGAATTATGCCCATGGGAAAGGTGCAGAGGTGGTGGGATGTCCAGAATCCGCACCTGCCTCGGGGCAGCCCTTCAGGGTCCTGCTCACACTTGTCTTACTGACTGAGATTCGCCAGCTCACCTATATTTGGCCCTATGTTCTCTACTGTTTCTTCAAGTCCAGGCTTTAGACAATCCTCTGGCTTTGCTTTCGCTCTTCTCAGCCTGGAACATCACCCACTTTGACCCTCCTCATAAATGCGACTGTGTGTCCAGCCCTGTTTGGCATTTGCTGACCATGTTTGGTGAATATACTTCAGGGAATCATGTGTGAGATTGAAAACTGAAAGAAGGAAGGAAGGGAGGGAGGGAGGGGTGAAATCTTCTTTCTCAGCCTAACTTGAAAAGAATAGGCAAGTGAGAAAAGGAAAGAGAAGAAGGTTCGAGCTACCATGTGCCAGGTACTAAACCAGGGCTCTATCTGTAGTAGCTGCCTAACATGCTCTCCCATCACTTAATCCTCAGAACCATGCCTATTTTGCAGGTAAGGAAAATGAGGTTTAAATAGATTAACTCACTGACCTAAGGACACACAGCTTGAAAGTGAAGAGCCAAGGTTTGAGGTCACGGGCATTTCTGGCTTCAAGTCCAGTGGCATTTCTAGACGATTTTAGAGCCAAGGTGGCAGACGTGCTTACGCCATTGGTGTGCACTGTTAAAAAATGTCTCCATCCATTGCCCCAACCCCAACAGGAAAGGCTTCTGCACACCAGGAATTATGATTTCAGATCCACACGGCTTCAACTACAGTACCTCATTAGATCAAGACAGGAATCTTGACACAAACCGTAGTTCAAACCAGCTAATTAGATTAAGATCAATATGAAATCTTTAGACAAAGAAGCAATTGCATGTTTCTGGCAGAGATATCTGCAGGTTGAGTCAATATGATAAGGACAAAAAACACATGTTAAAGAGTATCCATGAACTAGCATCCTTCCTCCATTCTCTAATGACGTAAACAAGAGAAGCTCCTCGGGGAACAGAAGCGAATGAAATAAGCAGGGAAGGCTGGGAGCTGCCTGCCAGGGCCCGGTGTTCAGGACTCAGAAGGCATAGGGCCTGGTTATGTAGCTTCTGACCTCAGTTTTCTCATATCTAAATGGGGTTTGAAAACCAAGATGATTCATAAGATGATTCTTTCCTGGAGGGTTAGAAGCTCCTAGTTCGTTTTCACACACAGTGTCTTCTTGATCCTCAGAACAGCTCTTTAAAGGGGGTGTTATCATTATTATCTTCATTTACACAGTAAAGAGACGACTCGGGCTAAGGCTTTTAAGTGAATTTGCCCAACATTAGACAGCTAAAATGGAGAGACAGAGCACAGATCCTTCTACCTCCCTATATGCTGTAGGTTTTCTACTTGAGCACACATCCTTGGGTTGATGGAATACTGACAAGCCCAGAGACAGACCCCAGTCCTACCTCCACTTAATGCTTCTGTGTCCCAGAGCCCTCATCTGCAAGTCCAAAGTTTTAGATCAGTGGTTTTTAAACTTTGCGGGTCATAGGTTGCTCTGAAATACCAGTGAAAGCTGTAGACTTGACGCCTGGTGTGGGCGGGTTGGGGAGGAGGTCCTCACTCACACAACATGTGACATCAGAGCATCACTGCTCCCATGCACCTCTGATGGGGCGTCTACCCTGGAGTTGGGCCCCCAGCACGGGCTTAGCTCTAAGGCCATTCTCAGGCTTAACATCTCAGTATCCTATGCGGTAGTTTTCTCCTAAGGGAAAAGTTCTTATATCTTATTTAACTCTTCGATGTTAAGAAAGGTGATGATTAAATAAAAAGAAGTAAAGCAAAAATGAAGTAGTTAAAACGTGCAAAAATGTGCAATTGATGTTTCTACATGCATCATTGATTTAAAGTCAAATTATTTTCAGGTTTTCTTTCCCTCAAACTGTAATTACCAACCTAGCCCACCCCCCCAAAAAAATAGTAGAATAAATCCTTGTGAAAGAATTTATAAAAACAGAGATGAGAAATTAAGGCTCACTCTGCATTATTATATAAGTTGATTTTGTTTTACATCTTCCTGAATAACTTCCTTTGGGGAAGTGGGCCTCAATCCAGGAAAGAAAATCACAAGGAGGAGTATAGCTGGAAAGTTTCTGTGAGTTTAGCTTGTGAAAAGTGTTCTCCAAAGAGCCAACATCTTCAGAAAGTGATGGCGACCATTCTGATTAAAGGACGCTGCAGTAAAGGGAGAGGTTACCTTAGTTCATATTTCACTTGCCCAGTATACTTTCCACCGGCTGCTCCCCTTGGGTGCTGGCAAGGTCCCTGTCGGGGATCGGGAGATGAGGACTCCTAAGGCTGCAAAAGATGGTAATTCATCCAGGGTGAAGCAAGCCAAAGCCTGGTTATTCAAACTAAATTTCAAACCCCGGAAATATGAGGTGCTGACAGTTACAGTGGTCAGAGCAGGAGCTGCAGTGACCAGGGTCCTGAATCAAAAAAGGATGTCAGGGGAGGGAGAGAAGGACAAGACAAGAGTGAGAGGCCACGTGCACTCCACGGACACCCCAGGAGGAGGTCCAAAGCCTGCTTCTGAAGAGAGCACAGGATGAAGGAGGACGAGATTGGAAGCCATCAAAAATAGAGAGTCGAGGTTGTACTGCAGGGAGGGAGTGTGGAATAGCATCATATTGGTTTCACCAGATCATGTGGCACCATATGCTGGATCTCAGGTTTTCTTCCCCAGTGGCCTGATACAGAATATCTTGCACATTTTTTGCAAGATCATATTTTTTTTTTTTTTTTTTTTTTTTTTTTTTTTTTTGCGGTACGTGGGCCTCTCACTGCTGTGGCCTCTCCCGTTGCAGAGCACAGGCTCGGGACGCACAGGCTCAGCGGCCATGGCTCACGCGCCCAGCCACTCCACGGCATGTGGGATCCTCCCGGACCGGGGCACGAACCCGTGTCCCCTGCATCGGCAGGTGGACTCTCAACCACTGCGCCACCAGGGAAGCCCGCAAGATCATATTTTTAACCAAGGTAGGTACAAGCCAGATGGTTTGCCCCCAACCCCTCCCTAACTAGATGCTCTTTGCATTTCCATTTAACCCACAAGGACCCATGAGGCTCTGAGTATAATTATAATGCAAATTCCACATCAGCTTTTACAGATAAATTCTTAGGCAGAAACACTATACAGTGATCAGCGTCTGCGGCAGAATGGGACTATTGAAATAATATATATGATTTACTTGTTAATTTTGGACGTATCCACTTTTCTAAAGCTAATTCTTAAGTGCAAGTTTCCAACATCTTTACACTTTTCCTAGTAACCTCTGACTCTAGATTCTCATGTGTCCCCCCAGAGGGTTAAACCTTAGCAGATTGTGACCAATAACCAAATAGGGAGATAAGTCTTAGATTTTGAAGAATATAAGGGAAAAATAAACTTTATACTCAAAGATGAAAAATAATTGTAGGGACTATTTTCCAAGACATTTTAATATTTCAAACATGGTTTATCTGAGTGAAATTGACATTTTTGTAGCTGAAAAGCAGTTGAGTGCAGGCAATTTCCTGCAGTAGAGAGAACAGAAGTTTCTGAGAAGAGGGGTTGCCACCAGAGAGACCCCCCACGTCCTCTGCTGCTGTTCCAAACAGTCGCAATGGATGGGTCCAGATTTCGATGATAAGAATGTCTCAACATAAATTCCACTTCCTTTTTTAATTCTCACGTGAGAATCAAAACCCCTTAGAGACAGATGTCAATCGGGCTGCCTCTTCCCTTATATCAGTCTTTCCATTCTGAGCTTGGGGTACCCCTGAGATGACACCCTAAGTCTGGGACAACACCTGGAACCAGGTGAGGGTGAGACAAGGGCAATGCTCTGGGGATGCTGGAGTCTCCCTTACCTCTTGACTCTTTCCCTTTGCAGTGAGTTAATTTTTCCTTCTCGATTTTCTATGACTCCAGGAAACCTCTCAAGTCATGGGGTGGGGAGGGGAATCCCTGGAGAGCAGACGCCCTGTAGGGCTGGCCCTGCACAAGGGGTCTCAAACCTGTGCTCCCACTCAACACTCTCCAGCAACTATAACTGCTCCCATTTCATTAATAAGGAGACCAAGGCTTGAAAAAGCTAAATAACATCCCCAGGGTCATAGGGCTCAAGAGGGCAGAACTGGCGTGAGATGCAGTCATATCTGACCCCAACACCTCCCGATGTGATGTTTCCTGTCTCCTCCCTGACCTCTCGGCCACAAGCACCTGCACGGTCATCAGTCTTTGCGTAATCAACTCAGAGCAGTTTGACCCATTTGGTGCACACATCTTGTGTTTGAAATTCATTTAATGGTTTGTGGTACTTTAATAAACACAAAATGCATAAAAGTAAGGATTTTTTCCTTATTTATGGAGTTGTGATGTTTTCAACATTTAAACCAGAGAGCATTGCCAACTGTTAATGAACTGTTGCTCAAGTAGCTTAACCTGAATAGGAAAAAAACAAAACAGATAATGGGTAAACAACAAGGTCCTACTGTACAGTGCAGGGAACTATATTCAATATCCTGTGATAAATTATAATGGAAAAGACTAAGAAAAGTATATATATGTATATATACACACATATATATATAATATATATGTAACTGAATCACTTTGCTGTACACCAGAAAGTAATACGACATTGTAAATTAACTACTTCAATTTAAAACAAGAGTGAAAAGGCAACCTAGAAAATGGAAAAAAAAATATTTGCAAATCATATATCTGATAAGGGATTAATAGCCAGAATATATATTTTTTAAAACCCCTGCAACTCAACAACCACAAAAAAGAAACAACCCAATTTGAAAATGGGCAAAGAACTTGGATAAATATTTCTCCAAAGAAGATCTACAAATGGTCAATAAGCACATGAAAAGATGCTCAACCTCAATAGTCATTAGGGAAATGCAAATTTTAAAAGCACACACACAGATAATATACAGAGATTCCTTTCCTAAGATAGGGTCATGTTAGTGACCAGGAGCAAACACACTCCAAGTTCCGTATCCTAACTTTCACATAATAAATGCTCATTATGTTACTATGTGCTAGACAGACGACTGGCAAATTTATATATTTTAGCAATCTTAATTTAACCTATATCCATTTAATTTATCGCATTTAAGCCTCACGTTCTGTGACATAAGCACCTCAGTTTCACAGATAGAAAAGGAGCTTGTACAACCAGACGGGTTCTATAAAGAGATCTTTCAAAGCAATCTGAGGCAACAGTTTTCCCATCATCTTTTCTGTGCCCATCCTCGATACCTGATTATTAATTTGCTGTATCCTAGAGCCAGAAATAAACTGTTTTATGTTGAAGTCACCAATTAAGTTTGTTTTATTGGTGCTGGGGAGAGAAAGGTCCTCATCTACCCGCATCTGTCATAAAACCCTTGCTTAAAAATCGCTTGGTGGAGACGTCATCCTCCAATACAGAGATAAAAGGAAGATTAAAAAGCTGTGACAGGGAGGGAGGGTGGCATGGACATATATACACTATCAAGTATGGAATGGATAGCTATTGGGAAGCAGCCGCATAGCACAGGGAGATCACCTCGGTGCTTTGTGACCACCTAGAGGGGTGGGATGGGGGGTGGGGGGGAGGGAGACACAAGAGAGAAGAGATATGGGAACATATGTATATGTATAACTGATTCACTTTGTTATAAAGCAGAAACTGGCACACCATTGTAAAGCAATTATACTCCAATAAAGATTAAAAATAAATAAATAAATAAAATGCATGATGTGAATCTGTCCTAGAGGCTAATCACATGCAGTGGGAGGGAGAGAAGCCTGGTCTGCTGGTATTATCAGCTTATGAGCCCCGTATTATCTCTCTCATCTATTTATCATCAGGGCTATCATGAGGAAGATTAAACACCAGAGTCTACAAATAGTCCTGAAATTTTTGCCTTTCATTAGTTAGTTATTATTATTACACAAGACCTCCCTTTCTCCAGCAAAGACAATGATTTCTTAGTCTGTGTCAGGATGCAATCCATAGAGAATTCATCAGGACTGAGGAAATATTAAATGCTATTTCCAACTACTGCAACCTATTGTCAGGAGCCACCTTGGATAATAATGGCCTTAATTTATAGAAATATAAATAATACAACAGTGACACCAGGGATCTATGATCATATAAATCTGTCACAGAACAGTACAAATGAACAGTTAAATGAAACTGAACTATAAATATATCTGTACATCAGCTTGTGATGGAAAAAAGCTTACCAAAAAAAAAAAAAAGCAAGAACCTCAACTGCAATAAAAATGGAAGCATCTTTAGTCAACAGAGGCCTTTCACTTTGAAATGTGAGCCATTGTTGCATTCTATTCTTTTGAAATCTTAAGATATATCGAAAGTGATTTTTTTAAAGGAAACAGAGGTCGTGCATCTTGTAGTCTCAGACAATCCCCATGCCTGATGGTGCATGCACCCTTTTATAACTTAAGTAGCGATAACACCTTATATTAGATTTTGTGATGCTTGTTGGAATAACTAGATTTACTATCTTACGAATAATCTAGTGCTGTAGTGTTGTTGGCTTGGGTGGGTAACATTATCTTTTTTTTATTTCGAAAAATGCTGCATTTGCTGTTTGAAATGAATGAAATCTGTTTCCAGGAATATTCTCTTTATATAAGAAAAGTCATCTGCTCACAGCAGCTGAACAAAAAGATCTTCGTAATATTTTTCTCTTTTTTTTTTAAGATTTCATTTTATTGATTACTCTGGGAAAATACCTACATTGCTTTCTACACTAGAAGGGAGAGCATGTACGTAGAACTTTAATGCAGAAGATAAGTTGGATTGATCCCTTCCAAAATTCGTATCAAAGACAACTTATTAGAAACACTTTCCATCGAAACAAACAGGCTCAAGAACAAAATAAAATATGCAGAAAGGTTATTGTTGTTATAGGAACATGATATGTTCTGTTCATTATGGAATGTACATTCATGCAATGAGCTGGAAGAAGAAAGCGCTCCAGTTTTAAATGTTGCCTTGCAGATTTGCAATGTTGAAATTTTTAATTTGACATCCATGACAGAAGTACAAGATTTGAAATAATTAAGTTCTGATTTTATCAAGATGGAAGTGAAGATGCAGGAGCTAGAGGTGATATTTACCCAGACAAATCACAGCTAGTAATTTCACAACGAATCCAGCCACGATGGAGAATTATTCAGAGCTTTTCAATCAGAATACATCTTTAATTGGTAATCAAGATATAATTTTATTAACATGGTGTGTGGTTGGAGGAGGTTTTCTGGGAGCTTTAATCCATTTAAAGAAAATGTAAATATATTAGAATCTCAAATCATCATAAGCGATTGCTACTTTGCTACCAGTGGAATTCATATATGTTCTGTGCCCTCACACAGTTGTTACATGGGATCTAAGTCAAGGGCACTGCTCGGGTCTGTTTTAGGGAAGGGAGTCCCTTCCTCATGGTGCCTCAGCCCCAGTCACCCCCACCAGCCATCCTGTATCTTGTGCCATGAACACTATGTCTCAGAGAAGCAAACTGCGTCCTGTAATGCCTGGGCTGGTGGCTGTCCCACAAAGCCATAGAACTGATTTCCTCTCTCACCATTCGCTGCCACTGCACTGGGAACGTGAGCATTACATTCTCCCTTTTATCACTTCCCAAATACTGCAGTTCCAGGAGACATGATCTTCCTCACCTGTCTCTTCATGTCACATCCCTGGTTCTGGCTTTCACTCAGCATCGATCCATCTGCCTCAGGGGGCTAGCCCCCTCGCAGTCGCCCTCTCTGTGTGATCATGGTTGGCCAAGAGGACACACATATTATGGCTCATAAGATGTAACAGCAAATGGGTTTCCCTGATGTCGCAGTGGTTGAGAGTCCGCCTGCCGATGCAGGGGACACAGGTTCGTGCCCCGGTCCGGGAAGATCCCACATGCCGCGGAGCAGCTGGGCCCGTGAGCCATGGCCGCTGAGGCTGCGCATCCGAAGCCTGTGCTCCGCAAAGGGAGAGGCCACAACACTGAGAGGTCCGCATACTGCAAAAACAAAACAAAACAAAGATATAACAGCAAATAAAGTTCTGGAATTCAAGTGCCTGGGTTCTAACCGCAGCTCCAAAGCTCACTGGTTAGTGAACATGGACAACTGACTCGAATCTCCCCCCCCATCAGGTTCCTCACCTCACACATAAAGTTGGTGTGCAGGACTCCCCTCAGGTCCCCTCCCCTCCTGTGTCCCTTGGAGGTCCCTCCCAGGCCGTCCATGCCCCTGGCTCCTGGTAGGACTTGGCAGGCCAGAGACAGAGTGAGAATGAGGGGTGTCTGGGTACTTGTTTTTCTGGCTCCTTCCAGAAGGAACTCTGAGGTTTCTTTGGGCTAAATCATCTCTCCACAGAAAGTCCTTGTTAGACTCAAGACCCCCAATGTTGTAAGACTTTCTGTTCTTACGAAGTAGAACAGTAGGCTGTACCAGCCTCACCCTTTTTTAAAATTTTTATTGGAGGATAGTTGATTTACAATGTTGTCTTAGTTTCTGCTGTACAGTAAAGTGAATCAGTTATACATATACATATATACACTCATTTTTAGACTCTTTTCCCATATAGGTCATTACAGAGTATTCAGAAGAGTTCCCTGTGCTATAAGGTAGGTTCTTATTAGTTATCTATTTTATATATAATAGTGTGTATATGTCATCCTTTCAGGTAGTGGCAGCACAGCTGCTTCTAGACCTACAAACTTCCACCCAACAGCAGATATATGATCACTCCCTTTGTGATACCTAGAGACAAATGACAATGAAAGCACGATGATCCAAAACCTACGGGATGCAGCAAAAGCAGTTCTAAGAGGGAAGTTTACAGCAATACAAGACTACCTCAAGAGAGAAGAAAAATCTCAAATAGCAATCTAACCTTACACCTAAAAGAACTATAGAAAGAGGAATAAACAAAACACAAAGTTAGTAGAAGGAAAGAAAACATAAAGATCAGAGCACAAGTAAATGAAATAGAAACAAAACAATAGCAAAGATCAATAAAACTAAAAGCTGGTTCTTTGAGAAGATAAACGAAATTGATAAACCGTTAGCCAGACTCATCAAGAAAAAGAGGGAGAAAACTCAAATCAAGAAAATTAGAAATGAAAAAGGAGAAGTTACAACAGACACCACAGAAATATAAAGCATCCTAAGAGACTACTACAAGCAACTCTATGCCTATAAAATGTACAACCTGGAAGAAATGGACAAATTCTTAGAACGGTATAACCTTCCAAGACTGAACCAGGAAGAAATAGAAAATATGAACAGACCAATCACAAGCACTGAAATTGCAACTATGATTAAAAATCTTCCAACAAACAAAAGTCCAGGACCAGATGGCTTCACAGGTGAATTCTATCAAACAGTTAGAGAAGAGCTAACACCCATCCGTCTCAAACTTTTCCAAAATATTGCAGAGGAAGGAACACTCCCAAACTCATTCTGTGAGGCCACCATCACCCTGATACTAAAACCAGACAAAGATACTACATAAAAAGAAAATTACAAACCAATATCACTGATGAATATAGATGCAAAAATCCTCAACAAACTACTAGCAAACAGAATCCAACAACACATTTAAAGGATCATACACCATGATCAAGTGGGATTTATCCCAGGGATGCAAGCATTTTTCAATATATGCAAATCAATCAATGTGATACACCATATTAACAAATTGAAGAATAAAAACCATATGATCATCTCAATAGATGCAGAAAAAGCTTTTGACAAAATTCAACACCCATTTACGATAAAACCTCTCCAGAAAGTGGACATAGAGGGAACCTACCTCAACATAATAAAGGTCATATATGACAAACCCCCAGCAAACATCATTCTCAATGTTGAAAAACTGAAAGCATTTCTTCTAAGATCAGGAACAAGACAAGGATGTCCACTGTCACCACTATATTCAACATAGTTTTGGAAGTCCTGCCATGGCAACAAGAGAAGAAAAAATAATAAAAGGAATACAAATTGGAAAAGAAGAAGTAAAACTGTCACTCTTTGCAGATGACATGATACTATACATAGAGAATCCTAAAGATGCCACCAGAAAACTACTAGAGCTAATCAATGAATTTGGTAAAGTTGCAGGATACAAAATTAATGCACAGAAATCTCTTGCATTCTTATACACTAATGAAGAATAATCTGAAAGAGAAATTAAGGAAACACTTCCATTTACCATTGCAACAAAAAGAATAAAATACCTAGGAATAAACCTACCTAGGGAGACAAAAGACCTGTATGCAGAAAACTATAAGACACTGATGAAAGAAATTAAAGAAGATACCAACAGATGGAGAGATATACCATGTTCTTGGATTGGAAGAATCAATATTGTGACAATGACTATACTACACAAAGCAATCTACAGATTCAATGCAATCCCTATCACATTACCAATGGCATTTTTTACAGAACTAGAACAAGAAGTCTTAAAATTTGTATGGAGACACAATAGACCCCGAATAGCCAAAGCAGTCTTGAGGGAAAAAAAACTGAGCTGGAGGAATCAGAACCCCCTTTCTTCAGACTACACTACAAAGCTACACTAATGAAGACAGTATGGTATTGGCACAAAAACAGAAATGTAGATCAATGGAACAGGATAGAAAGCCCAGAGATAAACCCACACACCTATGGTCAACTAATCTATGACAAAGGAGGCAAGGATATACAATGGAGAAAAGACAGTCTCTTCAATAGGTGGTGCTGGGCAAACTGGACAGCTATATGTAAAAGAATGAAATTAGAACACTCCCTAACACCATACACAAAAATAAACTCAAAATGGATTCAAGACCTAAATGTAAGACCGGACACTATAAAGCTCTTAGAGGAAAACATAGGAAGAACACTCTGACATAAATCACAGCAAGATCTTTTTTATCCACTTCCTAGAGAAATGGAAATAAAAACAAAAATAAACAAATGGGACCTAATGAAACTTAAAAGCTTTTGCAAAGCAAAGGAAACTACAAACAAGACGAAAAGACAACCCTCAGAATGGGAAAAAATATTTGCAAATGAATTAACGGACAAAGGATTAATCTCCAAAATATATAAACAGCTCATGCAGCTCGATATTAAAAAAGCAAACAACCCAATCCAAAAATGGGCAGAAGACCTAACTAGACATTTCTCCAAAGAAGACGTACAGATGGCCAAGAAGCACATGAAAAGCTGCTCAACATCACTAATGATGAGAGAAATGCAAATCAAAACAATGTGGTATCACGACATACCAGTTAGAATGGGCATCATCAGAAAATCTACAAACAACAAATGCTGGAGACGATGTGGAGAAGAGGGAACCCTCCGGCACTGTTGGTGGGAATGTAAATTGATACAGCCACTATGGAGAACAGTATGTAGGTTCCTTAAAAGACTAAACATAAAATTGCCATATGACCCAGCAATCCTACTACTGGGCATATAGCCAGAGAACACCATAATTCAAAAAGACACATGCACCCGATGTTCATTGCACCACTATTTACAATGGCCGGGTCATGGAAGCAACCTAAATGCCCATCGACAGATGAATGGATAAAGAAGTTGTGATACATATATTCAATGGAATATTACTCAGTCATAAAAAGGAACGAAATTGGGTCATTTGTAGAGACGTGGATGAATCTAGAGACTGTCATACAGAGTGAAGTATGTCAGAAAGAGAAAAACAAATATCGTATATTCACGATATATTTTATGGAACCTAGAAAAATGGTACAGATGGACAGGTTTGTAGGGCAGAAATTGAGACACAGATGTAGAGAACAAACGTATGGACACCAAGGGTGAAAGCGGCCGTGGGGGGGGGGTGGTGTGATGAATTGGGAGATTGGGATTGACATATATACACTAATATGTATAAAATGGATAACTCATAATAAACGGCTGGAACCCGGGGTTCCGCCCGCCTAGCTTTACCTCTTGCTCTTTGCCTGCGTCTCCGCCCCCTGCCCCACCCCCGGACCGGCTCTCAGAGGAGGGTGAGCTGCTGTCGCCGCCGCCGCCTCAGCTTCCCACAGCCGCTACCGCTGCCGCCGCTTCCTCCACTCCGCTTGGTCCAGCCGCCAGGCCCAGCGCTCAACTCGCCAGACCAGGGCGCTCTGCGGAGACACCCTACTCCTTCCTGGGGTCCGGGACACCTAGCCGGGCGTGGGGTGGAAGCTCCGCTTGCGGGGTACAGGGAGGGAGGATCCTGGAACCGGTGCCAGCGCCAGCCGTCCCCGGATCGACAAGACAGGACAGGTTGAGGGGCGTCGGGGAAGGAAGGGGGGGCGCTATAGGCAGTCCCGGGGAGGACAAGGATGCCCTGTCGCAGAAAGCTCTGATGCGCTCTTATAGCAGGTCTGTTCACATTTGGGTACCCGTGACAACGTGGGTGCACTCCTCTCTCGGGGTCTGGTTGGATTGGAGGGCGTGGGATCTAAACACCACCAGCTGTCCCCGAGGAAATTAGGGGCTGCCAGAAAAAAACGAAAGAGCCAAAAACCTATGCTCCTTATTCCGAGGTGACACAAGGCCCTCCAGACAACCACCTGGTGTAACCACTAGGAAGGGCGGATTTGGAGGTGACTTCAAAAGGAGTGGATGGTAACAAGGGGAGGAAAGGGGCTCAGCAGCTGGAACGCTGTGCTACTAGAAACGGCGGTGACTTGGTAAAAAGCGATATCATCCAGAGACAGGGTCTGGGAACCTCTTCTTGCTGATTGGCGACAGTCTGGATATTCCAAGGCATACATTGCTTTGCGATTTCAGTGAAAAACAGTGGGGGATTCTTCACTTAGAGAGTGGCAAAGGAAAAGACACCAAGGTTGGGTTCTTCCTACAAACTGGCAGCACCGCAGCAGGGGTGGGGTGAGCTAATATCCCCAAAGCTAAGGACCCACACCCTTAAAATTACAAGAGTGGCTTTGGCAGGAGTGCAGGGCCCGGAAATAGGGTGGAAAGGTGCCTGGGGATATTGGAACCACATCCTGGAAAATTTGAGGGTCTTGGCTTTGGGATAGTGTTAGTGGGGGACAGGGACACTGGAGATCAGAGAAGGGGGAGTTTTCTGTGGGGGGCAAAGGTCGAGGGTGGGGTCAACTGAGAGGTACATAGGCTGCTGGGTCTGGCGAAGCTAGCACGAGGCCCAAGGGTGGGAGCTGGTGCCTGGGGTGGGGGTCGTCTAGGGCTTATCCTCAGGTCCGGTGGGTGAGGCGGCGAGTCGGACCAGAGAGTCAACAGCATGTCCTGGTGAGCTAGTGGGCTTCTCCGGGGGGGCCCAGCGCGCTCCGGGAGCCTGCCGGTTTTGGGGTGTCTCCTCCCGGGGCGCCATGGCGGCACTGGCCAGCAGCCTGATCCGGCAGAAGCGGGAGGTCCACGAGCCCGGGGACAGCCGGCCCATGTCGGCGCAGTGGCGCGTGTGTCCCCGCGGCACCAAGTCCCTTTGCCAGAAGCAGCTCCTCATCCTGCTGTCCAAGGTGCGACTGTGCACCCGCGCCCCACAAACAGTGAGCTCCCCTTAGTGAAGGCCCACATTGACCTGTCCTATCTTCTTCTGTGGGCAGGGATCCTGAAAAACAGGGGCAGATGTCACCAGGTCCACCGTCGTGGCAGGTCAGGCAGTTTTTGTGTGGGTCCCTGATGGGCATCCATGCAGGGAACAGGGCCCAACTTCTGCCCGGCTGCCTGGCAGAAGGCTGGGGTTGTTCTAGGGTCCACGAAGGTGGGTCCACATAGAAGGTACCGGAAGAATCTGAGGCTGAAATTACATATTCCCTAATGATAGCAGGCTGCCCCCACCCCCAACCCTTCCTACTCTGGGTCTCAGTCTTCTCCATAAGATGAGCAAACATGCATGCATTTTTATGCCACAAACTCATCACAGCTTGTAATCAATGACAAGCTTAGTGTCTGTCTTCCCCTCTAGAATGGAAGTTCCACGAGGACAGGCTACGTCGGTCTTGCTCACCGTTGTGAGCAGTGGCTGTGGTATCAGAAATATTCACCATATTGTGAAAGGGAGGGAGGAGGGGAAACTGAGTGGGCAGAGGGAGATTGGATTCCTATTATCTAAGGGCTCTGCGTTACAGGGGCAGGGCTAGAGAGAAGAACCGGAAC
The DNA here is from genome assembly GCF_008692025.1 of Phocoena sinus. Taxonomy (NCBI): domain Eukaryota; kingdom Metazoa; phylum Chordata; class Mammalia; order Artiodactyla; family Phocoenidae; genus Phocoena; species Phocoena sinus. The sequence goes on from NC_045782.1 coordinate 20,031,938, forward strand.
ACTGTGCCCAGTCTCCAGAGGAAGCTGGGAGAGTGGACTGAAATCGCTGACCCACATCACCGGAGCAGTGGGTCCTCAGCTCAGAAAAGCAAACTTGTGCCTGTCCTCTGGACTTACTCTTTACAAGCCCTGTGCCCCTTCCTTGTGGGGAGGTGGGCAGAGGTAGGAGACCTCCCTGCTTTCGTCCTCCTCTTCCTGGACCCCCACCCCCACCCCAGGCAAGTCTCAGGAGGTGGTTTCTTTCCCCCTTTCTCCCACACAGAGGCTGGCTCGCCTCTCAGTGGGATGGTGAATAAGCCCTTGGGTGACGCTAATTGCCATCAGGCATTAGGGGCCTAATGAGAATCATCTTCCTTGACGACTCCAGCACCTTCCATCCCCAGGGCCGCCAACAGCCCGGCCAGCCCTCCCCACACTGCACCTCCGAGCTCCAGACAGACGTGGGCTATGGGGAGGGGCGAGAGCCGCTCTCCGCAGGCCCCCGTGCCAAGCTGAGGCGGCAACAGCCAGCAACCGGGGAGGAGGGAGGCTTCCGGGAAGGCTCCAAGCCCATTTTCCAAAAAGAAAATGTCACTTTTCTAGATGAAAAGGAAACGAACAGTGTCGAGAGTTCTAGGACTGAGACAGGCAGGTGAGGGACAGAGACGAAGCGCCCCAGCTGGCCTTGCTCTGACCTACCTCTTCCCACACTCTGTCTGGTTGAGTGAAGAGATATGGGGGGCGGGGGGGGTGACCATGAAGATACACACACCCCCCCGGCATACGAGCTATGTCCATAGGATTGAAGACCCTCTTCCTCCAGAGTAGAGTGGGACTGAGAGCCAGTCCTTGGGGGTTGGGGCGTGATACCCAACGATGCTATAAAATCATTTCTATTGATCCAATGCCTGGCTGACAGTTGACGGTTGACTCGTCTGGTCTGATCTGGGTTGCGCTCGAATGGAACGGGCCTGACGGTGGGAAAGAACACCACCCCCCAACCCCTCCCCCTCGGCAGGTGCCTGGGTGAGTGTGCAAGAGGACGGTTCCCCACCCCCATCCCCATGTCCCTTTAAAGGCTGGCAAAACAACTTGTAGGAAGGCATGTCCCCTCCTCTTCGTGTCCCTCCACCCCCAGCAGCGGACAGGTTTTGCAGGAGCTGCGTGCGTCCCGGACCCATCCCCAAACGGAGCTGAGCCGGCGAGCTCCGGCGCGGCCCGAGAGGGGCTGGGCGTGACAGCGCGGCTGATTCCCACCCAGGGCTCCGAAGAGCCCCACGCAGACTCTGGGGGTGGGGATAGGGTACCCTCTATGCGCGCTTCTGTCCGAGAGGCTGTAAAACACCTCTGGCGCCCGGCGAGGAGAGAGCATCCTTTGAAAAGGGACAACAGTGGCTGCGGTGGCGTCTTCCGGGGTTGCGGGGGAATGTGGCCGCCGCAGCCGGCCGGCCCCACTGGGGCCCCAGCGCTAGCCTGCTCTGGGGAGGAAAAATAAAACATGAAACAGGGGTTAGCGGAATCGTGAGGTCGGCCCTTGCCCAAGTCTCATTAAGGAGACGCGCACGCTCCCAGGCTGGGGATGCGGAATGGACACGTGGACAGGGGAGGGGAAGCTGGGGCGCGAGGCAGGAGTTGGGGGGCGTCTCCGTGGCGCGCGAATCGTGGGCCGCGCGCTCCGCGGCCACGTGACCACGGGGAATCGGGGAGGGGAGGGGAAGGGAGCGAGCGCGCCAGGCTCCACGCTCGCTACTGCCGGGGTGGGCGCTGAATCCCGAACGAGGAAGGAGGGCGGGCGAGCGCGAGTGTGTGTGTTTCTCTCGAGTCATGAGCAGCCGGCGTGATAGCCGAGGAGGCAGCGGCGGTGGCGGCTTCGTACAACTGTGGCTCCCCACACCTCCTCTTCCTTTTTGCTCCTTGATTCTTCTTCTCCCATCACACTCGTCCATGGGGAGCCGGCCGTACTGCTGGCACCTCCTCTCCACTCGGCCCCGTAGGCACCAGCTTCCGCGAGCGAGCGAGCGAGCGAGCGAGAGAGCGAGAGAGAGAGAAGATGCCCGGCTGCACCGAGACATAGGGCATCCGGGGGCAGGGCGGGGGCGGCGGGGAGGAGGAGACATCGGAGACTCTGAACCCCGGAAAAGTTCAAGGTTTGTGCAGATTCCCCCGGGGAAGGCGGAGCAGCGTGGCCCTCTGCTGAGACAGAGCGACACAGCATGTGGAACCTTAGTTCCCCGACCAGGCTTCGAACCCACAGCCCCTGCAGTGAAAGCACAGAGTCTTAACCACTGGACTACCAGGGAAGTCCCTCAGAATACAGAATTCTTATCTACTGCTTATGTGTGGTTATTCAAGCAGGGCCGTCGCCAATAAACATATTCCTGGGACTTCCCTGCTGGCGCAGTGAAAAACAATCCGCCTGCCACAGGTTCAATCCCTGGTCCAGGAAGATCCCACATGCTGAGGAGCAACTACTGAGCCTGTGCTCTAGAGCCTGCAAGCCACAACTACTGAGTCTGCATGCCGCAACTACTGAAGCCCGTGCGTCTAGAGCCCATGCTCCACAACAAAGAGAAGCCACCGCAAGGAGAAACCTGTGCATTACAACAAAGAGTAGCCCCCGCTCACCACAACTAGAGAAAGCCCACGCGCAGCAATGAAGACCCAACGCAGCCAAAATAAATAAATAAATAAAAATTAATAAAACAAACATATCCTAAAAGAGAGTCCCAGAAGCCAGTAGTTGAGTTCTGGTTATAGAAAGACAAAAGATACTGTCTAGCAGAATCTTGATTATCCAGACAAAAAGGATAAAGAGGGTTCTTACTAAGGCCAACGTAGTGAAAAAGGAACATCTAGTATATAAGATACCCTATTTCTCAGATGAGATTAAAAGAAACATTTATAGTCCTGATGTGACATGAAAAATATATCAGATTTGAAGCAGCAATCAGAAAAAACAATTTTTTCTTTGGTGGTAAAATATTTTCATCTTTCATAACCATTACCTACATACTGCTAATGGAATATTTCAGATTCTGTCCTGTCTACAGGGGTTATTTTCAGCATTGGATCTACCTGGGACCTGGGAATCTCTTATAGTTCTCCTAAGATCCACCACCTCAAGGACTCAGCGTCTATTCAAGCAGCATGTGGTTCCATAAAAGCAATCAGAGTGCACTGTCCTCAACTGTGGATCCCGGAAGACCAAAGGAGGCTTTAATACTGAGGTTGTTTGGCTTGCACAACAGTCAAGAAAAGTCAGTAAATGCCAAGCTGGTTTGCTTCCTTTGATGGAAGCTGCTGAAAAGGTCTTCTGTTTGGAAGCATTTACCAGTTTTTCTGGTACAACAGCTACAGCTGTGGGCTTTCTGAGTGTGAACAGACATATGGAAGACATGAAATATTAGGGACAGGCACCATCTGCAACTGATTGTCTCACAAGCTGGGACTGCAATATAGGAGTAGCAACGGACACACTTTTCTCAGGGCCATACACTGGCAAAAAACCCCAAAAACCAAAAAACAAAAAACTTTTGGGGACTTCCCTGATGGTCCAGTGGTTAAGATTCTGCCTTCCAATGCAGGGGATGCGGGTTTGATCCGTGGTCAGGGAACTAAGATCCCACATGCTGTGGGGCGACTAAGCCCGCACTCTAGCGCCTGGGTGCCGCAACTAAGACCCGATGCAGCCAAAGAAAACAAACAAAAAAACCCTTTTGGCTGACAAAGATCTTAAAGATATGAATAAATGGGATTGTAAGACTGTGTCCTTTGCAGCTAGCATCCTCAGCACTTCCTGCCCTAATCATTCAAAGGTTAAATGAACACAGTTGATGAATACTGCCTTGTTTTAGAAGAGACATTTAAAGAAAAAACCAAGACATTATGGCTTTTCCCGAATTAATATCCATCCTCTTATTAAACTACACTTATGTGGGGTATAAAGGGGATACAAAGGTAGATAATAAAAACCATATACACTAAAGGACCAATTCTTTATCCATAGGTTAACCACTAACCATAAAGTAGTATAGAAGGAAAGAATAATTTTTATGAAGGGGCCATCAGGCTTTCAGGTAAAGATAGTAGACTGAAAATCGCATTTAAATTTTCTTTCTCTTGGAAGAAATTCTGCCATAATTAAAGGGAAAAAATTTAAAGGTATAAATTCATAAAGATGGGGAAGAGAAAATACAACTGCAACAAAATCTCAGTAACTGTGAAACAAATGGTGTTAGCAAAAATACCACAGAATTCTCAAAGGCTTAGGACTGGTAGCGCCTCTGGAACTGTATGGAGGGGAAATGGGGGGAGGGGATGTTAAAAGAAAGAGGATCAAGAAACTGTTACAGCCCTAGATCCCCCCACCATTCTAAGCTACCTCAGCCCCTCAATAAAACTGAAAGATTGATTCTTTCAGAGAAAATAAGATAGATGGCACTTTGGGACTTCCCTGGTGGCGCAGTGGTTAAGAATCCGCCTGCCAACGCAGGGGACACAGGTTTGAGCCCTGGTCTGGGAAGATCCCACATGCCACGGAGCAACTAAGCCCGTGCGCCACAACTACTGAGCCCACGTGCCACAACTACTGAAGCCTGTGCGCCTAGAGCCTGTGCTCCACAAGAGAAGCCACCGCAATGAGAAGCCAGTGCACCCCAACAAAGAGTAGCCCCCACTCGCCACAACTAGAGAAAGCCTGTGTGCAGCGACGAAGACCCAATGCAGCCAAAAATAAATAAATATATAAAAAATAAAATAGTAAGATAGATGGCACTTTGAAGGGGATGCCAGGCATGGCTGAGGGGTGGTAAAGGAAGTGAATTTATGCATATACTGAATGCTGAGACTCTCCAGCCCTCTTTCCCAATTTAGCTCCCAGGAGGCTGGTAGAAACTCTTTATATTCTAAACAGGAGAGGCAAGGATAATTTTTTGAAAAATTAAGCCAGCCCCTAAAGAAAGACATGCCAAGTACTGACATAGAGGATTCCAGCTACCCTCGGTGATGGGTAACTGGAGCTCCTAACCTGGCCCTCATGGTTTAGAGGACCATACTCTGATCTTCCTCTGGCCTCCTCGGAACCCCTGTATAGAAGAATCCACACGGCCAAAGAGACATGCCCAGGTAGAACACATAGAATTTCCCAGCTAAAAAGCCCTAACACTGTTTCCAGGGCCTTCTTGAAATACTTCTACTGGTCACTTTTCCTGAGGGTCAGTAAGCATATCCTTAGGCCCAAGGGATGGCCAAAGGGTGGAAGTTGAATAAAGGAAGAGTAGGCTGTGAAACAGGGTTCTTCAGTTGCACTCCTGAGTGAACAGATGGGGAATTTTGGCAAAGAACCAAATGGAAGTCCTAGAACTGAAAAGTACAGTATCTGTTGCTGTTTGTAATTTTTTTTTTTTTTTTTGGCCGTGCCATGCGGCCTGTGGGATCTTAGTTCCCAGACCAGGGCCTGAACCTGTGCCCCCTGCAGTGGAAGTGCAGAGTCTTAACCACTGGACTGCCAGGGAAGTCCCGAAAAGTACAATATCTGAAACGAAAGTTATACTGAATGGATGTAACAGAACACTGTAGCCTATAAAAGGAGAGTCTGTATACTTGAAGACAGATCAACAGGAATCACCCCATCTGAAGAACAGAAAGGAAGAAAACAATAACAACTAAAAACCACCCTTAGTGATCTCAGGGACAATATCGAGTGCTTACACATATGTGTAAGTGGAGGTCTGAAAGGAGGGAATAGAGATGCTGAGGCAGAAAAAAATTTAAAGAAATAATGGAAAAAAAGATTTCCCAAATTTGGCAGAAACTATCAATTTACAGATCCAAGCTCAGTGAACCCAAAGCCAGATAAATACAATGAAAACACCTAGGTACATAACAGTCAAGCTGCTGAAAGCCAGATAAATACAATGAAAACACCTAGGTACATAACAGTCAAGCTGCTGAAAACCAAACATAAAAGAAAAAGAGAGGGTGCCCATAGATCAGCACTGTCCAACAGAACTTTCTGTAATGATGGAAATGTTCTACTTCTGCACTGCCCAATCTAGTAACCACCAGCCATGTGAACATTTGAAATGTGGCTGATGCAACTGAGGAAATGAATTTTTTATTTTAATTTCAATTTATATAGCCATAAGTGGCTAGTGGCTATCATACTGAACAGTGTAGCTAAGAAGCCTTATGAGATATCAACCCATCATAATATGTGCACTTTACTGATTCAAACAAACAGTAATAATAAAAACAAAGTTTAAGATACGGAGATAACTGAAAACTTGAGAACTGACTGGATATTTGATGTTAACGAATTCTTGTTAAGTTTTTAATGTGCACATACTTATTGTGGTTATGTTTTTAATAAGACACCATCTGTTTTAAACATATATTGAAATATTTACAGATGAAATAAATGTCTAAGATTCAGGTCAAAACAATATGCTGTGGACAGGGGTATAGATGAAACAATATTAACTATGGGCTGATAATTATTGAAGCCAAATGATGGGCACACAGGGACTCATTACACTACTTTGTTTACTTTTGTAGAGTTAAAAAATTTTCATAAAATGTTTTTAGAAAGTAGAGCAAAAGGAGAAAGAGATGGAAAATAGGACAAAAAAAAAACAACAACAAAACAAGGCGATCGGTCCAGGAGAGTCAACATTCAAATACCAAGACTTCCAATAAGAGAGACAGAGGAAATGAAGGTAGATGTATAAAAAAGAAAAACTCCCCAAACTGAAGGATACAAGTTTCTACATTGAAAGAGCCCAAAAAGTACCTAGTAAAATGGGTGAAAGAGACACACACACCAAGGCACATCACTGTGAAACTTCATAAAGAAAGGATCGTACAAGCTTTCACTGAGAAAGAGCATGGCACAGAAAAGGATCAACAATCAGAAGGGCTTCAGACTAGGAAGCAAATTATTTTCCTAACCTAGAATGATATACAGAAATCATCAGACAAGTGTGAAGATAAAAAAGACATTTTACAACATGTGAAGTCTCAAAAACTTTATTCTCTACATACTTATTCTTAGGAAGCTACTAGAGGATGTTTTTCATCAAAATGAAGGAGTAAACCAAGGAAAGAAAAATACAATAGGAGATCCAACATACCAGACAGGCGAAGGGAATGAATCCCCAGGGCTATTATGAAGGGAGATCCCAGGATGACAGTTCCAGGGGTTGAAGGAAGTCAGTTCAGACTGACACAGTCAAAAGACTCCAAAAGGAGACTATAAGAAAGTGAAACCTATTAAGACTATCTTGAAGGGTCTGATCTCACTGCAATTTGGGAATGAATTACAGTTAACACAAAAAATTAAACAAACAGGAGCAGCCAAGCAGTGCCAGGCCAGGTGGGTACGTCTGTCGGTCCTGCCGTGCCCGCACCAGAGACCAGCCCTGGAGGCGGCCTGGGCCCGTCCTGTGGCCAGCAAGAAGCAGGAGTTGGCAGCCCAGAACACCCCACCCCCAGGACGACGGCGGCCCCCAAGCGCTGTGGATTTCTGGGTACGGGTCCCTGGTGTGGAGGCCTGACTTCGCCTGCTGCGACAGCCGTGTGGGCTTCGTGCACCGCTACAGCGGCCGCCTCTGACAGGGAGACACCTTCCATCGGGGCAGCGACAAGATGCCTGGTCGTGTGGTGACCCTCCCTGAAGATCGTGAGGGCTGCACCTGCGGTGTGGCGCACCAGGTGCAAGGTGAGCAGGTCAATGAGGCCCTGAAGTACTTGGAATGTGTGGGAGGCAGTGCTTGGTAGCTATGATACCAAGGAGGTCACCTTCTGCCCTCAAGATGCCCCTGACCAACCACTCAAGGCACTGGCCTACGTGGCCACCCCGCAGAACCCTGGTTACCTGGGCCCTGCGCCTGAGGAGGCCATCGCTATGCAGATCCTGGCCTGCCGAGGCTTCTCTGGCCACAGCCTTGAGTACTTGCTGCGCCTGGCAGACTTCAGGCAGCTCTGTGGGCCCCAGGCACAGGACGAGCACCTGGCAGCCATCGTGGATGCTGTAGGCACCATGTTGCCCTGCTTCTGCCCCACTGAGCAGGCTTTGGCACTGGTCTGAGGGGCTGAGCCCCTACGTGGACACAGGGGCCAGGTCCCTACTCCAGTGCACACAGACAGACTTGATATAGCTGGAGCCCACTGAGAACACTTGGTGGGCCGACTGGGGCCTCTCTCAAGCCCCTGCCTGCCAGCCCCCAGATCTCCTACCTGACACTGACTTACTACTTGAAACTCTATTTATTGTACCATGTTGGTGTGGTGGGCAGGGTGGGGGGCCTGCCCTAGATATAGGGGCCCTGCTAAGCAGTGCCCCACCCCAGGTGCCTGTTGCCTGATCAGATTCCCCCCAGTGCTGCTGCTGCTGCTATCCCCATACTACCCAGGCCTCCACCTCCCCAGGGAGCCTCCAAGAGCCTTGACCCTCTGCCCCTGACTCCAGATCAACCATTCCCTAGCCCCAGAAACAACACCAGTCAAAGGTCCCAGCCTGCTGGTGAGGGTAGGAGGGAGTGAGGAGAGGGGGCCCTATAAGAACTGAGGCCCCTGCCAGGTGTGCTCATCCCCCAGGTCCCCAGGGCAGAGCTGGATCTGGAGGCCAGACACAGCTGCTGAGGCTGGGCCTAGGCCTCTTACCCATTTGGCTTTGTTTCCCTGTCCTTCTGTCTGTTTGTCTGTCTGGGCTACTCCTGTCTGTTTGTTGGTCTATTCCTGGGAAGCTCATCACTATAGGTCCTGGCACCTTCCCAGTCTGTCCCATACTATAATCCATAAGCTGATCTCATTAAAACAAAAAAAATTAAACAAGAAGACAGGTATTAATGTGTAAATATCTACTTATAAAAATTTTATGGAGAAAAAAATCATCACACTATATAGCTCAGCTATGAGGAGTATATATAATCATAATGACATAAAAAATGAACACTGATTAAAGCAAATTCTAAGACAGCTCTATCAGGAAAACAGGAGGATTGGAAATATGTATGTAGACGACGGCCATAAGTGGTGACAGAAGGCTGGGTTTTTCTTAGCTTAACTACAGAACTAGTTGACCCTAAGTTGTAGTTTTATAATCCTGATAAAATTAAAATTTGAAAGAACGGTGCTATCCATGTTCTCACAAGAGTTTACAGCCTGGTGAAAAAGGAGGCCAAGCAGCTGTGAGAACACCACAGCATCTATACAAAGATTGGGATGAACACGTGTTATATCATCGTTCTACTGTCTTTTTGCAGACACTGACTTGAAGAAGCAGTCAGCTGCCAGGTATCAAGTTTGAAGGGGTATATTGGGAAAATATTTCTAAGCAACTGACACAGATGAAATGAAAAACAAGGATATCAAAGTCAGAGAAAACTCAGAGAAAATTCATTTAGACATTTGTTAAGGTTTTTGTTTTATTTAAATAGAGGGGATCAATTCGCTTTTCTTTTTAAGGAATATAATTATATGATATAAATAAACTCAAGAGAAGCTCCCAACGGGGGCAAGCTAAGCTTTACTTTGTGTAATATTGATAAGTTGAATTCACAAAGGCTTTTACAACCAACATTATTAGTACAGCTGAAAGAAGTTTCTAGGTCAAATTTCTAGTAGGTATCTAAGGTATAACCTATTTTACATTTTAAGAGGGAACAGTGTCTTTCAATAATGTTTCAAAAAGACTATAAGCCAATAAGTAGTTTGATGATGTTTTTAATGAAAAGTTTTTGTACTAAATGTTACATTACAGTTTTGGCGACTAGGTTTGATTTATCCGTCCTACATTGATATCAAATTAGCCAAAATAGCTAAAACTCACACTGCTTTAAAAATTTCATTTCCTAAACCCCCATTTTTTCTTTCCTGATTTTATGGTCTGGAGTACTAGAAAAGTACTAATTTTTCCTGCATGAGCTCTTGAATTTAAACATTATGTTTGCATAACATTTAAATGCCAATCAATCTTTACCTCGCTTTATCTGGATCTTTATGGTCTAAGCTTGTTGAAGTTAAGATCTGATTCTTTTTGCTCATACTAGGACAAGAGCAGAATGGAAGTTGAAATCTAAAGTAGCCCACCACTTTAAGCTAGTCATTAGTTTCACCTTGCACTAGCAGACATTAAATAGAGCTGCTCATAGCGGGGGGGAAAAAAACTTCACCTCGTTTCAAGTTTTTGCTTATCTTCTCCATTGAGCAATACCAATTAATGAGAAAACAGCCATTATTATGACATCCCTGCAAGAAAAGAATCCATGGGGAAAACATGGAGAATCCATAGTTGACTACAGATGGAAACTGCTTTATTACATTCTGCTTAGATAGAAAATTTTTAAGATTGTTTTTTATAATGTCACGTTTGTGAAAATGAAAACTTGCTAGTCCTAATATCATAACAATACTTTTGAGGGAGGGGTTTGGACTAAGATTCAATTTCTTTCATGAGGGTTCCTATTTGGGATGTTCATTTCACTGAATGTGAAATGGAAATGCAAATAGGGAAGTAAACTGACATTTATTTATTTACTGTTTCCTTTTGGTTTTAAGAGTAGGAAATTTGCCCTCATTTCTGTGACCCAAATTCCCTTTCCTAATTCTAAAGTAAAGCATTCTCGTACCCATGCTGACTGTCCTCAAATATTTGGCTTGAGGCTCTGTGGGCCAACAGGAGGTTAGATTTCAATGAAAACAGAGGAGATGTACATTTGAGTTAGTTAGTTTCTTTTAGGCTTCTGTGCTGGAAAAGCCCCTTTACACATTAGTCTCATTATAGCAACAGAGCCAATTCCTTCTGCACAGAAATCCTTGTTTTGTTCTTCTAGACTGAGCCAAGTTATATTGTGACTCACTCATTGTCACTCTAAATCATTACACCCTTTGCCGAGAAAGCAGCAGTCAACTGCTGAGGCAGCAAGGTAGTTAGTCAACTGGCAAGCAGGCTTGGTGCACTGGTACGTAAACTGTTGGAGAATGTTACTTTCAACTCTAAGCAATTTTATTGTTGATGTCTCTCACCATAAGTACTAGTATCCCACACTGGTATTTCCAGGAGATTGAGCAATGGCATCCCACCTGTCTTGATTGGAAAGTGGAAGGTTGAAATTTTTTGCTCATCATTTAAAACATATTTTATAGTCTCATTCATACTATTCTATCATTTCAAGTTCTCGATAGAAGGGGATAGCAATCCTCTTTCTTGCATCTTCTGTCAGTCACAGTGCACCTTTCCCTCTTGTTTTTTTTTTGGTTAAATTGTGAGCTGACTTTCAGTAGAGATTTTCTTCTCAGATGGGAGTCCTGGTGGCCTTAAAGTTCAAAACCATTGCATAAAGGCCGTTTTGCATTTGCTTCTGCCAGGTACCCTGGGTTTCACCGGTTCTGGTCCAATTTTACATTAATTTACTGGTTTGGAGAATTCTTCACATACACAGTATAAATTCGGGACCTGGATTTCTCACAAGAGGTCGCCCAGAACCCAGGTCAAAGAGAACTCTCTCATCACTTGCCCCTGTGGAAATCTTTTTCTAGTTCCCCTTTCATTGAGGGACTTGCCCTTCCATGCTCTCAGCTTTGTGCAGGGATCAGTTACAATTCCCCATCTCAGGTCAGCCCAAGGCGGTCTCTTCTGTCCTTGTGAGCATTAAAACCCTCAACTTCTTGGGCTTATATCTGTATTTTATCCTTTGAGGGTTGCTACAGCTTCAGCTTACATGCTTACTTCTCTGCCTTCATGTTGCTTGAACCCCAGAAGGCTTATATTTCAAAGAGAAATTCAAAGTGGTGAAAACGAAACAATACTCTAAGCTAGGACCTTAAGCATTCTAAAAAGTCGATATTTTCAAGATGGAGAGGCTCTTATAAACTTCATGAAGTTCTGAGCTCCTCTAAGATGCTGCTACACTTACCACACACTTAACATATTTAAATGCAGATAACCCAACTATTTATGGCTGTGTATTCAAAGATGACCTCCACACAGCTCTACTGAAATCTATTCTTGTGACATTCAAATTCCCTATGAAAGTCTTAGAAAAAAAAAAAGTTTGTACATAACACCTTGAGACGTTTGTTTGTTGAGTAAAAAGAAAATAACTTTGTGTCAAGGCGTGACTTCTGTGTGTATTTTTAATGAAAAATAAAAGTCTTCTCCACAGATTTATTTCAAACCCTATTCCATGACCAAATCTAATATAAGAAAGAGAGGGGTTGCTTTACAGACAACATTGGCAAGACATAAACCTGTACCCCCTGAGTGAAGTAAAAGTCTAACCTGCAGGTTGTTCAGAGGCTCCATCTTCATGACTGGGCCCAATGTGTTGAGAGGCAGGGAGACATCAATGCTCTGGTTTGGCATCAGTGGTGTATGGATGGCCAGAGGAGTGCTGGGGATGACACCAAAGCTAGGAGAGAGGATGAAGAAATCCCAGAGGTTAATCATGAGGCAGGATTTAGTCACGTCTTTAGGTTTCAATGGCTTTTTACTCCATTTGAAGGAAACATAAGGAATAGCAGGCACTAAAGTGCCCAATTCTAATTTGCTGTAACACTAGTTACAACATAACCTCTTTTTTCCATTAAGAAGATTTGAGGAAGGAGAAAACATTCATAAGCACAGAACTGGGTTGCTAATGCTCTGATTCTGAAAGTTTCTTATGTTTATCATGCCACTAGAGGGACAGGTTTGATAAGCATCTTTTTCTTATACAATATTCCTTTAGATAATCTTTGGGAGAAAGAACACTTAAGAATACCCATCCTGTAAAGTATAATGATATCATTTCACTTGCTTGATAACCTGCCTGATCAGACCAGAGGATGATTTACTGGTAACTCTCATTTTCTTTCTTCTTTATTTACTTACACAGGATACAATCATTGGGAAAGAGCCAGTCTAAGTGAAGCAGAGTTGATTGGCTTAAACATTCCAAACAACACCCCAAAGGATAAGTTGTAGACTCAAATCTGGCCACTTTCTTCGCCTAAGGCAGGCAGTGAGTACCCACCAGTTTGACTTCTCAGAGAAGCCTGCCTAATAATAATACAAGAATAGTAAAGAGATGGGAAAAGCCTGAGTCTGAAGTTACAAGAAAACCCAAAAACATATGAGGGAAGACAGACATGTCTTACGTCTCAGAAACATAAGAATACAATTTTAAAAAGATGGAGCAGAAAGGAAAAGTAGGCCCATAGGTGTAACAAATAAACAACTTAATGATATAAATTTATAATGAATTTATGTTCTAATGAGCCTCAGGAAGGAAGATGGAATGTTAATATTTATAAAATAATTATTGAGTTTATATAGGTAGTATCAATTTCAAGAGTCACAGACTAGCAGAAGAAACATTTTCCTTTTTGTAGATAAACTACACTTTAGAGTCCCAAATGCAATAAAGAAATGATTTTGAGTAGACACATCACTCATTTTGTATCAACATTTATGGGTCAAAAAACCCTTTTGCCCTTTTGACCTTGCTCTCATTATTTATCTATGTGGAAAACCATAAGGAATATAAAAAAAGGCTACTAGAACTAATAAGTAAGTTTAATGAAGTTTCAAGATACAAGATGAATGTACAAAAATCAGTTGTATTTCTATATACTAGCGACAACCAAAAACTAAAATATGCTTCTTACTATAACATCAAAACTATAAAGCACTTAAATGTGACAAAAGATGTGCAAGATCTGTACACGAAAAACTATAAAACACTGCAGAGGGAAGTAAGGATGACCTAGATAAATGGGGAGATATGCTATGCTAATGGATTAGAAGACTCAATATTGTTTGATGCCAACTCTTCCTCAAACTGATCTGCACATTCACTGCACTCTCAAGCAAAATTCCAGCAGGCAAAAGACCTAGAATTGCCAAAACAATTTTTGAAAAAGAACATACATAGTAGGAGGGCTTATACTATCTGACTTCAAGACTTACTACGGAAAAAAAGTTTACTTTGACTCTTAGTTTACACATATTATCTCACCGAAAGTACCTCAAAATGAATTCTAAAAGGTAAAGGTAGGAGCTAAATCTATGAACACTTCTATTAAAAACATTTAAAAAAATTGTAACTGTGGGTCAGGCAAAGATTTGTTAAACAGAACACAAAAAGCAAAAGACATAAAAAGGAAAAAATTGTAAAGTAAACTTTATTTAAATAAAAAACTTGGGCTTCCCTGGTGGTGCAGTGGTTAAGAATCCTCCTGCCAATGCAGGGGACACAGGTTCAATCCCTGGTCCAGGAAGATCCCACATGCTGCGGACCAACTAAGCCCGTGAGCCACAACTACTGAGCCTGCGCTCTAGAGCCTGAGAGCCACAACTACTGAGCCCACATGCCACAACTACTGAAGCCCGCGCTCCTAAAGCCCGTGCTCCGCGACAAGAGAAGCCACTGCAATGAGAAGCCCGCACACCTCAATGAAGAGTAGTAGCCTCTGCTCACGGCAACTAGAGAAAGCCGGCACGCAGCAACGAAGACCCCACGCGGCCAAAAAAAAAAACAGTGTATGTGTCAATCGCAATCTCCCTTAAAAAAATACATAAATAAAACAAAAAATAAAAAACTTGTTCTTTGAAAAACACTGTTAAGAAAATAAGGCAAGCCACAGACTGGGAGAAAATATTTGCAAGACATATCTGACAAAGGACTTGTATCCAGAATATATAAAGAACTTTATTACTTGATAATAAGACAATCAATTAAAAAGAAACGATTTGAGCAGATACTTCACCAAAGAAGATATAAGAATGGTCAATAAGATTATGAAAAGAATGCTCAATATCACTAGTCATTAGGGAAATTCAAGTTAAAATGGGATACTACTATACATGTACAAGCATGGCTGGCATTGGTAAGAGTATGGAACAGCTGGAACATTCACACTTATTACCATATGACCCAGCGATACCACTGCTAGGTATTTATCCAGGAAAAATGAAAACATATATCCACACAAAGACCTGTACATGAATATTCACAGGCGCTTTAGTCATAAAAGATAAAACTGGAAACAACCCCCAGTTCCACCAACTGGTGAAAGTGTAAACAAATCACCGTATAAGCATCGATGGAGTACTACTCAGTAAAACAGAACAGACTGCTGAAACATCTCAAAGCATTATGCTAAGTGAAAGAAACCAAATGCAAAAGACTCCATACTACGTGATTTCATTTACAGAACATTACAGAGAAGGTATGATTATAATGGCAAAGACAGTTTTCTTATTCCATATGGATGAGTTTTCCCAGCAAAATTCCGTAGGGTCTCCAGTGTTGAAGCTGACCACTGAACAGATGTGCAACAGCCTCCACTCACTCTACATCAAACATCTGCCAACATGAGAGTTTTTACCCACTGCTAAATAGAACACTCTCTTGTTGGACACAAAGTACACTGCTGTGTCAGGATCGAGCTGGGGAACTCAGGTTTCTTACCTATTCTTGTTAAACTGAATTGCAAAGTCTGTCACGTGCTGCAGAGCTTTGTTGGTGAAGTTCATTTCCATGTAGATGTGCCCTTGGCGGTGAGTAAATGTTCCCGGAATCTCCAGGCCCTTAGCCTTTACTGCAGGCAGCCAGACCTGAAACACAGTATAAAGCCCAATGAAACCAGACAGGACGCTTCTGAATAAAGATGAAATTAAGACTTCACTTCCTTAGGCAACTAAGGTGATTTTTATACCATAAATACCAAGCCAAATGCAAAACGCTCCAGATAAAGTCATATTTGCTGAATTTTGAGATCATTCTCAACTATTTAAGAACCAAAAAGAACCCACCCAAAATCAAACAAAAAAAACCCAACCAAACAAAACAAAAACCCAACCCAAAACCAAAGCCAAAAACAAACAAAACAAGAAAAACAAGCCCCAAAATAGTCTATGGGTAGCCATGGCGAAAGGAGAAATTCCAATGAGCATAACATGGAGTTTCTTTGGTTAGTAGCTTCGGTAAAAGGCTTAAAAGGGGAAAAAACTGATCTAATGAAAATCGCATGTTTACAATATTTGAAGACTTTTAAAAATCGTTACCAAATTCCTTATCAGTAATGTGTTAAGGGCAAGGACCATGTCTTTCTTATGTATAGTTTTAACTCTCATTATAGTCTCTGGGAAATAGTAAGTATTCAGATGTCGTTTAAGTAATCTGAATGCCTATTTTCTCTGTATAATTCATTCGTGACCCACCTCTGGCCCCAGAATCTGTGATACTCCTGGAGTGTACCAGTTTATACACACACACACACACATATATATATATATAAACCAACAGGAATTCATGAACTGTCCTAAAGACAGAGTACCCATTAGTCAGTGGGTGGCTAGTAAACATGAGAATATACTCAACCACATTACAGGAAAAGAAAGAAAAAGAAAATAAGAAAATGACACTATTTAATACTACAAGATACTATTTTTCATCTATCAGAGGGTCAAAAATTCAAAAAGTCAGTAATACTCAGTGAAGGAGAATATAAGGAATCTGGCACTGTTACATTCTGCTTTGGAGAACATAATTTGATGTCACCTTTTTGGAGGGTAAGCTGGTAATGTCTTTTTTTAAAAAAATAATTTACTGTTTTATTTTTGTCTGCATTGGGTCTTAGTTGCAGCACACAGGATCTTTGTTGCGGCAAGCAGGATCCTTTTGTTGCACGGGCTCTTCGCTGTGGCACGTGGGCTTCTGTCTAGTTGTGGTGTGTTGATCTCTCTCTCGTTGTGGAGCACAGGCTCCAGAGCGCATGGGCTCTGTAGTTTGTGGCACATGGGCTCTCTAGTTGAGGTGCGCGGGCTCAGTAGTTGTTGCATGCAGGCTCAGTAGCTGTGGTGCGTGGGATTAGTTGCCCGGTGGCATATGGGATCTTAGTTCCCCAACCAAGGATCGAACCTATGGCCCCTGCATTGGAAGGCGAATTCTTTACCACTGGACCACCGGGGAAGTCCCTGTAATGTCTTTGTTTTTTTTTCTTTTTTTTTTTTCGCAGTACATGGGCCTCTCACTGCTGTGGCCTCTCCCACTGCGGAGCACAGGCTCCGGAAGCGCAGGCTCAGAGGCCATGGCTCACGGGCCTAGCGGCTCCACGGCATGTGGGATCCCCCCAGACCGGGGCACGAACCTGTGTCCCCTGCATCGGCAGGCGGACTCTCAACCACTGCTCCACCAGGGAAGCCCCTGTAATGTCTATTTTTAAATGTTTAAATGATCAAGCACATTCCAAGTTTATCCTATAGATATGCTTACAAAAATATACCATGATACACATAAACAAGAATGTTCATGGTAACATCATAATAACAAAAAAGGTGGCGGGGATAGGACTAGATGAATAACCTAAAAGTCCATCACCAAGAGAAAGATTAAATACGTTGTGGTACACATCCATAAAGTGGATACAGACATTCAAAAGACTGTTGTAGAGAAAAAACAAGGTGCAAAACAGTATATCCCACTGACAGTATTTAAAGGATACAAACATACAGGTATACGCATGATCTTTTTTTCTTCTGAGAGGACACAGAAAAAGTTAATAGTGGCTACTTATGGGGAAGTGGGGACAGAGGGAAACTAAATTTTCCACCTGATCTTTCTACATTATTTAAATTTGTCATTTCTAGGTATTACTGTAATGTTAGTAAACAAGTACGTTACATAATCTCTTAATCAATTAAAAGTCTGTGGGGATAATATCCAATGCAGTACCCTTACAACAAAGCTACTAAGTTGTGCCAAAACACTATAGCTCAGTTTTGAATCATATTTCTGGTTACTCTATGTAATGGGTGTGTACACAAAGACAAGACTCCTGCGAAGGACAACTGGTTTACTATCTGCAGCAGGGATCCCCCACACCGAGCTGGTTGAGCAGGCAGAGAATTCAGAAAGCAACCAGGCGTGCTGCCCCCTCAGAAAGGCAAAATTAAAAGAAACCTAGCTTAACCGGGAAGGCACTATTCCCAAGGGCCGAAATATGCTTCATTTACAGGGAGTTTCCCCTTCCCCTTTTGAATTTCAATCTGAGCATGACATTAAGTGAGGCTGAGACTAGAGGGACACCAATGACACTAACCTAAATCAAAACTCTAAAAAGGTGTAGTAAAATGCATGAAAACCAAATCTGAGCAATGGCACTCTAGAATCCATATGCAGTACCAATGGAAAAAGGAGAGTGTAAAGAATGCAAAGTAAAATGTTACTTCTCTATTATGTCTTTTTCCTCCTACTGTTGCTCTGTATATCACATCTACACTAGACTGACTTCAGTGTTGACAAGCTAGGCAATATTTCTAAACTAGAGAACAAATACTAAATGCTTAGTATTTCCTATTTTAAGTCTAATTATACAAATGGTTAATAAGGATGCTATGGTGCTTCTTATTGCTAGGTTTAAGGCCGCCTTTCATCCTCCTCGTAAATCCTCTAGAAAAAGAGCCCCAACCTTGGATTTATTATCAGTGAGAGTAACACAAATGTCAGATGCTAAATAATTCAGGTCGTGTCCACTAAGAAAGTGTTGTTTTACTTACAGCCTTAGGAGCCACATATCCACCAGGTGCCATGCCTATCCCTGTGGAGAGTTCAAATAGGTCATTCAGACCACTGCTGACCACAACAGGAGTAGGTGAAGGAGCAAAGGTTGCAGGCACTGATGATGGGATGAAGGACTGTCCCACCTGCAGGGAATAAAGGGGAAGGGGAGCAGGGAGATCAGAAAGAACTCATTAATAGTCCTTAAAATGTTGCTGTATATTTTAGTAGTATTGATAAATCAATAAGAACACACCATAATTACAATATTCTTAGGCGTTTAATTCGTATATTCTTTGTCCTTCAAATCATGGTTATTTTTTCGTCATTGAAAATACACACACTCTGTAGAAGTTCTATCAGGAGAGTCATCAGCAGGATCAGGAACACAGTGATCCAAAGTTTTTTCTGTTTGTTTCCAATTTCAGCTTCCACGATTCTGTGCAAGAGGCCTACAGGTACCCTAATGAAGGGGGAATCTGTTTCTATAGAAAGAAGGAGAAGCATCCAACTTAGACAGCAGTTCCATTTCCACTTGGGCCCAGGCAAGTCTTATTTCCCCATTTAGGCATAAATATCTAGGAGGAAACTCTCCTGGGGGAGATGGATACTCACACCCCCCTAACTCACGTATGAGGAGAGTCTCACTCTGAGTCCAGCTGACGCTCAAGCTCTTTCTAGACGACAGAAAAGAGTATTCTCTCATCAAGATGGGAGGTTCCATTTCCTTTAGCCCTTTAATGTCAGGAAGACAAAGAACTCTGTAGACACCAGAGCGCCAATCCCTAAAGAGACCCCTATACCACATGTGGTGTTATGGTCCCAAAGATTCCAAGTAACCCTACGCTACTTTCTACTCTTCATACACCGCTACAGACGTTCTGGTGTACAGGGCTAGATAGCAGCAGTGGCTGGTCTGAGAACGTGTGCATAGGAAAGGCATCAAACAGGGGTCAGTGCATCCCATGGTGAAAAAAAACGACGGCACTGACTGCCAGACTTCCTCCAATGCCCCCGCCAAGGTCACTGCCAAGCTGAAAGAGAGAAAGGAGAGAGAGGAGAGAAAGGTAGGTTCATTTAGCTAAATACTAGATGCCCATACAGAATCTGTAAATTGCTCTACCAAGTTGCGGGGAATACATGCTATTCAACTTGACTCCCAAAGTCTAAAGAAATTCTAGATTGCAAAGAAATATAACCTAGGGGAACTGAGTAGGGGAAGTGATGGTGTGTGGGAGTTTTGAGAAAACGTGGAAAGAAGATGGAGCTGGGACATCTCAGGGATGTTTCAGATCCAATCTTTCCACTGGGGTACATAGGCACAAACCCAAACAGGATTTAAAGAGTTTACATATTCCAAGAAACTATATCTCTAAGTCGTAATGTTCTGAATATGTTTTATTTTTTCTTTAAAAGGAAATTTAAGGGGGGGGGAGAAAAAGAAAAACTAAAATATGTTTTCAACTATAAAACTTGCCGCCACACTGAGAAAGTGGGAACCAAACCAGTAATGAGCTGCAATTTCAAGCTTCAAAAATTATAGCTTGAACAAGAGTGATTTTTAGAGTTTAGAACTCTCCTAAGAAAGCAAACGGCTGGGTTAGGAAGATATCCTATCTGGGCAGGAAATGCGAAGGCATGCAATTCTTCAAATCTCTCCCACAGTCAATACAGCTAAGGAGAAATGCTGTGATTTATCTGGAGTAGATCATTTAAAAGAATGCTAACTATTGGAGAATTAGACTAATGCAATTAGCTACGTGACAGGAAAATAATTCCACATGGTCTTACTTCTGCCTCTTTTTCCCGTCAGGGCTCTGATATAATTCACCCTGAATTCCAGGACAAAAGCATTAAAGAAGAACTGAAGCTGAAAATAGCTAGCATGAAAAAACATAAAACACACATACCCACAACTAATGGTGCTGTTCAGAAAGCAAACAATATGTTTTTGTGCTACGATTCTATACTGCTACTTCCTTAGTTCTCACTGTGCATCTAACATTCCCCTCTGAATCACCAAATGCCTTGTCTGCTTTACAAAACACTGTTTCCTTTATTGTCTGTCATTTAGTCGTAGAAACTTGGAGAGCTCTAGGCTGTGTGGTTGTGTTAAAAAAAAAAAACAACTGTATTTGTCTTCAGGATTTGAGAGAGGGGATTTATTACCTTCTCAATGGACAGATATATAAAACTGGGTTGCCAAAATCTCAAAAATAATATACATACTGAAAAATAATGGGACTTATTTCCACCACGACAGAACAAAAACCCCAGGCGTTTCATAACTGGCATGAATAAGCATGTTCTGCACTAAGCTACAGAACACTCCAAACCTCAAAGAACCAACATTTGCAAAGTCTGGTTCCTGAAGACTATTTACTGGTTGGACGTGGGGCGAGAAATCACAGGCATACAGATAAAAAGGTCATCACAACCAAGAGTTCGAGTAACTGGAAAAGAAATGACAGCAAATAGAAAAGATATTACACACCTACCTTCTCCCTGTTTCTAGAATAACACACATCCATAGCATGACATCTGAAAAGCATGAGATTCCTTTTATTCAAACACACACTCACATTTGCTGGACACAAGGTACTATGGGGACTATAAAGATGCCGGGCAATGAGGGGAAAACAATAGATGAACAAGATCCAGGCTTTGCAAACTGGCAAAAAAGCAAAACACGTAATGCAAAAACCATACAGAATATACTAAAGCAAAAAAAGAAAGTTCTGAATAGAAGAGCCTCCTTTAGGCTGAAGGATAATGAAAAGAAGCTTCAAAGACATGGTAGTGTGAAATTATAGAATGCAAAAATGGGGGAGGTTATTTCTCAAATAGCCTGAACAAAGGTTAAGAAGTAGGAATAAAAGCATGATCAAGAAGGATGAGTAGGGACTTCCCTGGTGGTCCAGTGGCTAAGACTCCATGCTGCCAATGCAGGGGATCCAGGTTAGATCCCTAGTCAGGGACCAGATCCCGCATGCCGCAACTAAGAGTCTGCATGCTGCAACTAAAGATCTCGCACACCACAACTAAAAGATTCCCTCATGCCGCAACGAAGATCCCACATGCCACAACGAAGATCCCGCATGCGGCAATGAAGATCCTGTGTAGCCAAATAAATAAATAATAAATAAATACTTTTTTTTTTTTAAAAAAAAGGAAGAAGGAGGAGTAGTCTAATTAGACTGGAGCACAGGGTAGATATGTGTTAAAAAAAAAAAGTCAAAGAAAATAAGTTTGCAAAGGCAAACTGATTATGGTTAAGTCTTTAGTTTTCAATTCCTCCATCACAAAAACCTGGAGGTTTCTTAGAGTAAGATTCAGTCTTTCTAAGATTACTAATAACTACTTCAATTGTGTTCTATTAACTATGGTTTTCAACCTTAGATACACAATGGAATAAACCACCTGCGTGTGTATAACTGTGGGGAGGAGGGGGATTTTTAGAAGTACTGATGCCCGAGTCTCAATCCCAGCCATAGTGATTTAATTGTTCTGAGTTGTAGCCTGGACATCAGAATTTTAAAAAGCTGCCCTAGTGGGGCTTCCCTGGTGGCGCAGTGGTTGAGAGTCCGCCTGCTGTTGCGGGGGACGCGGGTTCGTGCCCCGGTCCGGGAGGATCCCACGTGCCGTGGAGCGGCTGAGCCTGCGCTCTCTAATGGGAGAGGCCACAAAGGTGAGAAGCCCGCGTACCGCAAAAAAAAAAAAAAAAAGCTGCCCTAGTGACTCTAATGTACAGACAAGGTTGAAAACCATTGCCTTAGAGAATTAACTATGATTTGGAATCAGACAAGAATATATGTTCAGGAATTACTTTGGCACTAACTCCTGAACTGAAAAGGAAGCTAGAACTTAAGAAGAAAGAAAACCCCATTTATTTATTTTTCGTACATTAATTAATTTTTGGCTGCGTTGGGTCTTCGTTGTGGTGTGTGGGCTTCTCATTGTGGTGGCTTCTCTTGTTGTGGAGCACGGGCTCTAGGCACACGGGCTCTAGGCACATGGGCTTCAGTAGTTGTGGCTCACCGGTTCTAGAGCACAGGCTCAGTAGTTGTGGCGCACGGGCTTAGCTGCTCTGCGGTATGTGGGATCTTCCCAGGCCAGGGCTCGAACCTGTGTCCCTGACATTGGCAGGAGGATTCTTAACCACTGTGCCACCAGGGAAGTCCAAGAAAAACCCTTTCTAAGGAAGGGAATGATGCAGAATGTCTCACTTGTCCTGATGCTGCTTTTGATTTAGTTTTATGACTTTCTGATGGGCTTACACATCCTCCCCCCAGCAACTCTCCTCCCTTCTGGCCTATCTCACAACTGAAGCTTGAAAGAGATGGAATTCTTTATGGACCTTGTTGGCACTCGATGGCAAGAAAGAAAAAACACACTGGAAGAGAAATGGCAGTATTATCAAATATGCTACATTAAATAAAAGGCATTGAGAAAAGGCACTCACTAGTGGTGTTATTTCCAAAGGAAATAAAGCCCATTTATAGCCCTTATTTTCTTAGATTTCATTCTTATTATACTTGAGTATTACATGAATACTATCTTAGCTGGACAGGATCTAAACGTACTCTCCCCCGCTCCTCCCCACCATGCTGCTTGTCAATTTTATTCAAAAACATGTAAGAGAAACTGAAAAGTAATTCTGATACTCCTTTGTTTACATTCAGCTTATCAAATACAACTCAGCCGCAACCCACAATCAAGAACTCTTGATCTTACAGAGACAGACTCCAAAGGGTGTTAGAGACATGTAGCCAGAAATATAAAGGTTCACATAACTGTGCTATGTCCAAAGAAAAAAAGGAAAGGACAATTTCAATATGTTTTCTAACTAGCAAAACTATAGCTTACTCAGACTTTATTCAGCATCTTTTCTTTTGACTGAAAAGTTTCTAAGGGAGGTTATCATCTTCCTCTCTGAAAATATGACACAGGTGATAGCACAGTGTTGGGCAAGAGTAACTAACAGGGAGATGTCAGCAAGGATGGGAGCCAATTCCCCAGTGAGGGCCTCTCCTATCTACAGCGACAAGCAGGCTGATGCAGATATTAATCGAGGAGGGGGCGGGGGGAGGCGAGAAAGCTGAACAAAACACAGCAATGTCGTTGTCATGTTGGCCTGAACTAGCCACTAACCATTTCAGTTCAGTTGCTGATATCATCTGGAGTCAGACAAGATTCATCTGTTTGGTAATACTTACTAATCAGGTAGGGTACAAAATCAGTCAAACTGGACTCGTAAAATTTCAGTGATATCTATTATCCAGTAAGCTGGGAGAGGTGAGTGAAAAGTGCCAGAGGCATAAGGCATGGCTTTAATCTCAATCTTAGGTGTCAAAATACTGTGTACGTTTTAAGTGTCTTTTGGAGCTGTCCATTTCCCGTTAATCCCAGGACTGCCTTAATGAGGCCACTATTTTCTCCATGAAGGAAATAATGTCAGCTACAGACCAACTAAATCAGGATATAGGAAGATGAAGGAGAGGTGCCAATTTCAGGAAAAGAACACTTCAAATGCTGAAAACTGAGCAGAATTTTCCTACAGGTCCATAGCTGATACCCAAGTCTAAAATTTCTGCTAGTGGTAAAGCTTCCCCAGCCCCCAATCTAAATCACATTAAATGGCACTAAGAATAACATTAACATTTCGCTACTGCCACAGAGTAGGTGCTTTATCATGCCTGAAGTAGTGCTGAAATAGGTTCAGTTCATGTTGAACCAGGGAGATGTGTCGCTGCACTGTTCATTAACTGGATGGAAAGTAGTGATTTCATGGGGACTTATTTTATGGGCTAAAGGGATTTCAGCACGGTTGCATGAGCTCTGCTGCAGAACCAGGCTGAGCCAAAAGTTTGAGAGCTGAGTCTGCATACCAAAAGGAAATACCTTCATCCAATGGCAACATGCTACAAAAACAGAAGTACAGAGAAAGAACCCCAGACTGAGGTTCTGTAAGGGACCAAGTCTGCCTGACTCCAAGAAAAGGAAAAGTCTTGACATGGCCACCAAGCAGACCGAAAACAAAACAAGAACAGCAACAAAAAAAACCCCACATGGGATTTCCCTGGTGGCACAGTGGTTAAGAATCCGCCTGCCAACGCAGGGGACATGGGTTCAATCCCTGGTCCGGGAAGATCCCACATGCCACGGAGCAACTAAGCGCGTGTGCCACAACTACTGAGCCTGCGCTCTACAGCCCGCGAGCTACAACTACTGAGCCCAAGTGCCACAACTACTGAAGCCCGCACGCCTGGAGCCCGTGCTCCGCAACAAGAGAAGCCACCGCAGTGAGAAGCCCGCGTACCACAACGAAGAGTAGCCCCCACTCACCACAACTACAGAAAGTCCCTGCGCAGCAACAAAGACCCAATGCAGCCAAAAAGAAATGAACAAGTAAAAATAAAATTAAATGCAAAACCCCAAACCCCCCCACAAATGTTCACAATCACTGCTCTGGGTTAGCCCCTTTGAGGTCCATCTGACCAGTCTAAAATATACCTGTCTGCTTCTGAAACTGGAGCTGAGTATCTGAAGACATTCTCTTAATTAGAGGTGTAGATCTTAAGCTCACACATTTCTTTGCTCCTGTCTAGAATTATCACCTCCTTTATTTGACACTTTCCAGAACTGATTTAATTGAAAGGAGTCTAAGGAATGCTTCAGGTCATATAGCTCTGCTGGTTAGGAGCCAAAACAGAATGATGTAAAAATAGTACACAATGATTCCGATCACAAACAAAACTTATACCAAAATCCTACTGGTGTCAGAAACATCAGTCTGTGTTTTTCCTATTAGCTTTCAGATTTTAGAAGGCACACACTATCTTGTCTTCTAGGTAAAAGTATGGTTTTCCAGCTCTTGGGCTACAAATTTTCATTTAATCTTCAAAAAGCTATTTAGAAAAGCACCACAAGATATAACTAATCAAATTGGTGAAAAGAATCTGTAACCATGCAAAAGCTATTAGACAAACTCATGGTGAGAATAGACTTGATGTGGAATAGCATAAATGAGTTGAGATCACACAAAATCATCAGAAGACCCCTTAACTTGAAGGAAAAAACGTCTTACATCAACGGAAAAATAGGGAGATAAAATAGATTACTTCCTGAGATGGGACAGGGAATAGAATGTGACAGAAAGTCCTTAGAACGGCCACTGTTGGTCTCTAGGTCAGATATAACTCAATGTTCAAGGCAGTAAAAATTCACAGGAGAAGCTCTGCATTCTGTCTTATTTTCCTTTGCAGTAATTACTATCTATGTACTTGTTTGTCATTCGTCTCCCCTCACTAGAATGTATGTTTGTAAGGACTCGCCACAACTATATTCCCAGTACATAGAATAGAGCCTGACAAGGAATAAGCACTCAAATATTTACTGAGTGAATGCATTTCCATATAAGCACCACTATGGCAGTATTATTTCTTGGGGAGACAATTTGGAAATGAATCATTTTACTGGTGAAAATTATCACAAAATGGACAGAAGGCTGACAAAACTGTTTCCCCAACTGACTTAAGAGCACCATATCTGCATCAACACTGCCAACACATATGAATACAACCAATTAGGGGAAAAAGTGACCCCACCCCCTCCGTTCCCACCCCAAGGCCAAAGATCTTTCTAGAAAGGAAATGTATTGTCTGAGTGGTTTTGATTGCCAGTTTTCAGCACAAGAATGTCCTGTGCATCATTTATTTGCCTTGAAAGTACTTGCTTTATATCACAATTCACCACCAAACAGATGGGAACACAGGATTTTGTGGCTCTATCTGAAAGCAATCTTATTCCTTTTGCTGCGAGATAGATGTATAAACGTATCCAATCCCTCGCCTCATTAATGAATAAACTTCTAAAGTCTTTCTCAAACTTTCAAGAGCCTCCTAATGATAAGCTAGCCCAAACTCACACACAGGGCATCTGGGAGGTATAGCATGGAGAGGCCTAGGGCAAACAAGCCTTGTGTTGTATCTTAAACATTCATGCAATTTTACATTCTAAGCTGTAATACAGTGTGTTTACATTCCTTACCATCAAGTAAGACTGACACTGCAAGATGATGAACCAGGTTTATCCTGCAGCTTCAAATGCACCCTGTACTCTGCTGTGTACTCCAGAGACTGTGTACCCTAGTCTGAGAAGGACCAAAGTTAAGTGAGACTGAATTCTATTCTGGAAAATGACAATAACAAAAAAACTGGAGGAATCACAGGACAGTGGAAAAGTGCGTATAAACTTTAAAGTTTTGAAGAAGTCTGGGTTCAAAATCCTGACTCTGAGTCTTACTTGCTATGCAATCTTCAGTTTTATTGTAAAATGGGACCCAATACCAATTACCTTGCAGACTTATTTTGAGGATTAGGAATTATAAAAGTTCTAGCACAGAGACTGGCACAGAAATAGGCACTCAGTATTTGGTAATTATTCCCAACACTGCCTGAGGCCAGCCTTCACTAAATCTATGCATTGATAAAAAAGACAGTGGTTACAAAAGCCACTGAAGAATTTATCAGGCAAAATGAGGCTACAATTTACAAAACTGTCTTCACAAGACTACCAACTCTAAAACTTAAGCTCTTAAATCACAGCAACTCTTTTCCAGAGGAAGAGATATGAAGATGCAAAACTAGTATGTACAATGGATTTCCCACGGGCTAAAAAAACCCTCAAAATCATTACTACAATAGTTCATGAGCTGAAATATCTGGAAGGTAAAAACCTGTAAGAAACAGGGTAGGAGGTTCTGAAAAACATACACTGGAGTCAGGAAAAGGCAGTTTCTCCTCTCTTCTACTCCATCCTAGCTGGGCACACTGAAGCACGTATCTCTGGCAGGAAACCCTTCGTCAGCACACAGAAAGGGCACCCTGGATAATGCTTCCTTTCTATTCTTGATGCACAATAGCACCATTTTTCTAAATAGAATAACGCACAGCACCTTGGATAAACAGAAGGCCGTAATTTAGCCAAGGCCTGACAGTCTGCTGACAGTCTGAAAGTAATGGCAACAAATAACTGAGATTCAATTATTACTCTAGTGATCCTCAGAGATGTCAAACTCATTATCAGATGCTGTATCTTTATAACATGTATGCAAGATTTCCATACTTGGGTGCCGGGTCACCTCTCACACTACACCAAACCAGAAGGATCTGCACCACAGTCAGAAATGTCACACTACCCAAGATGAGCAGTTTCTTAGATTTGGTAGCAGGGGTACAAAAAGACACCTATACTGCTTCTAAAACAAAGAAACAAAAACCCCAATAACATTTAAATAGTATACTATCTTGCTCTATACACAGATCAGAGTTTCATTACCTGAATGCATTCCACATCAAGGTGACAGTTAAGTTTACACTAACAGAAGGAGGAAACTATCTACATTTAGGCAAAAGAGAATACACTAAAGGGCAAGCAAAAACTAAGGAGGAAAGTGAAGAGTATGTAGGAAATCCATTTTGATTTGAGTTTTGTGACGAAGAAGCATCATTTTTTAAAATCTGAAGCTCTGCCTACATCAATGATTTTCAAAGGTACCTGTCTCCAAAAACAAACAAACAAAAAACCAAACAACGAAAAACACCATCTAAGAGTCACCTGGGAATGGTGTGCACGTGTGTGTGTGTGTTTTTTTTACATCATAGCAATATACCTACTTCACTCTCTTTGGTTTAAGAATCACAGCTGTTATATATGAGTCACGATTATTGATGGAAGAAGGCTGGAGCCTTCAGGTAGCTTGTGACAAATAATAATAATGAATAAATAAATTGATAAGTATTTCCTAAATGACAGTTCTAGAAAAGTCACAATTCACTAAATCTCAAAACTTCACAAGTGCAATGATGAAAGAGGGCAAACAAGATCTAATGGGAGGGTCACCAGGATGTGAAAATGGAAGAGTAATATTATCCTCTAATGAATATCAAGTTTTAAAGGAACAGAAAATGGGTAGATAATCCAAAATACAAGACAATTTTCAGTCTCCAATCATGGAACATGAGCAAGGGTGAGACGAACCCTGGGAATGAGCAACTAAATCTAAATCGGTCAAATTCAACTCTTGGTCAATTTCCGGTAGGCTGGATCACCTAACAGCAAATCACAACAGGAAAATGTCCTG
Source organism: Phocoena sinus (assembly GCF_008692025.1). Taxonomy (NCBI): domain Eukaryota; kingdom Metazoa; phylum Chordata; class Mammalia; order Artiodactyla; family Phocoenidae; genus Phocoena; species Phocoena sinus. The sequence continues at coordinate 20,060,603 of NC_045782.1, forward strand.
GGGTCAGGGGGTGAGGGTGTGGAGGGGTAGGAGGCAGAACAAAGGTAAAGTCAGAGAGGTCTGTTTTGTAGGAGGTGCCAGAGGCTCACCAAAATGTAATTCTTCTGCGGAAATCACTGCCTTGGTTTAAAGATCAATTTTGTAACATCTCTGCCTAACTTCACCTGGAGCTTCATTTGGCTCAATATTCTCAGTCTCGGCTGTGAAATTAAAATAACTTCGATTTTTTTAAAAAATACCAATGTCTAAGGTCCTGTCTCCCAGAAATTCCGTTTAGTTGCTCTAGGGTTGGGTCCAAACGCTGACAATATATATTTTTAAATACCAATTATGCAGCTAGAGTGAGAACCACAAAGCTTGAAATAAAAGGTTAGTAGCTGCCACGCTTCATTAGCAGCACACCACTGACCTCTATGGGTAAGGTTCTGTTAGAAACCAGCGATAAAAGCAGCAAAAACGCTGCTGAGAGCTGTTCTGAGATGAACACCCACGTAACCTGAGTGCTGCTTGCCAGACAATCACATAACTCTAATCCAGGCCATATTTTCAATGGGGACCTGGGTCAAATTACCACACCCAGCAACATTCTTCTTCCTAGAGAGTGAAAGACAGACCTTTAACAAAATAATTTCAAGAGTTTCTTGCCCTCTCTCAATCTGAGGCAGAGTAGAAGCCCCCTTTCCAGGAGTGTGTTTACTACTGAAGCCAAGACAACAAGGCATCTGGGTTTACCAACAGCTATTCAAACACTAAAGTGAAGTGGTTCACAGTGATCACAGATACTCTATGTCTTTACTATGCAAAATGTGGTCCACAGACCTGGGTGTTTGTTAGAAATGCAGACTCCTAGGTCTCACCCCAGAGCAACAAGAATCTGTCTTGTTCAAGATCTCCAGTTGATTTATGTACACATTAGCTTGAGAAGCACTGCTGTAAGGCAACAGTTCATTCAAGAAACAGCACTATCTGTATAGACTAAGTAAAAACTTTGAGAACTCTTTTCCTCTTTAAATTAGATAATTTACGTAAGAACAATAAAAGCATTTTAAAACTGGCATAGACTACTGCTGCCACAGAAACTCGTCTCTCACACAGCCAGATTTAGGCCTCTTCCTTGTGATGTTCTCTTAAAAGGAATCTTGGTTCTTTGAGTGATATATATTTAACTACATACAGATCCAAAGCAAAAAGAAGGGCTTTTACTCCTCATTTTGATTTCTGGGACATATTTATATCACAGAATAAGCTGAAGAAACCTGCATGTAAACACTTTCTGGGGCTATAACACCAATTATACCATTTTGAATCCCAAAGTCAGAATAAGCTAAAATTTAGAGTTACACAGAAACATTACTGGGCCTATCTAGCAAAGGCTGTATAATATTTAGAAATCCAATTATAAAAACAATTTATTCTCCACCCCAAAGAGAATATCCTTTGCAAAAAAAGAAAATGAAAAAAGGCCCATGTGTGACTTGGGCTACTACAATCTGACAAAGTTCTAACTGTTTTTCTATCTGATGTAAACTTGCCAGAATTCTGACACATGACTGGATTAAGCTGTGTAAAATATAAGGAGAAAACTCACTAGTTTTAAGGGCCAGCAAGAGCTGATACAAAGCCAAATAGAAATAACATGTTTCTTTCCCTTCCATGCTAAAGTGGGTTAAGAAACAAGACGACAGAATCCTAGGCCAGTCAACATCAAAATATAGAGCCTCTTTCTCCCCTCCATCCTTCAAACTTAATTTCTTTGTCTTCTTAGGTTCAGCAAGTCCACTATGTCGTAAACCACTAGGGAAATAAGCAGGGTTGGTAAGGCATAACTGTGGGGAGGATGTAACATTTAACTTGTAGCTCATGTGTCAACAGAATAGGATCAGCTATTTCAGTGTTTATAAGGGATTTCTGAGAGTCTCCATGAATATTCAATATTCATTTGTCAGTCTCCTGAGTCTATTAAGGAGGTTATACAGCAACGCAGGGTATCACACGAGGAAGCTATTCAGTCAACTCTATTCATTAGAGATATGAAAATGAAAAGCAAATGCTTTTATTCCCAAGGAAGACAAAAGCAGTGCTCATTTGTGTCACCATTAGCTAGAGTCCAGAGCTTGGTCAGTGTATAGACTCTGGAAGCAGTGACTTCCATTAGTAAAACGCATCACCCACAAAGATATGACGGTAACCCTATCTCCTTAGGCTCTCTGTCAGCCAAAAGTAAATGTACCTGTACCAGCTGGCATAAATCCCAGACATAATACTGCTCGTAAAGTAGAAGAGAAAATGCCAGTGTATGAAGCAGAAAGTAAGGTCGTTTTGTTTATGTAATCTCTGAGAACATATATTTTTGTATCTATGGCATTGCCTTCCAATTTCTGATGCTGGGAAATAAATCAGTTTGTTGGGCATATTTATAGTCATCAGGTTGATGAACAACTTATTTTCAAGTGTTCAGCTAAAAAAGCCCCTCTAATTCCACCACAGTTAAGTATCGAATTTGCAGGGAGCTGTGTGATGAGACCTGCTATTTTTCTGGCCTTCTCTACACAGATGGAAGGTCATCCTTAATATTTCTCATTTATCTTTTACAGCAACAGTAACTAATTGGCTTCCACTGGTGGCACATATTCACAGATACTCTGGACATTGGAGCCTTTTAGTATTAGAATGCTGGAAGCTAATTAAATTGGAAGTATGACAGGGTGGAGTGGGGGGGTGTGGATGGAAAAGGGGAAAAAAGAACCAATCAAGAAGTACTTCTCGGGCTTCCCTGGTGGCACAGTGGTTGAGAGTCCGCCTGCCAATACAGGGGACACGGGATCGTGCCCCGGTCTGGGAAGATCCCACATGCCGCGGAGCGGCTGGGCCCATGAGCCATGGCCACTGAGCCTGCGTGTCCGGAGCCTGTGCTCCGCAACGGGAGAGGCCACAACAGTGAGAGGCCTGCATACTGCAATGAAAAAAAAAGAAGTACTTCTCAACTATAAGTAAGATACATTAAAAAAAAAAACACACAAATGGCTCCAATGAACCTTTTGGAATTAGACACGGCATAAGCCAACAAAATACAAAAAAGGCAAAAGTTTGAAAGCCTCAAAATAGGGTGATCACTATGAGGTCATCTGAATGATGTTCAGGTCAGAAGGGGAATTACAGGGGCTATCCAGAGTTAAGCAGCAGGAGCAACAATAAGCTCTGGAAAGGTGACTAGGTTGGTTAAACATCAAAAGTTCCATTCAGAGGCAGGACAACAAAATAATCATGTACACTTGTAGACATATCCCATACCAATGATGAACAGTATCAATTAAATCTCTAGAAAAAATAATCCTGTCCTTTATCAAAGGACATTGCTCTGCTCATCAAGGAAAGGTCTAGTTCTAAAAAGCGGAATAATTTAAAGTTCTTCAGCATATCAAGAATTAAAAATAACCCCAGAAATTTAAAAATGAAAAGAATTTAAATAACCAAAAGAAAGAAGAAAGATGCTTACCAGACTATCTAGTCCTCCTCCCAAGAGATCCACTGCTCCCATCTGCATGGAGGATACCTGTGGCACACTGACTGGGGGACCAAGGTCAAGGTTTAAAAGATCCCCCAGAAGGTCACCTTGAGAGGGGATAACCTGAGGCTGTTCCAGGTTGGTGGCAGTGGTGGTCCCAACAGGGCTGTCACCCGCATCAGTGCTGCAAGTCACACACAGAAAGAGGGGAAAAGAGAAAAGTCAGTTTCACCTGGGACACAGTAACAAGGCAATGGGTGAAGGTCAGATATACAAAAACGGGAGGGGGAAAAAACTCTTATACTATATAACTTCATCAGTCAGTCAATTTTAATTGAGCACCTACTCTATAAGGGAGCACTGTAATGAGAACTCTGGGAAAATACATCTTTTATTTTAAAAAAAGGAAATATATTTCCTGTCCTCAAATAACTTATATTCAAACAAACAAAAAACCAGCATTCATAGAACAAGTGAAAAGCACACTCACTGTGTAAAAGCAGAAATGAGTATTGTATGTCTGCACACTGATAGGACATAGATGAGAAGCAAAACAGAACCAGGTGGGGCTGATCCCAAAAGATTCTGAGAATGGTTTTATGGCTAGATTTTCAAAAACAGCATAGTTATGAGGAACTACCAGGGAGAGACCTTCAGAAAAAGAAAGGATAGCTTGTGCAAAGGCACAGAAATGAACAATTTGACTTGAGGGGTGGTGAAAAAATTATACTGGCAGGAGCAAACACTGTAATTGGTAAGATTTGGGGGAAGTGAAGATGAGGGAAATACAATTCTGAAAAAAGGTCTGGAGAGTTAATTTTTATATGATAGGCAATGCACAATCACTTTTATTTGTTGAACAAAGAACTAAAATTAACAGTTAGAGGAACATTACCCAAGCAGCTGTGTGTATAATGGACTGAAGTTGGGAGAATGGACATGAAGATGAGCTAAGAGTGACCTAAACCGTTACTGCCACAACACTGTAAAAATAAAAACGAAGTGGTGAGTTCCAAGAGATGTTAAATGGACTAGGCAGGGGGAAATGATCTTAATAGATGGTGCGTGAGACAAAAATGAGCCTTGACTCCTACACCTCACAACATAAACAAAAATTAGAGATAAATCAGACATAAATGTGAAGGGGAAAACCAAGAGGATTTCTATGACCTTGGAGAAGACAAAAGTTTCTACAAAACGCTCTAACCAGGGCTTCCCTGGTGGCGCAGTGGTTGAGAGTCTGCCTGCCGATGCAGCGGACATGGGTTCGTGTCCCAGTCTGGGAAGATCCCACATGCCACGGAGCTGCTGGGCCCGTGAGCCATGGCCGCTGAGCCTGCGTGTCCGGAGTCTGTGCTCCGCAATGGGAGAGGCCACAAAAGTGAGAGGCCCACGTACCGCAAAAAAAAAAAAAAAAAAAAGCTCTAACCATAAAAGAAAAAAAGTGATGAGCTGGACTTCATTAAAATTAAGAACATTTCTTCTTCAAATGACACCATTGAGTGAGAAAAGGTATTCTCCACAGACTGGGAGAAGTTTGCAAAGTATCCATCTGACAAAAGACCTGTATCCAAATTATATATAATTCCTACAGATCATTCGATCATTACATAAAGAATTCCTACAAAGATGATAACTCATTAAAAAATAACGAAAAGATCAGGCATGACACAAAAGAGGATATACTAGCAGTCTATAAACATGAAAAGGTACTTGCATCTTTACTCATCAGGAAAATGCAAATTAAAACTGTAAGACACCACTACAAATCAACCAGAATGGCTAAAATTAAAATGATTGACAATACCAAGTGCTGCTAAGGATGTGGATCACCTAGAACTCTTATACATTTCTGGAAGGAGTGTGCACTGGTACAATCACTTGGGAAAACTGGCAGTATCTCCTATAGCTAAATATACATCTATTCTATAACCCAGCAATTCCACGAAGTGTATACACAAGATAAATGAGTATATAGGTCTACCAACAGAAATATATACGAATATTCGCAGCAGCTTTCTCCATAAGAGCCCCAAACTGGAAACAACCCAAAGATACATCAACAGCAGATATAAATAAATTGTGGCATATGCAGGCAATGGGATACTATGCACTAATAAATGCACAACTGATAACACGGCATTAGAGTAGTCTCAGATACTATACTGTGCAAAAAAGCTAGAAACAGAAGAGCAAATGCTGTATGGTTCCATTTACATGATGTTCAAGAAGAGGCAAAACTAAATCTACAGTGATAGAAATCAAAACAGTGGTTATCTCTGGAGGGTGGATATAACAGCAAAATGGCATGAGGAGCCTTCTGGGGTGCTGAAAATATACTATATCTGATCAGAGTGGCGGTTATATGAGTATATGCACATGTAAAAATCTATTGAGCTATACACTAAAGATTAGTGCACTAATACTAAGATTATTATAAATGACATATTAATTTAAAAAGTGAAAAAAAAAACAATGAAAATTTCAGGCTCAGACGGCTTCACTGTGAATTATTCCAAACATTTAAGCAAAAAGTAAAACCAGGGCTTCCCTGGTGGCGCAGTGGTTGAGAGTCCCCCTGCCGATGCAGGGGACACGGGTTCGTGCCCCAGTCCGGGAAGATCCCACATGCCGTGGACAGGCTGGGCCCGTGAGCCATGGCCGCTGAGCCTGCGCGTCCGGAGCCTGTGCTCCACCAACGGGAGAGGCTACAACAGTGAGAGGCCCACGTACCGCCAAAAAAAAGTAAAACCAATCTTAGATAAACTTTAAAGTAGAACAGAGAATGACAACTGAAAAACTCTGAAAGTATTTCAGTTTTATTGAATGTTAAGGAATTACCCCTAATTTTGGCTTGATAATATATTGTGATTTTTTTTAAAGTCCTTATCTTTGAGAGATACCAAGTAAAGTACTCATTGGTGAAGTGATATGAGGTCTGGAATTTAATTTAAAATACTCCAGCTCCCTCAAAAAAAAATTGGTGGGGGTGATGAATGAAACAAGATTGGCAAAATATTGATGACTGTTGAAACTGAGTGATAAGTAAACGTGTTTGTTATACCATTCTATCTTGTATGCTTCCTAAGATTTATATAATTTTTTAAAAACTAAAAAACCACTAAAAAAATTCCATTAATAAACAAATGCTTTCTTAAAACACGAAAACCCTAGGTAGGTTCTGACAACACTTGAACAAAGAAGAATGAAGAATCAAACTCAGAAAAACAAAAACGAAGAAGCGAAAGACTAGTGTTGCTCCTTATAAGAGGAATCTGGAGGGATGATGGGGAAAATAATATGCTGCTTTCAATTCTGTTAAGTTTCAAGTGAGAAACACAAGTAGGGAAGTCCAACAGACAGCTAAGGAAAAGGGACTGGCAGTCAGAGTTACAGAAGTGAACTTGGGAAGAAATTCACATACCCGCCTCAGGTGAAATGAGCAGAGTAAGGCGGGGGTGCTGTGCTAAGAGCAGGGCGTATTTAACAGAATGTATCAGTGGTAACTGTGCTTAGAAGATAAACCGCCTAAGGGAATACATAGAGAAGGTTCAGAATGAGCCCTGTGATACAACCAGAGAAGAGAAGGAACACAAAATTGCAACGATTAAAGAGAGAAAAACAATCTAAAAAAAAAGAGGGCTTAGGAGGAAAAAGTGTCAAGGAAGCCAAAAGGAGACCTATCTAGACTGGGGAGAGGGTGGGTACAAATAAAGCCAAAAATTAACAAGGAAGTCAAAAGGGGAAACAATTTCATATACACCTAGCAAGAAATATATGAAATCTCCATAAAGGGTATTCTCTGCCCATGAAATTCTATCATCTCTCAACATGTACCGTTTGGGAAATGTGACAAAACACATGGATTTATCAGCACCTTTAAATAGAAGGCAGAATAGGCACATATTTTCCTCCACTCTAATAGACAGGTAAGAGTATTATGAGAAGACAAAAGTGAGTTAGATGAAAAGAAATAAATGATCTTATAGTTTCTCCAAATTAAGAACATGATAAATCATCATTATGTATTTTTTCTAAACGGAAGACACAAGAAAACTAACATGAAAATCTTTCCCCATTGTGAAGGCATGGGAAATAACTGCATAAAACTGTCATCAAAGCAGTATTTTTTTTTTTTTTTTTTTGTGGTACGCGGGCCTCTCACTGTTATGGCCTCTGCCATTGCGGAGCACAGGCTCTGGACGCACAGGCTCAGTGGCCATGGCTCACGGGCCTAGCTGCTCCGTGGCATGTGGGATCCTCCCGGACCAGGGCACGAGCCCGTGTCCCCTGCATCAGCAGTATGTTTAAAAGGTGAGATATTTCCAAGCTAGACAACTATTTACCATCTCATGCCCACAGAGCAGCTGACAAGTATAGTAAGCAATACTCAACTAAAAAGCACTTTTCCCTTTCCCAAGTGATTTTAAAAGACCTCATGAAGTAAGCATTTTTAAGCCTCTAAGGTTTTATGGTGCAAATGTATTTCACGTCAGAGGCATATCACTTATTACCCTTAGGACGCAGAAGAAAGCTAGGTGATGTCAGTACTCCTACAGACATGCCATTCGCAGCAACATACCAATATTTATTTCAAAGGGGATTTTTCTGCACTTGTGTTTCTCTTTTAAAAACACAAAACAGGGCTTCCCTGGTGGCGCAGTGGTTGAGAGTCCGCCTGCCGATGCAGGGGACAAGGGTTCGTGCCCTGGTCCGGGAAGATCCCACATGCCTCGGAGCTGCTGGACCCGTGAGCCATGGCCGCTGAGCCTGCGCGTCCAGAGCCTGTGCTCCGCAACGGGAGAGGCCACAGCAGTGAGAGGCTCGCATACTGCAAAAAAAAAAACAACAAAAAAAAACAAACAAACTCAAGGCCTGTATCTGATTCTAGTGTCTGAGTACTAATCAGTCTGCCCCCTGCATTTATAGAAGTTCCAAGAGCTGTGCACATCAAATGGAGGAAACGGAAAGAAAAATCGGAGCTGGGGAGAATAATATAATCAAAACATAATTTCCAGGCAGATTTATACAAGGAGAAAAATGTATTCTCCTACTTTATCTATTTCAGAGATAATCACATCCTAGCAGCACTTCAAAGAGGCAAGATTTACTATCCAGCTACAAAATCTGATTTATAAGCTACCCCTGTCTCATATGCAGCAATTCTGAAGACATAAATTTGACACTACTTTTTTTATTTTTATTTTTTGGCTGCGCCCTGCGGCTTGCAGGATCTTCTTCCCTGCAAGTGGAGTCTTAACCACTGGACCACCAGGGAAGTCCCAGACCTCATTTTTTTTTTTTTTTTTTTTTTTAAGGAGCAAGCTGGAGTGGTGGGTATGATTAAAATAAAAATGATCCTGTAAAAAAAGAACTCTAGAAGGAAATCTAGATATACATTGGGAGTGGAGTATCACAGACAGAAGCTCCTTTAGGAGAAATCTCTCACACATTTCCCTGTCCCTTTGAATGATCTCTCTAATTTCACTCATTTTCATAGCCTCAGAACCCAAGAAAGATAGCACTTCCCAATATAGTGACTTCCTCCTATTAACTATATTTAGAAGACTTTCATTTCTAGCAATGACCTTCAAGGTCAAACACTCTGAACAAACACTTCAATTTTCCTGCTCAATTTACAATCCTTTTGGCTGCTGCCCCTGAAGACTTGAATAAATTGAATGCAGCAGAATAACTGACCAAAATTATTATAATGGAAAATAAAGGTGATTTGCATACTTTTATCCTCTTGAAAATCAGCAACAGTTCAGAATCTCACTTTCTTCTTTATGGAGTTGCCTCAAATGACACGTTAAAGCACAGGGCATTTATTCTAAGCATGTTTCAGTCATTATCATCTCCTTAAGAACAAAATGACTGGACTTCCCTGGTGGCGCAGTGGTTAAGAATCCGCCTGCCAATGCAGGGGACACAGGTTCGATCCCTGGTCCGGTTAGACCCCACATGCCGCGGAGCAACTAAGCCCATGCGCCACAACTACTGAGCCTGTGCTCTAGAGCCCTCGAGCCACAACAATTGAGCCCGTGTGCTGCAACTACTGAAGCCCACGCACTGCAACTACTGAGCCCACATGCCACAACTGCTGAAGCCCCTGTGCCTAGAGACCATGTTCCGCAACAAGAGAAGCCACCGCGGGCTTCCCTGGTGGCGCAGAGGTTGGGAGTCTGCCTGCTAATGCAGGGGACACGGGTTCGAGCCCTGGTCTGGGAGGATCCCACATGCCGCAGTGCAACTGGGCCCGTGAACCACAACTACTGAGCCCGTGCGTCTGGAGCCTGTGCTCTGCAAAAGGAGAGGCCGCGATGGTGAGAGGCCCGCGCACTGCGATGAAGAGTGGCCCCCACTTGCCACAACTAGAGAAAGCCCTTGCACAGAAACAAAGACCCAACACAGCAAAATTAAATTAATTAATAAAAATTTTAAAAAAAGAGAAGCCACCGCAATGAGAAGCCCACGCACCGCAACAAAGAGTAGCCCCCGCTCGCCACAACTAGAGAAAGTCTGCGTGCAGCAACAAAGACCTAACGCAGCCAATATAAATAAAAATTTTAAAATACATTATTTAAAAAAAAAGAATACAATGACTATACGGTACCAGTTAATTTTACAGTCATGCTTTAATCCAAGACACTGTCCAGACTGCCAACTAATAATATGCTGACTACATATGACATTCTGTAATGTTCCATTTTTTTCCCCATCTTCTTTCCCAGCATGAGGAAGCTAAGTGAACACATCTACCTAGTGGAGTCAACACATCCCGTTACAGCAAGAGAGTCTGAATATCTGATAACAAGTAAGATTTAAAAATTAGACTCAATAAAACTCATTACTCAGTTAAGGGGCTTACATAAGTAGCTTAAGATGTGTTTTGATGAAATGCGAATATTCACAAAGCTAAAACACTACAAATAAATATCTACAAATGGACAAAAGGCACTCCTAAGAAGCCAAGAGTTACTTGGCCCACCAGCCCTAAAATCACACAAAAGCATGCTGCAAAATGAACAAAACAAAAAATTTATTATTACACCATTATCTCCCTTTTGAGAGTAAGTAATCCCCTGCCAAATTAGAGTCTTGAGATCATTTTAAAAGGGACACTAAGAAATGAATAAGCCGTGATCTTTCGGCACACTACTGAATTACTATGTACAACAGATCCAGTTTTCAGGAAGTTGCCTACGAAAACTGCTTTAGGCATATCCTTGAACAATTATCTTTTAAAAGTAATCCTGCAATGATGTGTTAAGTAATACTGTAAATAGATTTACTTCATTTGTAGATAAGCTGCCCTCAGAATCACCCTAAAAAATAATGTCTGGCTTTAAATAATGTATACAAAAGAATTAAATATCTCTGGGACTTCCCTGGTGACACAGTGGTTAAGAATCCGCCTGCCAATGCAGGGGACACGGGTTTGACCCCTGGTCCGGGAAAGTCCCACATGCCGTGGAGCAACTAAGCCCGTGTGACACAACTACTGAGCCTACGCTCTAAAGCCTGCATGCCATAACTACTGAAACCCGTGAGACAAGAGCCCGTGCTCTGCAACAAGAGAAGCCAATGCAATGAGAAATCCGCACACCGCAAGGAACAGTAGCCCCTGCTCATCGCAACTAGAGAAAGCCCGCACACAGCAACGAAGACACAACACAGTGAAAAATAAATAAAATAAAATTATAAAAAATAATAAAAACAGCTTTAGTTAAAAAAAGAATTAAATACCTTTAAAAAATAAATTTGCCGTTGAAATATTAACCCTTCTAAAATCATTAATAACCAGCACCACGATCACTATACAATAAAGAAACGTTTGTTATTATTACGGGCTTACTCTATACCAGGTTCACTATTAAGTGCTTTGCAAGCCCTCTTTTATTTTTCACAACAATCCAATGATAGAGGCACTGTTTATAATCTCCATTTTGTAGACGAGGATACTGAGACGTTTAGGGAGACCACCAAGCTAAGAATGGCAGACCAGGATACAAATCCAAGTCTGGTTGGTTTCAGAGCCTGAGTTTTAACCCTCATGTGTTAGTACTGGAGCGAAGAAAAAAAAAAAGGTTACAGTTACAAAGCACTTTTCTGTTTCTGAGATACTTTCATAAAGAGTGAGTCAACTGTTTATAAAAGGAAGTGATTAAATGAAATTTGGTATGCTGGATTGAATCCTGGAATAGCAAAAGGATATTTGTGTTGAAACAGGTGAAATAAAGTCTGTACTTCAGTTTATAGTGATGTACCAACGCCAATTTCGTAGTTTTGACAAAGGTACCATGGTTATGTAAGATGTTAACATTAAGTAAAACTGTGTGAAGATAGGTATATGAGAACTTTCTGTACAGTCTTTACAACTTTTCTCTAAATCTAAAAACCCGCCCCCAAAATGAGATTAAAAAAAAAAAAAAACCTAAGTTAGTAATAACTGATAAAATGAAAACTGATGATTAAAATTCCTAAGGTGAGAATACACATAAAAAGATCTCCACAAAGTCTATCATAAAGGAAAACAAAAATTGTTTCCTTCCTCTGCAAGAATTTAAAAACCGAAAAGCACTGAGATGGGCACTTGCCCTTATAACAGAGCAGCCTCCAATGATTCCACTTACTCAACACTCTGATCCTGCAGAAATTACCAGCAACTCATCTTTTAGTACCAAATACAACATTACTTACTTGGGGCATCCAGACACAGACTGAGTGAACATGTTACCTCCTACATCATTCTTACCCAGTGCCTACCACATACTGACACTCTCACACATGCCTAAAATTCTACCAGCTCTGGTACTCCTTTATGGACGCTAGGCATGAAGAGCATCACGCATTTCTAATTTCGCTTCTGTATAATATTTTAATTTTATAACTCTTCTTTTATTTATTGATATATATTTAGGAATAACAGAATTCATATAATTAAAGTACTAAATTAAATGAGGTCATTAAGAGATGATTTAACGTTGCCCACGAGGACAACAAACATATTCTGACAAAAATCCTTCTCAAATTTACAAAGTGATCTAGAGAGACTTCAGTTTTCCAGCATTTATCATCTCAGACTGACAGCAAACCACCACAAACCTTCTAAAGCCTAAACAGAAATTACAATAATCAGAAAGTACATCACTTTAGATTTGTTTCTCAAGAATAGCTGTCGGCCGAGCTGAGGTGTCGGGGCAGGCGTTTCTCACGGGGAGCGCTGGTCTGAAACGCCGGATTGGAGGCCTCTGCGAGCGGCACCCTGTGGGCCAGTGGAGCTAGACTAAGCACCACGCGGAAAAAAGCGTTCGGCAGCTTCTTTGGTGACCAGCTACGTCGTTTGGCAGCAGCCTCAAGTGCTCACAACTGCACAGAGCAAGGAGCATGCTGAACAGGGATGTTCCAGTTTAAAAAGACAGAGCTTCAATCAAAGACACGTAAATATCTGGAGCTGCCAAGCTTTATCTTTTAAAGTCAAGAAAGAAATTTCCGGGGGGGACCTTGAAGATGGCGGAAGAGTAAGACGCGGAGATCGCCTTCCTCCCCACGGATACACCAGAAATACATCCACACGTGGAACAACTCCTACAGAACTCCTACTGAAGGCTGGCAGAAGACCTCAGACCTCCCAAAAGGCAAGAAACTCCCCACGTAACTGGGTAGGGCAAAAGAAAAAACAGAGACAAAAGAATAAGGACGGCACCTGCACCAGTGGGAGGGAGCTGTGAAGGAGGAAAAGTTTCCACACACTAGGAAGCCCCTCCGCGGGCGGAGACTGCGGGAGGCAGAGGGGGTTGTTTCGGGACCGCGGAGTAGTGCACAGCGACGGGTGCGGAGGGCAAAGCGGGGAGATTCCTGCACAGACGATCGGTGCCGACCAGCACTCACCAACCCGAGAGGCTTGCTGCTCACCCACCGGGGCGGGCGGGGCTGCGAGCTGAGGCTCGGGTTTTGGTTTTGGACGGAGCTCAGGGAGAGGACTGGGGTTGGCGGCTTGAACATAGCCTGAAGGGGTTAGTGCACCACGACTAGCCGGGAGGGAGTTCGGGGAAAAGCCTGCACCGGCCGAAGAGGCAAGAGACTTTTTCTTCCCTCTTTGTCTCCTGGTGCGCGAGGAGAGGGGTTTAAGAGCGCTGCTTAAAGGAACTCCAGAGACGGGCGCGAGCCGCGGCTGAGGGCGCGAGCCCCCGAGACGGGCGCGAGCCGCGGCTGAAAGCGCGAACCCCAGAGACGGGCGCGAGCCGCGGCTAAAACCGCGGACCCCAGAGACGGGCGGGAGACGCTAAGGCTGCTGCTGCCGCCACCAAGGGGCCTGTGTGCGAGCACAGGTCACTCTCCACACCCCTCTTCCGCGGAGCCTGTGCAGCCCGCCACTGCCAGGTTCCCGGGATCCAGGGACAACTTCCCCGGGAGTACGCACGGCGGGTCTCAGGCTGGTGCAACGTCACGCCGGCCTCTGCCGCAACGTCACGCTGCCTCTGCAGCTGCAGGCCCGCCCCGCACGTAGTGCCCCTCCTACCCCCATCCCCCAACCCCCGGCCTGAGTGAGCCGGAGGCCCCGAATCAGCGGCTCCTTTAACCCCGTCCTGGCTGAGCGAAAAAACAGACGCCCTCCAGCGACCTACACGCAGAGGCAGGGCCAAATCCAAAGCTGAGCTCCTGTGAGCTGTGAAAACAAAGAAGAGAAAGGGAAATCTCTCCCAGCAGCCACAGAAGCAGCGGATTAAAGCTCCACAATCAACTTGATATACCCTGCATCTGTGGAATACCTGAATAGACAAGGAATGATCCCAAATTGAAGAGGTGGAATTTAGGAGCGAAATCTATGATTTTTTTCCCTTTTCCTCTTTTTGTGAAGGTGTACGTGTATGCTCCTGTGTGACATCTAGTCTGTATACTCTAGCTTCCACCATTTGTCCTAGGGCTCTATCCGTCCATGACTTTTTTTTAAAAATTCTTTTTCTTAATAATTAAGTTTAATTGTAATAACTTTATTATACTTTACCTTCGTTCTTTCTTTCTTTCCTTCCTTCCCTCCCTCCTTTAGACAACGAATCACCCCAAATTGAGGAGGTGGTCTCAGGGAGCAGGATTTATGATTTTTCCCCCTTTACCTCTTTTTGTGAAGGTGTATGTGTATGCTTCTGTGTAAGATTTTCTCTGTATAGCTTTGCTTCCAACATTTGTCCTAAGGTTCTATCCGTCCCTTTTTTTTTTTTCTAAATATTTTTTAATTCAATAACTATATTATACTTTATTTTATTTTTACTGTATCATCTTTCTTTCTGTCTTTTTTTCCTTCTTTCCCTCCTTCCTTCCTTCCTCCCTCCCTCCCTCCCTCCCTTTCTTTCCTTCTTTGCTTCTGTCTTCCTTCCTTCCTTTCCTCCTTTCCTTCTTTCTTTCCTCATACTTCTACTAATTCTCTCTACTTTTTCTCCCTTTTATTCTGAGCCGTGTGGATGAAAGGCTCTTGGTGCTCCAGCCAGGAGTCAGGGCTCTGCCTCTGAGGTAGGAGAGCCAACTTCAGGTCACTGGTCAACAAGAGACCTCCCAGCTCCACATAATATTAAACAGCGGAAATCTCCCAGAGACCTCCATCTTAACACCAGCACCCAGCTTCACTCAACGACCAGCAAGCCACAGTGCTGGACAACCTATGCCAAACAACTAGCAAAACAGGAACACAACCCCACCCATTAGCAGAGAGGCTGCCTAAAATCATAATAAGGCCACAGACACCCCAAAACACACCACCAGACGTGAACCTGCCCACTAGAGAGACAAGATCCAGCCTCATCCAGCACAACACAGGCACTAGTCCCCTCCACCAGGAAGCCTACACAACCCACTGAAACAACCTTAGCCACTGGAGACAGACATCAAAAACAACGGGAACTACGAACCTGCAGCCTGCAAAAAGGAGACCCCAAACACAGTAAGATAAGCAAAATGAGAAGACAGAAAAACACACAGCAGATGAAGGAGCAAGATAAAAACCCACCAGACCTAACAAATGAAGAGGAAATAGGCAATCTACCTGAAAAAGAATTCAGAATAATGATAGTAAGGATGATCCGAAATCTTGGAAGTAGAATGGACAAAATGCAAGAAACAGTTAACAAGGACCTACAAGAACTAAAGATGAAACAAGCAACGATGAACAATGCAATAAATGAAATTAAAATCACTCTAGATAGGATCAATAGCAGAATAACTGAGGCAGAAGAACGGATAAGTGACCTGGAAGATAAAGTAGTGGAAATAACTACTGCAGAGCAGAATAAAGAAAAAAGAATGAAAAGAACTGAGGACAGTCTCAGAGACCTCTGGGACAACATGAAACGCACCAACATTCGAATTACAGGGGTTCCAGAAGAAGAAGAAAGAAAGAAAGGGACTGAGAAAATATTTGAAGAGATTATAGTTGAAAACTTCCCTAATATGGGAAAGGAAATAGTTAATCAAGTCCAGGAAGCACAGAGGGTCCCATACAGGATAAATACAAGGAGAAACACGCCAAGACACATATTAATCAAACTGTCAAAAATTAAATACAAAGAAAGCATATTAAAAGCAGCAAGGGAAAAACAACAAATAACACACAAGGGAATCCCCATAAGGTTAACAGCGGACCTCTCAGCAGAAACCCTACAAGCCAGAAGGGAGTGGCAGGACATACTGAAAGTGATGAAGGAGAATAGCCTGAAACCAAGACTACTCTACCCAGCAAGGATCTCATTCACATTTGATGGAGAAATTAAAACCTTTACAGACAAGCAAAAGCTGAGAGAGTTCAGCACCACCAAACCAGCTTTACAACAAATGCTAAAGGAACTTCTCTAGACACGAAACACAAGAGAAGGAAATGACCTATAGTAGCGAACCCAAAACAATATATAAAATGGAAATAGGAACATACATATCAATAATTACCTTAAATGTAAATGGACTAAATGCTCCCACCAAAAGACACAGATTGGCTGAATGGATACAAAAACAAGACCCTTATATATGCTGTCTACAAGAGACCCACTTCAGAACTAGAGACACATACAGACTGAAAGTAAGGGGATGGAAAAAGATATTCCATGCAAATGGAAACCAAAAGAAAGCTGGAGTAGCAATTCTCATATCAGACAAAATAGACTTTAAAATAAGGACTATTAAAAGGGACAAAGAAGGACACTACATAATGATCAAGGGATCGATCCAAGAAGAAGATATAACAATTGTAAATATTTATGCACCCAACATAGGAGCACCTCAATACATAAGGCAAATACTAACAACCATAAAAGGGGAGATCAACAGTAACACATTCATAGTAGGGGACTTTAACACCCCACTTTCACCCATGGACAGATCATCCAAAATGAAAATAAATAAGGAAACACAAGCTTTAAATGATACATTAAACAAGATGGACTTAATTGATATTTATAGGACACTCCATCCAAAAACAACAGAATACACATTTTTCTCAAGTGCTCATGGAACATTCTCCAGGATAGATCATATCTTGGGTCACAAATCAAGCCTTGGTAAATTTAAGAAAACTGAAATTGTATCAAGTATCTTTTCCGACCACAACGCCATGAGACTAGATATCAATTACAGGAAAAGATCTGTAAAAAATACAAACACATGGAGGCTAAACAATACACTACTTAATAATGAAGTGATCACTGAAGAAATCAAAGAGGAAATAAAAAAATACCTAGAAACAAATGACAATGGAGACACAACGACCCAAAACCTATGGGATGCAGCAAAAGCAGTTCTAAGGGGGAAGTTTATAGCAATACAAGCCCACCTTAAGAAGCAGGAAACATCTCGAATAAACAACCTAACCTTGCACCTCAAGCAATTAGAGAAAGAACAAAAAAACCCCAAAGCTAGCAGAAGGAAAGAAATCATAAAAATCAGATCAGAAATAAATGAAAAAGAAATGAAGGAAACAATAGCAAAGATCAATAAAACTAAAAGCTGGTTCTTTGAGAAGATAAACAAAATAGATAAACCACTAGCCAGACTCATCAAGAAAAAAAGGGAGAAGACTCAAATCAATAGAATTAGAAATGAAAAAGGAGAAGTAACAACTGACACTGCAGAAATAAAAAAAATCATGAGAGATTACTACAAGCAACTCTATGCCAATAAAATGGACAATCTGGAAGAAATGGACAAATTTTTAGAAATGCACAACCTGCCAAGACTGAATCAGGAAGAAATAGAAAATATTAACAGACCAATCACAAGCACTGAAATTGAAACTGTGATTAAAAACCTTCCAACAAACAAAAGCCCAGGACCAGATGGCTTCACAGGTGAATTCTATCAAACGTTTAGAGAAGAGCTAACACCTATCCTTCTCAAACTCTTCCAAAATATAGCAGAGGGAGGAACACTCCCAAATTCCTTCTACGAAGCCACCATCACCTTGATACCAAAACCAGACAAGGATGTCACAAAGAAAGAAAACTACAGGCCAATATCACTGATGAACATAGATGCAAAAATCCTCAACAAAATACTAGCAAACAGAATCCAACAGCACATTAAAAGGGTCATACACCATGATCAAGTGGGGTTTATTCCAGGAATGCAAGGATTCTTCAATATACGCAAATCTATCAATGTGATAAACTATATTAACAAATTGAAGGAGAAAAACCATATGATCATCTCAATAGATGCAGAGAAAGCTTTTGACAAAATTCAACACCCATTTATGATAAAAACCCTCCAGAAAGTAGGCATAGAGGGAACTTTCCTAAACATAATAAAAGCCATATATGACAAGCCCACAGCAAACATCATCCTCAATGGTGAAAAACTGAAAGCATTTCCACTAAAATCAGGAACAAGACAAGGTTGCCCACTCTCACCACTCTTATTCAACATAGTTTTGGAAGTTTTAGCCACAGCAATCAGAGAAGAAAAGGAAATAAAAGGAATCCAAATTGGAAAAGAAGAAGTAAAGCTGTCACTGTTTGCAGATGACATGATACTATACATAGAGAATCCTAAAGATGCTACCAGAAAACTACTAGAGCTAATCAATGAATTTGGTAAAGTAGCAGGATACAAAATTAATGCACAGAAATCTCTGGCATTCCTATATACTAATGATGAAAAATCTGAAAGTGAAATCAAGAAAACACTCCCATTTACCATTGCAACAAAAAGAATAAAATATCTAGGAATAAACCTACCTAAGGATACGAAAGACCTGTATGCAGAAAATTATAAGACACTGATGAAAGAAATTAAAGATGATACAAATAGATGGAGAGATATACCATGTTCTTGGATGGGAAGAATCAACATTGTGAAAATGACTCTACTACCCAAAGCAATCTACAGATTCAATGCAATCCCTATCAAACTACCACTGGCATTTTTCACAGAACTAGAACAAAAAATTTTGCAATTTGTATGGAAACACAAAAGACCCCGAATAGCCAAAGCAATCTTTAGAACGAAAAAAGGAGCTGGAGGAATAAGGCTCCCTGACTTCAGACTATATTACAAAGCAACAGTAATCAAGACAGTATGGTACTGGCACAAAAACAGAAAGATAGATCAGTGGAACAGGATAGAAAGCCCAGAGATAAACCCACGCACATATGGACACCTTATCTTTGATAAAGGAGGCAGGAATGTACAGTGGAGAAAGGACAGCCTCTTCAATAAATGGTGCTGGGAAAACTGGACAGGTACATGTAAAAGTATGAGATTAGATCACTCCCTAACACCATACACAAAAATAAGCTCAAAATGGATTAAAGACCTAAATGTAAGGCCAGAAACTATCAAACTCTTAGAAGAAAACATAGGAAGAACACTCTATGACATAAATCACAGCAAGATCCTTTCTGACCCACCTCCTAGAGTAATGGAAATAAAAACAAAAATAAACAAATGGGACCTAATGAAACTTCAAAGCTTTTGCACAGCAAAGGAAACCATAACCAAGACCAAAAGACAACCCTCAGAATGGGAGAAAACATTTGCAAATGAAGCAACTGACAAAGGATTAATCTCCAAAATTTACAAGCAGCTCATGCAGCTCAATAACAAAAATACAAACAACCCCATCCAAAAATGGGCAGAAGACCTAAATAGACATTTCTCCAAAGAAGATATACAGAATGCCAACAAACACATGAAAGAATGCTCAACATCATTAATCATTAGAGAAATGCAAATCAAAACTACAATGAGATATCATCTCACACCAGTCAGAATGGCCATCATCAAAAAATCAAGAAACAATAAATGCTGGAGAGGGTGTGGAGAAAAGGGGACACTCTTGCACTGCTGGTGGGAATGTGAATTGGTTCAGCCACTATGGAGAACAGTATGGAGGTTCCTTAAAAAACTACAAATAGAATTACCATATGACCCAGCAATCCCACTACTTGGCATATACCCTGAGAAAACCAAAATTCAAAGAGAGTCATGTACCAAAATGTTCATTGCAGCTCTATTTACAATAGCCAGGACATGGAAACAACCTAAGCGCCCATCATCGGATGAATGGATAAAGAAGATGTGGCACATATACACAATGGAATATTACTCAGCCTTAAAAAGAAATGAAATTGAGCTATTTGTAATGAGATGGATAGACCTAGAATCTGTCATACAGAGTGAAGTAAGTCAGAAAGAAAAAGACAAATACCGTATGCTAACACATATATATGGAATTTAAGGGAAAAAAATGTCATGAAGAACCTAGGGGTAAGATAGGAATAAAGACGCAGACCTACTGGAGAACGGACTTAAGGATATGGGGAGGGGGAAGGGTGAGTTTTGACAGGGCGAGAGAGAGTCATGGACATATACACACTAACAAACGTAGTAAGGTAGATAGCTGGGGGGAAGCAGCCGCAAGGCACAGGGATATTAGCTCGGTGCTTTGTGACAGCCTGGAAGGGTGGGAAGGGGAGAGTGGGAGGGAGGGAGACGCAAGAGGGAAGACATATGGGAACATATGTATATGTATAGCTGATTCACTTTGTTGTGAATCAGAAACTAACACACCATTGTAAAGCAATTATACCCCAATAAAGATGTTTAAAAAAAAAAAAAAAGAACAGCTGTCATTTATTAAGCATTTACTATATGTCAGGCATTATTTCAGTTTTTAAAACAAATTAGTCCTTCATGTTGTTGTAGGGGGCTCCCTGTGCACTGCAGGATGTTTAAAGTATCCTTGAACTCTACCTACTAGATGCCAGTAGCAACCTTCCCATCAGTTGTGACAACCAAAAGTGTTTCCTGACAATGCCAACTGTCTCCCAGGAAGCAAAATCGCCCCCAGTTGAGAACCACTGTGACTTCTACATGCTGGCTAGCACATGGATAAAATACATACTTTTTCTGAGGAAAAAAATGTTACTTTTCATAAAACAGCTTTCCAAAATAAGTTCATATTAAAAGAAGCTGGCAGTTTAACTAGAACCGTTGCTAAAGGCCACACCGGGCCAAGTTCTGAGAGCATGCTGCTTGTGCAGAAAAACCCTCAACAAACGAAAATATGTTTCTGGGGTTTTTTTTTTGTTTTTTTAACTAATTCAGTAGTCTGTGCTTTGGCAGACAGGACAGAGCAATGGAAGAAGGGCATTCCCAGGGGCAGTTCTTGGAGAGATGGTAGAACTCAGAAGGCTTAGAAGACAAGATCAAAGGGGCTAAGGCACTGAGCCAAAGGATTTAGGAGACCTGAGCTCACAAACAAAAAGCAAAGTACATGTGGTGGGGCTGTCAAGAGAGTCTCTGGAGTGGCAGATTCTGGTGTAAACATTAACTGAAGTTGGAATACCTCAAAATGCCTCTAAGAGAGAAAAGGAAAACTGCAGTAAGGAGGGAAAATCCTAATGCATGGGGAAAAGCTAGAGAATTATCACTATCACCCAAAAGTGTATCTTTCTTGCAAAGATCAATTTAGTGAGACAGAATTTTCAAAACTCTGATTATTTGTGAAGAAATCATAGCTATTTTCCTCTTGTGCCAAAGTGCTTCCTCATTCAGAATACGTTTACTTTCAAAATAATGGACTAATAAATCTGTGTCTGGAAATAAGTTTAGCTTTCATCCCCTCAGAAAGATTTTACCATATGAACCTGTATAGCTATCAAAGGGGTCAGAACCCTTTAAATTAATATTGTAGCAATAATGTTAACCTTTGCCTAATGTCTACTTCATAATCACGGCAGCAGCAGCCATCATTTCATGAACTCTCATAAGCCAGGCACTTTCACAGATGCTTTTTATGCAAGAGCTCAATTAATACTCCTAACGACTCTCTAAGTTGGTACCTCTCACTCTACAGAAGAGGAAACAGACTCAGGGAGGTTAACCTAGAATTTAACAGTGAGAATTTTTTTTACTTCAAACTATCTTTTCTCTTTCAAATAGTATTTCACGGAAAGTCAGTTTTAACTAAAGTTAACATATACACACTACTATATATAAGAGAGATAACCAACAAGGACCTACTGTATAGCACAGAGAACTATACTCAATATTTTATAATAGCCTATAAGGAAAAAGACTTTAAAAAAATTTTTAATAAAAATAAAAATATTGGGCTTCCCTGGTGACGCAGTGGTTGAGAGTCCGCCTGCCGATGCAAGGGACACGGGTTTGTGCCCCGGTCCGGGAAGATCCCACATGCCGCGGAGCGGCTGGGACCGTGAGCCATGGCCGCTGAGCCTGCGTGTCTGGAGCCTGTGCTCCGCAACGGGAGAGGCCACAACAGTGAGAGGCCCGCGTACCGCACAAAAAAAAAAAAAAAATTAACCTAGAAAAATTAAAAAATAAAACAGAAAAGCAACAGGATTTACTGTATAACACGGGGACAATATTCAATATCTTGTAATAATCTATAATGGAAAATAGTCTGAAAATATATATATATAAAAAACAGAATCACTTTGCTGTACGTGTGAAACTAACACAATATTGTAAATCAACTATACTTCAATTAAAAAAAAAAACCACCCTTGTATTTTAGTACTTGGTTTTCAGCTCAGAAACATATAGGGTGTGAGACAGACCATCTGTGGGACACACAGAGGTCATGCTTCACATAGCTAACCTATGGCTCAATGTCCCAAAGATAAAATTTATTTTAAACATGCTTTTTAAAGGGACCCATTTTAAGTACTGCTCTCTTATAAACGCAAAAACATATTACCATTGGATTTGAATCTGCTATGAGATCCCGCAGAGAGTCCAGAAATCCCTGATCTTCCACCATTTGGGCATTGATGTCATTGAGTTTTGCCACACAGACTGATTTTGTCTTCTGAACATAGGGATCTTCATCCTTTAAGCACTTGCGGTGGGGCTCACAGAGATATTCTGTAATCTTGTCCACCTGGATGGACCCCATGGTTCTGACTGCCAAGGCCCGAATCAGAGGATTGGGATCTTCACAGTCCTATAAAAAACAATCATTGACAACTACAGGTGTACATAAACCAGAAAACTAAACAGTCTGGTTTATATAAGCAACAAAAGAATATTTAATTAATGTAGGCTTCCAGTTTCATTCCACATCAGAACCCACATCTCCCATACGATTCCTTTCCTAAGTACAACAGTTGCCTATTTAAGAGTTTAGGCTAGGAATTCATTTAACTGCTTTACATACACAATGAAGAAATGCCCTATAGGATTCATTCCAGAGCTGGGCAGAAGCTTAGATAGCTGGTGTTACCATCCCCATGGCCATTGTTGGACCTGCATTAAAAGCAGAAAAGGGCTTTGGGCTTGTATTCTGGTACAGGATAAAATCAGAAATTGGGGCTTCCCTGGTGGCACAGTGGTTGAGAGTCCGCCTGCCGATGCAGGGGACACAGGTTCGTGCCCCGGTCCAGGAAGATCCCACATGCCACGGAGCGGCTGGGCCCGTGAACCATGGCCACTGAGCCTGCATGTCCGGAGCCTGTGCTCCGCAATGGGAGAGGCCACAGCGACGAGAGGCCCGCGTACCGCAAAAAAACCCAAAACAACAACAACAAAAAATCAGGAATTGGAAAGATATGTCCCACTCCACAAATATTAAGCAGGGAGAAAAGAGGGCTGGATATCTGGGGCCTACAGCCAAGAAAGCAAAGGAGAATCGAGAAGCTGGTTTGGGCCCAACGTAAGTTCCTTGCGCGAAGCAGCAGAGAGGGCCCTCTGAAATCCTGATTAACATACATTCTCCTTTCCTATCAAGTGCCTCCAAACACAGTACAAATAGAACACTTACCAAGAAGGAACACCCCTTAAATTGCTCTATATTAAAAAATTTATTTAAACGTTATAAACCTATGCACATGCTAACTTCCAAAAAATGTAAACTAAATTCTTTCCAATGATATCATCCATCTATGAATCACCAGATAGAAAGAATGAAATGTTGTAATGATCCTGTACATTGTAGCTGAACACAGAAAAAGAACAAAAATTCCATGAGAAGGAAGAAAGCATGTTTATTTTCCAAAACAATTTAATAGAAGCTAATTTTAGAAATGCTGTCTGATTTTTGCTTTTAATGTAGACTAAATTCCAGGCAGAGGAAAAAGAAGTAAACAAAACAAAACAAAACAAAAACCCTAATAAGAACAACCTTATTACTGTGTTCATCAAATCTAATGATAGGAGAATTCTGACTGGATATCCAATAATATTAAGGACTTTCTTTAATGATCAGCTGATTAAATGATTTTTTCATTCTTAAGATGTTTGGGATTTGCTTTAAAATCATCCAGTAGGAGAGGAGGTGGGAGTCAGGAAAGCACGTATGGAGAGTTTAAGTTAAACAAAACTGGCCATAGGTTGGTAACTACTGAAACTACAAGGTAGATATTTAGGAATTATACTATTCGCTCAACTGAATATGTTTGAAAATTTCCACAATAACAAAAAAGTTAATCAACTATTGTAAGACCTATTCAATAAAACAAAATTAAAAGGCAGCTCCTGTAGTTTCCACTACGTCTGAACCATAAGCATAATTTCTACAAAGATAAAAGAGGTAACCCCAGGTTATTGACACTACAATGATATGCCCAACCTTTGTCAGCCTTGGAAGATAAAACAGTGAGGTTTCACCTGGCTTTCTTCTCCCACCTGGCAAGGATGCACCAAGCCCAGCTGACAGAAGGCTCACCATATGGTCTGAACTGGATGACAAACTCTGGCATACAGAATGCTTAAATCATAAATATTCCTACTCAATGGCCAATACTTCTCTAGAGGCCCTCTTTTGGAACAGAGGTTGCTTATTTGCAATGCAGACACTAACCATATCAAGAGACACTTCTGAAAAGGTTTTCTGAGATAGAAGAGACTGTTCTTGAGAACCTGGGAAAAAGTTACCTTCACAAAGCTGTTGACAGCCATGATGGCCATGTCTGGCTGACTCTTGGCATAGCTCATCAAGTAGAGATACATGAGCTTCTTTAGTTCCAGGTTGTCAGTCTGCATACAATTCACTACATCTGGAAAGAGACAGCTGAGAAAAGAGGAAGGGAAAGCGAACAGATGTTGGTGCCAGGCTGTTGGACAGAATACAAAGAAACAGCCTTAATTTAAAAAGTGATTTGATGTGAGGACAAATGTCCACTAGTGATAATACTTACCACAGAAATTAATTACTGAAGAATTTATGATAATGGTCCCAAGAAGATGTCTAAAAAAAGATTTTTTAAAAACTTTTACTATGAAAATTTTCAGAGACAGTTTAATGAACCCATGTATTCATCACCCAGCTGCAAACAAATATTGATACATATCCGATCTTGTTTCATACACAACCTCAACCCACTCGCCTTCCCCCAGTCCCTACCCCATCTAGTTGCTCTACACAATTTCTAAACAAATCCTGCACATACACTTCATATATAATATTTTAGTGTATATCTTTACAAACTTTTTAAAAAAATCACTATGTCACACAAAAAAATTAACCATAATTTTTCATATCAATTCTTTGCAGTTCAAAGCACTACAGTTGTTATGCTTTTTAATGCACATATTCTTCCATCCCTGACCAGTGGGAACTTATTTGATTAGTTTCCTTATTAAAACAGTTCTCAGATAATTAGGACCTTTGTTCAAAATTTTAACCATTTTCAGAAAATGAAACAGTTCTAAACGTATGTGCCATGTACACATTTAGATTCTATTGTATATATACACCCATGAAGGAAGTGACCAGTAACAGGTATTGGGATTCAGACCCTAGGTTAGAATCCTGGCTACATTACCACTAGCTGTATGACTTTGGGATTATTCTTTAGCCTCTCCAAGTATACATTGCTTGATCTCTAACATGGAATAACTTCTAATTCAGAATAACCTCTAGTTCAGAAGATATGAGGACTATAAAAAACATTGTAAGTAAAAGCATCTGTCCCTGTGCCTGACACAGAGTGCACTTAAATTTAAACTTCCCTTTTCTTAATGACATTAGGAAGGTCATCATTAGCCTCAGGACCTTCTCAGATGTTTGAGTTCCTACACCTTACATCCACCACTAGATGCTGGAATTTACTTGGCATTCTTGCACTCATCCATTTCTTATCAGCAGCATTTGACCCAACTAATAAAAGGAAAATCAATGCATTTCATATTAACATAAATATTTTAAAGTAAAAATCTACCTATTTTACTTATTTTCTTAAATTAAGATGACATTGTTTTAATTTTTGCCAATCTCTTTAATGTCTACTTTAAACAAAAACAGCTGGATTCTCACACATGTTCCTGCATTCAACCTGTTGTAGAATGTTGTTTAGCTGAAGTGTAAGAAGAAAATCCATTTGCATACACGTATATAAATTGGAAAATGGAGGAGTATTTTAATAGCTTTTTCATATAACTGGATGTTCTCCTTTGATACATTAAAGCTAGACAAATGGTTGTTTTTCTTTTTTAGTCCACAAACGGTAGTTTCTTAAAAGTTAGGTACAATATGGAATCTGAAACATAACAATAAACTTTCTGTACTTGGTTGCATTAAAATCCATTCATTTATCACTTATTTTGAATGGATATTTTACCCATGCATAATTTTGTGATGTAAGCACTGGTCATTTGGAAAATATTGGTTCAATGAGTTATGCAGATCTTCTCTATGGTGGCATATTTCATTATACAGCAGCAAATAATCACAGTCATTAATTTCACCACCAATCTCATCAGAAAAATCTCTAACTATTGGGAAGCTATCAAGCTCACGATGGGAGATACAAGTTTTCCAACACTCTAATTTTTACTTTAAAGTCGAAATTTATCTACTGTCAAATTTTTTCCCTTGAAGTGACAGGTTCACTTTGTTCATTTTTTATAAAATGTCTCCCAGATACCGAAGTCTGATTAACTATAGTTCTGTCTGTCAATCTTTCTTTCACAAAGAAATGGTGTTCCCAAGTCAAACAATTGTGCAAGGGCTTTTTTTCAAGTCAACCGTCACACTTTGCTATGCAGTAGAAGTACTTTATGCCTAATTCCTATTTCATCACACAGAATATTAAAAAGACCTGAACTCAAGGTTCAAGGTTTACTGAAATAAATTTTTAGTGCTTCATGCAGGACAGTCCTAAGCGAAACTGCCCTTTTTTCCTGCAAGCACATGATGGTGAAGAATACAATGACTACTTTTACAGTTTGGCACCACTGCCTTAATTCACACTAAGGCACCAGCCATGCAAATGTCAACACAGTGAAAAGGGTAAATAACACCTAAGTATTATTACAAGAATAGCTTTGACTTCATGGATTTCATGGAAAGGATCTCGGGAATCCTCAGGGGCCTGCAGACAATCCTTATTTATTTCCAAATGGCCTTCCTAAATTACAGGAAAAAAGGGAGGAAAAACAAAAAAGACCCTTTGGATTTTGTTACCACTGATTTTCATCTTCAATTCGGCAGTTAAAGGCAGAGTTGTAAAGTTGAGGGCACTGGCTTGAGCCAATTAAAGTATACATGGGCTTCTGCTTCTCAGTATATTTTTATCATCTTCTAAAACTACCTCAGCAACAGATTTGTAACTGTGTCAGCTCTCAGGAGGTTTTATGCTAGATCTGTATGCAAGTGAAATCAAACTCGTTTCACTCAAAAAAAAAAAACTCACAAAAAACTTAGTCACAGAGTTAATATAAAAGCAACTACACTTCCCAATGTTTCCAGTGGGACAAACTCATTCTTATACGTTCTGACTGTAATAGCTTTAAATAAAAAGCAGTAGGGCTTCCCTGGTGGCGCAGTGGTTGAGAATCTGCCTGCCAAGGCAGGGGACACGGGTTCGAGCCCTGGTCTGGGAAGATCCCACATGTCGCGGAGCAACTGGGCCCATGCGTCACAACTGCTGAGCCTGCGCGTCTGGAGCCTGTGCTCCGCAACAAGAGAGGGAACGAGAGTGAGAGGCCCACGCACCGCGGTGAAGAGTGGCCCCCCGCTTGCCACAACTAGAGAAAGCCCTCGCATAGAAACGAAGACCCAACACAGCCATAAATAAATAAATAAATTTAAATCATGTGGGCTTCTAAGAAGACCTCTGCTTTAAAAAAAAAAAAAAAAGCAGTAAAAGCCATAGAGTAACAGTCTAAAATAAGCAAAGCAGAAGAGATTACCCTTACCTAACATCTTTCCCCACAGTCATAGCAGCAATCACTTTCTTCACAGCCTCCTTCCTCTTTTTTTTCTTTTCATTGTTCAGTTCAGCCTTTAATTCAAAGATTTCTCCTAAAAGACAACAAACGGGTGAGGTCCCAGGATCAGAGAACTAGAGCAGAACACTGTACTATATAGCAAGCAACACAACAGATGACCAGTGGCAGGGCTGCAACTGAAATAAGATTATTTAAAAATTATAGGATAGGTACAGTTCAAATCCCTAGAATATTAACCAACCCATTGACAAGGATGCTATTTTGGGGTTATCGCCAGAGAGGAAGGTGTAAGCCAGATCTCAGGAAGCACAGAAGTGGGAAAAAGGAAAGATATCTCATGATATCTTACTACGATGGGGAGAGAACGGCATCTGAGTGATGATCTCCCGTCAGAATTTCAAAGTCCTGGGAAAAAAATAAATGCAGCAAACAGGTTCACAAATCAATGTTTTCAAACCAGAAGAGACTCCTCATTCACCTACTCTCAACTCCACAAACAACTGAGGCTCAAAGGTCACTAAGTGAGCGAGTGACAGAGCTGGCCTTAGAACTGTTTCTCCCGACTCTTTAATCCAGTGTTTCTCAACGTTGGCTACACACTATTACCCAGGAAGTATCTAGAAATGCCAATGCTCAGGCTCCACTCTGGACCAAATAAATCAGAATGTCAAGGAGTAGAACTCCTACGTTCATATTTTTTAAAGTTTCCTCAAGTGATTCTAATGTATAATCAGGATTGAGAATCACTGATCTAATTAGTACTTTAAGATGATAATGGGCTTTAAGGCCCTATCCTGTTCAATCAATCTAAGAACAGAAATAATAATCCTGAAGCTTCAAGAATGGTACAAACCAGAGTCATTTCTAAAGGTATAATCTTAAATGACTGACTGCTCAGGCCCTGCACCGTGAAATGCCAGGACCGTCACCACTATTTTAAGGCCCAGGCTCACCTATCTTCAGAAAGCTGGAGCTGAAATAAGAAAAAAGGTTAACCACCCTCAACTGGTTTTAAAAGAAAGAAGAAAATATAGAAGACCACAAAAAAGAAGTTGACTACTGTCACGTCAACTTTCAATCCACAGAACTGCCTCATTTTCTTCCACCTTTATGACTGTTCTTGATGTTCACTTTAACCTCGTTCACCAGTACAGAAATAGTGGGGGCAGCAAACGAGGTGATCTGCTGAAGCCTCTAAATGGGAAGGATGAACTGGCAAGAAGCACAGAAGCTGAGTACTAAAAAAGCCTGTTACATCAAAATCCATCGCTAACAAAGCAAACAAACTGTTACAAAAATCACCCTTTTATTTGACAGCTGCAAAAATAGCACAGACAGAAAAGCTGGGCCCTTTAAAGAGTCACTCTCCTCCTCTCCAAGTCCTCTGCTGCCAAATCCAGCTCTTAGGGTTCCCATCATTTACTTCTGAAAACAATAAAGGACAAGCAGCACGGTTTCAGAAAATCTGAATTGTGCATAGCAGCAGGAGCTGAAGAATCAAAACAGGATATAACTGAAATTATTCTAACTCCAACAGCATAAATTTAAAGAATATGCGCCAGTGGCAGTTCTGGTGGGTGTTACAGGAAGTAAAAGGAACACAGTCTATCCATTTTATAAAATGTGGTATTTACCCAGCCATGATTCATCTGTAAGTCTCAAACCTTTATAAAAATCCCTGAATTAAAAAAAGGTTACCAAGGACCCATTATAAGTGAAGGTTTGAAAAATCAGGTGAGTTTTAAAATTACATCTTTTTGTGTTATTATAGAAACACCTTGGTCATCAAAGCACACAAAATGTTAACAGAAGAAATAAATACATTTCAGAATGATAAGAGAATAAGAAAAAAAGCTGAAAATGAATGACAAGGGGCTAAATGCTTTTGTACACTATGAGCAGTAAAATCAGCAAGAAGTTGGGTGGAGCCAAGGAGGAGCACGGAGGCAAGGTATCTCATACATACTACAGCTTTATTAAATTCTTATCTTTCCCCCCTCCTTTTCCCCTGAATCAAATCTACCAAGCATTGCTAGCAGCTAGCAACAGTTCTCAATCTCGGCTACACATCAGAAAATTCTAGGGAGCTTTTAAAAAACCCGCACGTATAGGCCATATCCCACACCAAAGAAATCAGGATATCTGCAGGGGTAGGACTGGACATCACCTATTGTCTTTTACTTCACTGGGCAATTCCCATGTGCAGGCAAGGCTGAAAGCCATGGACTAGTAGCTAATGTAATTAAGCAACTCTCTATGGTGTTTTCTGTATTATAATAGAAGTTTACCCTTAAATAACTCCAAACGACAGAAATATGCTTGTGCTTTCTAGAAAATTTTCTGGTGCTCCAGGCCACTATGTGTGCCCTCCCATTTTCTTTTCCTTTTGAAATCATTTTAATCTTAAAGAAAAGTTGCAAAATTCCCCATCTGCTAACATTATGCCACATTTGCTTTATCGTACTTTTTATATATTTATACATTTTTTTCTGATTCATTGAATAAGTAAACTGTAGACATCATGTCTCTTTAGCTCTAAATATGTCAGTGTATAACTTCTAAGAACAAGGAATTATGTTACATAGCTATAATACAATGATGAAAATCAGGACGTTTAACAGTGATATACTGTCATTATCTAATCTAGAAACCTTATTCAAAGATCTTGATAAAGCCTTTTAGAGTAATTTTACCCCCATCCTCCTTGGGCCAGGATCCAATGCAGGATCATGTATTACACTTACTGTCATGTCTCTTTAGTCTCCTGTAATCTGAAACAGCTGGTCAGCCTTTGTCTTTCATAATGACATTTTAAAAAAGTACAGGCCAGTCACTTTATAGAACACCCTCAGCTGTCATGGGTGTTCCCTCATGATTACACTGAGATTATGCCTTTTGGCAGCCGTAATTCAGAAATGATGGTATGAAATCATCGTGTGTGGAAGGGTAAGAAAATATCAAATTTCCATGCATTGTTTTGCATAATCATTTTTTGTTAAAAATTTAAAAAATCATATGTATTAATACATGCATAGAAAAGACTGAGGATACATACCGAGTTCCCATCAGGAACAGGAATAGGGAGGGAGGGAACTTTCATTTTGACTTTTTATTGCTGTATTGCTTTAGTAGTACTGCTTGTAATAAAATGTTTATTTCCAAGTAAAAAATAAAAGAATTTGGCGCAACCACTATGGAAAACAGTATGGAGGTTCCTTAAAAAACTAGAGTTACCAACAAACCCACTCTTGGGTATATATCCAGAGAAAATTCTAATTCGAAAAGATACGTGCACCCCAACGTTCACGGCAGCACTATTTACAATAGTCAGGACATGGAAGCAACCTAAGTGTCCATCCACAGATGAATGGATAAAGAAGATATGGTTTATATATACTATGGAGTATTATTCAGCCATAAAAAAGAATGAAATACTGCCATTTTCAGGAACATGGATGGACCCAGAGATTACCATACTAAGTGAAGTAAGTCAGACAAAGAAAGACAAATATATGGTATCACTTATATGTGGAATCTAAAAAATGATACAAATGGACTTATTTACAAAACAGAAACACTCACAGACACAGAAAATAAACTTATGGTTACCAAACAGGAGGGGAGGAAGGGATAAATCAGGACCTTGGGATTAGCAGATACAAACTAGTATATATTAAATAAACGACAAGGTCCTACTGTATAGCACAGGGAACTATATTCAATATCTTGTAATAACCTATAATGGGAAAGAATCTGAAAAAGAATATATATATGTATACATACACACACACACACACACACACATACATACATACATACATATACACAGACCTGAATCACTTTGCTGTGCACCAGAAATGAACACAACATTGTAAACCAATTACACTCAATTTTTGAGAAAATATACTTCTTCCTTTTACCCTCCTCAGATCTATCAATCTTCAATGGATCAATCTGGGATCTCTTCCTTTCACTAAAACCTTCAAGTCAAAATGATGTGCACCACAGCCGTATCTTTTAAAACCCATACTTTAATAATTTACTCAATACACTTTTCTGTAGGATATCCCCAATGAGATGGTCCAAGACATACATGTCTGAAGAGGTCAGGAGCATTCTACTTGGAACAATCTTACACCACAACTTTTGAAGAATCTTCAAAAAGGGCTGTGATCAGGTTCTCATACTTACCTTTTTTATTGGTTGTGAAGTACTTGGAGTCAGTCATGGTTGTGGATCTTTAATGTGCACCTACAGCAAGAGAAGAGAATTCCTTTAACCAAGTTATTTATGTCCAGCAAGGCATTCAACTAATTTTAAGATCATTTATATACAAGAATTTCTGCATTCAGAAAGTATCTTCATCCTTACCACCATCACTGGTGATCCAAAGGGATGCAAGGATAATTAAGAATGTAATCCTTGCCTCAAAAGCTAATTGGAACAAAATCCAAAGGCCTAATGGAATAGAGTGATAATCTGAACCTATCATAGTTTTATGATTTTATCCACAATAATCTCCTCAGAGCCTCCAAGACCTAAAGCTACATCTTTTTACAAATACATCTGCAGTTAGTCACTCCAATATTTAAAATAAGGAAAAGTTTGTTTCAAAAGATCTCCCCATTACTTTCTGTTAAAGCAAATCTGATTTATTTCCCTGCCTCAAGATGGAGTCACTCTAAGACATATATTCTGAAAGAGTAAAACTGAAAGAGAAAAAAATTTTATCAACCTCTTCACCATTACATGCAACTGTCAATAAAAGGAATTTCTTTCAGAAAAAAAAGAAAAGCCTAG
Organism: Phocoena sinus; assembly: GCF_008692025.1. NCBI lineage: Eukaryota > Metazoa > Chordata > Mammalia > Artiodactyla > Phocoenidae > Phocoena > Phocoena sinus. The sequence continues at coordinate 20,093,589 of NC_045782.1, forward strand.
ATTAGTAGGACAATACTCTTTCATGACAAACACCTAAAGGCAAACATCTAGAGGTGTTATGCATGGATTTTTTTTTTAATTATGGTTTTCATATTTCCAACAACCTACAATTCCCCCGAGTATTTCCCAAAATAAAAAATATCAGTTTACAGTTAAAAACAATGCAAAAAACTGAGATATTTGTTCAGTCACACTGAGTGCTAAAGAGGATCAGAACTGGTGTTAAAACTTAAAAGAACATGGATCCCAGCTTCAATTTAACTTTTCTGTTCCAATTTCCAGAATTAATCCAGTTGACATAAGGCTCCATCGGTAAAACGAAAACAGCATGGACTGATCACATTTCTCCCCAAATAATGAAACGATGTTTTCTGATTTGAGAAACTCTATGATTTTGTCCAATGTACTTGACTTCTTTAAATACATTAAAACTTTCTTTTAATAATATTCCTGCTGCACTCAAAAATGAGTATCTTCTGGGATTTCCCTGGTGGCACAGTGGTTAAGACTCTGCACTCCCAAAGCAGGTGGTCCAGGTTCGATCCCTGGTCCGACTAGCTCCCACATGCGTGCCGCAACTAAGAGTTCGCATGACACAACTAAGGAGCCAGCGAGCCTCAACTAAGGAGCCTGCCTGCCACAACTAAGACCCGACACAACCAAATAAATAAATTTTTAAAAAAATGATTATCTTCTTACTGACCACCATCATTAATAATACTTATCACCAAATTTTGGACAGATGCCCTGGCACCTACTCATTATTTTCTGGTCAAAACAACATGAGTGATAATATATTTGGCAAACTTGAGCGATAATACCTCCACAAACAATGGTAATTATGGATCTGAGAAAAAAGACCTAAGCACTCAACAAATCAATGCAATTAAGGAAAAAAGCCAGAAAATCACAAAATAATGAAAAAAGGTTGGCTCAAGTTTGTTCTCTAAAATGTACTACTTGGACTATTTAAGGGAAATTAGACTCATCTGTTATCTTTCCAAGGAGCTACTTAATGTTTATAGTACTGATCCTTATACAATAGTGCTTTTAGGTTATACAAGAATTTCACTGAATTTACCTTGTTAAAAGAAGTGAGCTAGGGACTTCCCTGGTGGTCCAGCGGTTGAGAGTCTACCTTCCAATGCAGGGGACGTGGGTTCGATCCCTGGTGGGGGAACTAAGATCCCACATGCTGCGGGGCAACTGAGCCCGTGCGCCGCAACTAAGACCCGACGCACCCAAATAATAAAATTTAAAAAAAAAAAAAAAGAAGTGAGCTAGAACTCACACAAATCATTATAGAATACAGAAATTTCTGATTTGACACTATTTGTTATAACTTAAAGTGAGCCTGTAACAGAGGCTTGTCTTATGTAGTATTTTCACAATGTCTTTTCTACCTAAAATTCAAAGAATTATAATCTTTTAATCCATTTCATCACTTAATCCATTCACAGTGTAAACTAAATGTGAAGTAGGCAAACTAAAGAAAGGAGTCCTTCACATAAAAGACCTGGAATAGGGACTTCCCTGGTGGTGCGGTGGTTAAGGATCCGCCTGCCAATGCAAGGGATGTGGGTTTGAGCCCTGGTCTAGGAAGATTCCACATGCCACGGAGCAATTAAGCCCGTGTGCCACAACTACCGAGCCTGTGAGCCACAACTACTGAGCCCACATGCCACAACTACTGAAGCCCACAAGCCTAGAGCCCGTGCTCCGCAACAAGAGAAGCCACTGCAGTGAGAAGCCCACACACACTGCAACTAGAGAAAGCCCACGCACAACAGCGAAGACCCAACACAGCCATAAATTAATTAATTAATTTTTAAAAAGACCTGGAATAAATGTGAAGTTATCATCTAAGAACTTATATATACAAAGAGGAAAACCAGTATACAGAAATGATTACAGTACTAGAGCCTGACAGGAGGGCCACAGCTCAAGGCCATTATGGTCTATCCAGGATGTTGTTACACCACTCTAATCCTTTGGGATCATCAAAAGTTAAAACTTGCTTAACATTTAAAGACAAAAGCTGCTTGGAATTTCTCACTGTTTCTTTGAAAAAGGGCCCCAAAATCGTTCTGTTTTCTAAAGCTCTCATACACATTCACATATATTAAATTTTTAACAGAAAATTTCAGCATAATCTGTTAAACATTAAATTAACCTCGTCTTAAATCGTACCTTTATTAGTGACCCACACATTTCATTACTTCCCCTAACAAATTTCATCATCGAGGAATAGATTTCTGTCCTTTTACATTGTGAGCACTAAGTTCTTAACTAGAGAATAATGTACCAGCCCACAAAATTTCAGGGAAGAGGAGAGAATCAAGTACATGATCTTAGACCCTAAATTAAGAACCCCTGCTTTTCAAGAGAAAGGAGAAACACACCACTCTCTTATCTCGCACTGTCCTACACAACAGTAATGAAATATCCCTTACACATATTGGCAGAGCAACATTTTATCATGTCAGTTCCTGACTTAAGCCAAAAGAAACTCCCCCAAAATAAAAATAAACCAGCCTAAACAAAAACAAATGAGAAGAGTCGGGGTTGCACAACACTGTGAATGTACCAAATGCCACCAAACTGCTCACTCTAAAATGGTTAATTTTATGTTATGTGAATTTCACCTCAAAAAATTGCATATGTATGCATTTTTTGGCTGCGTTGAGTCTTCGTTGCTGCACGTGGGCTTTCTCCAGTTGTGGCGAGCGGGGGCTACTCTGCGTTGCTGTGCGCGGGCTTCATTAGTTGCAGGATGCAGGCTCAGCAGTTGCAGCACATGGGCCCCAGAGCACGTGGGCTTCAACAGCTGCAACGCGTGGGGTCAGTAGTTGTGGCGCACGGGCTTAGTTTCTCCATGGCATGTGGAATCTTCCCAGACCAGGGATCAAACCCCATGTCCCCTGCATTGGCAGGCGGATTCTTAACCACTGCACCACCAGGGAAGTGTCTGTATATATTTTTAAATGAGACACTGTTTTTTGGGGGTTTTTTTTTTTGTTGTTGTTGTTGTTTTTAATGAGACACTCTTAATCACACACCAGAGATGAATATGGTCAGATTCTCTAAAACATAGGATGGTGAAAACTGTTGTCTGGGGCTTCCCTGGTGGCACAGTGGCTGAGAGTCCGCCTGCCAATGCAGGGGACACGGGTTCCTGCCCCGGTCCAGGAGGATCCCACATGCCGAGGAGTGGCTGGGCCCGTGAGCCATGGCCGCTGAGCTGCACATCCAGAGCCTGTGCTCCGCAACGGGAGAGGCCACAACAGTGAGAGGTCCGTGTACCAAAAAAAAAAAAAAAAAACCCGTTGTCTGCTTTAGAAGCCAAAGAAAAAGCAGCCAAGATAGAGTTCAAAGAATAAGTCAAGTATTTTCTGAAGAGCCTCAAAAATCAAGTTCCTTCTGGGAGCTGGGGGAGAATTTATTCCTCAGGAGAGTCCCAGGGCAAAGCCAAGCCATCATGGATCTGGAATTCACACTACCTTTTTACCAGATCAAACTAGAGAAGTCACCGGCTGTTCTGAGGACCTGAGGTATGACCTCAGGACATTGTTAAAAAATAATAATAATAATGCAGCCACAGTCAAAGGCACAATCACTCTAACTTTCCTAGCCCAGACTATGATGTCACTGCATTTCAGAAAAGGTCTCCCTGTACAGGATTATACATCTAGATTTAACATAACCTAGTTTCTACTAAATATAGCTTGTAAAAGTCCCTTCTCAACTATTCCTCCCTCCTTCCAGTGCCCGTAAAGAGACTAAGGCCAGAAAAAAATTAATAGGGTCTTAATTTCAAATGGCTCTCTGGGAAATGGCAGCTAAATTAGAGTTGGCGAGGCCACTAAATCCCCTCTTCGCATAAAGTAGGACTTTACACAGTTGGTGCTAGTAGGGAAAAAGTGAACAGCTGACCAAATTATAAAGCAGAAAGGTCATCTCAGCAATCTTTCATTACAAGGGTGACAGGTGCTAATCAGATATTTCAATAATGCAAAGACAATGGCATCTTCAGGTATCATTTATTGGCTAAGAAATGACAGCAGACAACTCATTACAACAGACACACCTGCAATTTCCATTTAAAAATGACCACAAAATAATCTGTTAATATTATCCGGTAAGAAAAAAGCTCAAAAGTTTTACATCCAATTCTTAACTGAAATAAACTCTGGAAAACTTACGCCTGGAAGGAGAGAAAAGAAGGAAGAAAGGAAAATGCGTCCTACCTGATTCGTTCCCTATTCAGCTTGGTTCGTAATATTTTAAAATATGGGTGTGTCAAAGAAGAAAAAGAAAAGATGGAAGAACTGGACTTTCTTGAGTCTCTTAAGTCACAGAACGTTAGCTCTGTATTACCTTTACCAGCCAATTTTCAGTGAGGCTATTTGCAGAACACACTATACTTTCTGCTTCTTTGGGAGTTTAAAACTACTAAGGTACCTGCAAACAGTTCTCATCTTACCACCACGCTTAGTCATCATTGGAATGTGTCACACGTTTTCTTGTACAGCTGCATCTCCTTCATCTGCTGCTTTCTATTATGACTCTGTAAGTGTACCCTGAGGCTAAGCAACAAAATTATACCAGGGAGGTGATTAATAATTTAAATTGTTCCTCACTGAGACCACTTCCTTTGTCACTCTTCCTTTTCTAAACTTACTGAGTTTTCTTTACTTTCTCTTTTAAACCACATGATTATAACAGTGTTTGGCATTTAAAAAACACTTCTTAAAAGTCAAAGTTTAATGAAGCATTCACACTTTATTCACACTGCTTCATAATGAAGCAGCCAGGTGAGTTGAAAAAAAGTCTGCCCCGCAAATGGGCACTGTTTTCATGCTCTGAAAACAAAGAGCATGAATCAATTCTTTGGATTCAAAGAATATGGAATAACAGGAAGTTCCAGTTTCTTTGCCTCTGTCTTAATCTACAGTCTTTCCTCAAACCAGACCGCTCCTTCTAAGACCAGAAAGAAAAAACTCCGGACTAAGATTTACTCCCACCTGCTTCCCCCTCTCTCACATCGGGTCAATTCTGGAGGTTTCTCTTCCCGTTCTCCAATGTCAGGAATTCCTCTTCTTTCCCCAGGTGGTCAAGATTCTAGGGATATGTTCCTCCATTACGAGGTGAGGGAGAGGTGTCTCAACCTCAAATTACAGAAGACGGGTGAGGTCTGCCCATCTATGAGCAAAACTCTGGGGGAACCCCTTTCCCCTTCTGGTACCTGGACACGTCCCAGCCTCTCAGTGAATGACGCCAAACCGGGAAGAAGGTTCTCCCCTCGGCCTCCAGTCTCTACCGGCCACACCCCTGGCCTCTGGCCCTCCTAATCCCCCACTTCGAACATATCTTTTCCCCAGTGCCCCCCAACTCCCAGTTGCCACCCCGCGGATTCCCTCACCCCGCTCCAGCGGTGGAGTCCCTTTCTCCAACCCTCTTCCTCACAACGGTCACACCCGACGGCTCACTCCATCTTCAATGGTCACGCTCCTAAGATTCCTCTCCTCCGCCCGTCTCCAACCAAGCCTGGCCCCCTTCCCCAAAAGAGGGACACACCCCAAAGTTAGCCGCCCTGAACTCACCGGAGGCAAGGGCAGGGCTGGCAGCAGCAGCCAGAAAGCACGGCCCGAGCGGTGCTGTAATGGTTTCCTGCACGCCACGACTCCTTCTCCAGGTCTAAGCCACTGCGCAAAACCCACTTTGCCAGGGACAAACATGGTGGACAGGAAACTCTGACGTCAAACAGCCTCGCCGTGTGACGTCATCCAGGCGCGCGGGAGAACCAGAAAGGCGGGCATCTCGGTCGCCTTGGAGACGGAAAAATTTTGCGCAGTCGGGAAGCGACCTGAGGTCCGGGCCTCCGAGGAAGTTCACTGACGATCGGAACGGATCTATTAAGCAAGCTGACATTCCCTGGATTTGTTTCCTCGCACAGGAGTTCTCTAAAAACTTACACATAGGGATAGTGAAACATCCTGTTTTCTTAAAAACAAAACAAACAAAAAAACCCAGCTAATTTCCCTGGCCAGTTCAGGAATGTGGACAATGGTGATCCACCCCAAGACCATACAAGGGCAGTGGGACTGGAGGAGAGTGGTGCAAGGAAAAGAGGTTGACATGGCCTCAGATCTGAGTTTGAATCCATCTGAGATCGAATCCCTGTCCTGAATGTGATTAGGAAAGTTACTTAACGTCTCCTCAACCTTAGTCTTACTTGTGAAATAAATCCAGTGATATAACTCCAGCTTGTGAAGCTTAAAGTAGGTAAGGCGCCCAGCATGTAACAGGCGTGCTTACACAAAAGTAAGTTGCTTTCAGAAACCAAGACCTAGATATCTCTGTACCTTCCCCTCAAAACGAAAACTTCCCACCTAAAACTGCTCTAAGTAATAATAAAGTCTTTAACCAAAACAAGAAGACGAATGTGAAGAATGAGAGCCTGAGGCAGAAGTTGGGAAACCAAAGTGCAAAGGGGACTGAGAAGTAGAGAGGCAGAAGGAAAAGCAGGTGGTCATAATCATTTAGGACGTTTTTAGAGTTCTATGAAAGTATAGGAACTATATACTATATCTCTGAGGCCTAGCCGCCCCCTCCCCAAAATTTGTTGAATGGATAAATGTATGAGTGAGTGGTCAACAACAACAGTTGCTAAAGAGAAAAGGAGGAAGTGCCGAAAAGTGTCCAAGGATTTAGCAGCACAAAGGTCTTCGATGTCATTGCTGAGACCATCAGCAGAGATAATGAAGGCAAAAGCCATGCTGAAGAAGTCTGAAGATAAATGGGAGGTAAGGAAATGAAAACAGATAACTCCATAAGAAAGTATAGCTGAAAGAGAAGAGATATAGGATGGTGTCTGAGGGAGAAAGTAGCAAGCATTTTATTTTTAAGATCTATATTCATACATTTTCTTTACACTAACCCTTTAGCAACACCATGGGTTCAATCATTTTTCCTACCCATATGACTCCAAAATATCTATCTCTAGCCTTGACCTAGTCCCCAAACTTCACCACCAAATTGCTAACCGCACTGATCGTAAGTCTGCACATATGGCCCACCCAAATTAAGTAAATCATATTGGGGGGGGTTGTTTAAAAACTGTGGTTCCAGGTACAACTCACAGAAGACAGAGGTGGATTTTGTAGAGATGCCACCAGAAAAATCTTTGATTCATACCTCTCCCTGTTTCAAAAACTTTCAACAGCTCCTCATTTCCTAATTTGTACAGAACCTATCCTTCTCCCAGTTTTCCCCATTTCTTTGCTCTTTAGTTTTCTCATCTACAAAATGGGAGAAATACTAATATCCAATCATAATATTATTACAAGGATGAAATGAATTCGTGTACGTAAAGCACTTAGAACTATGCCTGCACATAGTACGGACTATGTAAACATTTGCTATGATTGCAATTATTTGAACAAATTACACTGCCAGAAATTACTAGCCAGAAATCTGGGGGTCATTCTTGATTTCTCTCTCTCTTAACTGCCACATTCATTCCATCTCCAAGTTGTCAATCCTACCTTCAAAATATATTTCAAATTCATCCAATCCCTTCTATTCACCTCATTATTCCAAGCTACCATCGCCTCTTGCCTCAACTACTAGAAACCTCAACTCTCCTCCCAACCATTATTCATACAGCAGCCAGATTTTTGTTTCACTTTTTTTTTGAAGTATAAACGAACATTCCAAAAAGTGCACACCAAAAATATAAAGCTTGATGAATTTTCACAAAGTAAATGTAACCACATAACCACTACGGGGTCATCTTAAAAATATAAACCTGGTCATGACTCCGGTGTATAAATCCTTCAATGACCTCCCATTATACTTTGACTAAAATCCAGTTTCCTTCCCATGGCCTATGAGTGGTTAGGCTCCTGTCTACCTCTCTTAATATCATTTTATCCTTTTCAGTCACTCCTCATTTCCTCTTCATTTCATCTCTTGTTAGCTTTTGCAGCTCTCAAATAGGCCAACCTCTTTCCCATCCTAGGGCCTTCACAACTACCGCTCCTCCTACCTAATATTCGTTTTCCCCAACTCCACACAGGGCTGGCTGGCTTATAATTTAGGTCTCACTTTAATTGTAATCTCACAAAGGCACTCCCTGATTACCCAGTCTAAAAGGTTCTTCTCTCCCAGGCCCCACTGCCACCCCCATCATAGCCCTCTTATTCCATTTGTAAATTATATATTAGTCTCTGTACTTGTTTACTATCGCTCTCCCCAACTAGACTGTAAATTCCATGAGGGCAGATACCAAGTCTGTTTTTATTACTACTGTCTACCCAGCGCCTAGCATAATGCTTGGCGCACAGCATGTATTCAGTAATAAATGAATAAGTAAATTATTCAGGAATAAATGAATGAATGTCCACAAGCAAAGTACTAAAACTAGCATTTAAGAGCCTCTATATTATGGTCAACAGTATAGACTATGTATTATTGGTCTATTTTCCTCTCTATATTTAAAGCAAGCAATTTCCTCCTCAAATACAATCCACGCTGCTCCCTTAGCCTGGAAAACCCTGTCACCATGACTGTGACTTTCTCCAAATGTACTCATCTTTTGAGGTCCACCTAATCCACAAAACTTTCTCAGTGGACATCTGGTCCTGATATAAGATGCAGGAGATACCAGGTTACATCGCTGTATTAGAAAGCAACTGGCAGAAAGAAGCTGAGATAAAACGTGAGGCTAGAAACGATCTTCCCCTTGGTTACAAAGGCCAATATAGCTTCTGTTTAAGCTAGTTTGAACGGCCTCATTTCTCCCAGCTCTTATTGTCTCTTCCTCTAAACTCACCATATTAACCTATCTGATGGCTCTTCACACCTTTTAACGTAAGTGCAATCAATTTTTGTGTCTTGCTTATTACACCATAAACCTGGGAGTGGGATTTGTGATGAGGTGTTTATTATTTATTGGCTGTAATAATTGACATTGTTATTTTTGACTGCCTTTTTTCTCACATAACAACATCAGTTTACTTTTGGAATATTCTCAAAGGACTATTAAGGTGTCTTGCACTCTTCTGGCTAAGAGTGAAACAGCGAGTGGAGATGAAATCTGAACCAAGGTCAGTCAATAGGGATCTGAATCATAAGTACAGTGACAGAAATTTGTTGAAGCTCGTTCATTGCAACAGCGATGCCTGTATGACACTTTGCTAATTCTTGCTAGAAACATCCAGTAGGACTGTGTAATTCCTGTTCCCTCAGAGCTGGTTTTCCTTATTTTGTTAGCTACTCCATATTTTTCTAATACATTTTTTAGTTTAAATTAGCCTGTTTTCTGTTGCTTGTAACCAAAGAACCCTAACTGATACCAATGTTTAACTAACTTCCCACTCGTCTTAGGTGATGCTATTTCTCAACTTTGTCTTTTTGCTGTTCACTTAAGAAAAGCCTCTCTGTAAGAGCTACCACTGACCAAGAACCTAAAGCTAGGTGTTTTATATAGATACATTATCTCTACTCCTTAAAACTCTGTAAGGTAAAATCTTCCATCAATGTGACTTCCTCCAGCAGGTATACAATCAGACTATAAAACACTTTTTTTTTTTTTTTGGCCACGCTGCATGCAGGATCTTAGTTCCCCTGGCCAGGGATCCAAGCCATGCATCCTGCAGTGGAAGCACAGTGTCCTAACCACTGGACCGCCAGGGAATTCCCTGAAACACTTTTTGGAACCACAATTAAGGTTAATTTGCAAGTTTTTATTTCTCCTATTGAAACAACTAAACCCAAACCTTGTTCCAGCGTTCTCATTATGTGAAACAATTAACTATCTTTATACCATAACGTCCTCTATGGTATAAAGTAAGCAAACTTCTATTTCTAGCTATTTAGCCCAGGGGTTGAGGGGAGAGGTTGGAGAGAGAGGAGATTAACTATTATCCAAATTCAGTAAACCTGCAGCTACTCAAGGCAATTGCATACGATGTAAAAGCAGTTTGCAAAAGGTCAGGTTAATTACATTAACTTTGGTATACAATGAAAACTACCTTCTCTGCCAAGCCTCCCCAATTCATGCTAGTTAGAATTCAACAGCATCACTCCGTTTTAGCACTGTATTCGTATCGCTAATGTGACGCATCCTACCGTGTTCGAGGGTAGGAACCATTTTCATTTAGTGTAGCAAGTGCCTAGAGTTCCGCTTGAACGTAACCTAACCTAGAAGACAATTAAGGTACCAGCTTGAATGAAAAATAATCGTCCCAAATTCTGAACAAGAGCAGGAAATTTTTTTTTGTTAATAATTGGCAGCCATAAGGCTAAAGCTTCTATCTCGGCTTTGTAGCTTCAAATCCTTCCCGAAGGCGGCAAAAATAGTGAGCCACCACCCCCGCCGCAAGCAGAGTGAGCCTTCCATCTCCACATTCGCTTGGGTCCCTCGCCTCTCTCTATCGCCCCAGGGAACAAAGGCCTCAGCAACAGGCCGAGCTCTGGCTCCGGGAGCCAGACGTCAGCGCGGCGACCCAACACCTTGCCAAAAAGACTCTGTAGAGAGATATCAGCGCCTCTGGCTTTCCAACAAGACAGCGATGCAAAACCAGCTGAGAAAAGTAAAACCTACCAGCGGAAAACTCCGCTCCAACCGAGCCCGCTGGGGGCGGAAGCGGAAGTCCCTGTGAGATCATAGAGTTCTCTAGTTCCGGTCGCGGGGCCGCGTTCGGGGCTAGAGCGCCTCTCCACGGCCACCGGGCTCCAAGCGGCTTCTATTTCCGGTTGCGGCTTCTGACATAAAGCCGAGACCTCCTTTTAAACGCGGTGTCGCGGGTTCCTCGCCCCTCGCCTGGGGTCAGCTCGCGAGGACTGGCGCGGGCGGGGGGATTGCACAGCCCACAGCTGAGCCAGGCCGTTGGGGCCGGCCTGCACTGGCACCTTCGATCCCTCAGAGCCGCCTGGCTTTTGAGCCCTCCGGATTGGGAGTCCGTGGTTGGCCGCCTCCAGGACTGCCGCTCGAGAGGCCAGCGCTCCTTCGCCGTACCTGTCCCCCTATAGTCACGCTTTTCCCTGTGAGGTGCAGCATTAATCAACTCACCTCTCCCACACACTGCTTCCCTAACGTGGGTGTCCGCGTTGACTTCATTCTTCACCTTCCCTTGAGGCCCCTCCCCTCTGCCTCCGGAAGAGGTCTTTTTTGCCCAGTTCCTGTAAGATAGCACCCATCTGGCACCCCCAGAAAGTTCATGCTTACTAGAGTTTGTGGGCAAAGTAAAACCCAGTGCACACACGAAACTATGGCTGAGCACGGGGCTCACATCACAACTGCTTCGGTGGATGACCAGCCATCCATCTTTGAGGTGGTAGCACAGGACAGTTTAATGACAGCAGTGAGACCTGCTCTTCATCATGTGGTCAAGGTAAGGATTTAATTCTCTGAAAAGTTTTAGGAACGTCCGGATAAAAACCAAGCCAATAATCTGAATTTATTTGTTGGCCTAAGTTTTGAAATAACCAATTAGCATATAATGCACATCACATGATTTAATGGTTATGGAGTCTCTTGTTATGTGTACTGAATACCCAGCACTAAAGGGAGGTTAAGGTAGACCCAGAAAGAAGTGTGGAAATTCAGAGGGAAAAAAAGGAAATATAAATACAAGGCATAGTAGCTGTGTAATGAAATGAATTTCATTTATTTATTTTGCTTTAGGTTCTTGCAGAATCAAATCCTGCCTGCTACGGCTTCTTGTGGAAGTGGTTTGATGAAATCTTCACCCTGCTAGATCTTCTGCTCCAGCAACATTATCTGTCTAAAACCGGCGCCTCGTTTTCTGAAAACTTTTATGGCTTAAAGAGGATCGTAATGGGAGACACACACAAGCTTCAGAGATTGGCCAGTGCTGGTCTCCCAAAGCAGCAGCTTTGGAAGACAGTTATTTTCCTGGTTCTTCTTCCCTATCTGAAAGTGAAACTGGAGAAGCTGATTTCTAGCCTGAGAGAAGAGGAAGAATATTCCATCCATCCCCCTACTTCCCGCTGGAAACGATTTTACAGAGCCTTTTTGGCAGCCTACCCATTTGTTAACATGGCCTGGGAAGGCTGGTTTCTTGTACAGCAGCTTCGATACATCCTAGGAAAGGCTCAGCATCACTCACCACTGCTGAGTCTGGCTGGGGTTCGGCTAGGTCGACTTACAGTTCAGGATATACAAGCTCTGGAGCACAAACCAGCCGGAGCCAGCATGGTGCAGCAACCAGCTGGGAGGTGAGGCCTTAACATTTCCCCAACATATTTGATTAATAAATCCTAAAATCTTATCCCAATTTTATGAAATTTACCCACCTCAGTCCACTTCGGGGTATTTCATAAAATCATCGAAAAATTCTTGTGTCCATAAAACAAGGATTGTCATCCTGGTAAAATTCCTCATCATACTGGCTACATTTTTGCACACACTTGGTATGTACCAGGCCCTGTGCTAGGTGTTTACACATATTATCACAATCCTCATCACAGCTCAATGAAATAAATGCATTAGCACCACTTAACAGTTGAGGAAACTAAGTTCTAACATTTGAGTACCTTGCCAAGGCCACACAGCTAATAGGCAGCAGAGCTGAGATTCAAGCCAGATCAGTACAATTCTAAAGACTGCTCTTAACCATGGTGCTATCCCACTCCTAGTGTCTGTGTTCTCTGACAAGTTCAAATATATTCCTCAGTACTGCTGAGTTGTTTTTTAAGTGAGTTATTTCTTTTTCTGGATATACTATCTTCCACCCCCATAAAAGGTCTATATAATCAATGGCTCATTAATTTCCTTCTCAAAACACAAAGCAACAAAGCCCTAGTCATTAAAAACGAAGCTTAGCTCCTAGAACTCCTAAAATACGGTAGGCCAGAAAGAGGAATTGTTTCGAATAGACACTTACAAGTGAAAACGCCAGTCCAGCAACTATTCAATCCCCAAGCTGAATCAACGATTCTAATGAAAAGTGTAAGAATTGCATGCATATTAGTTGTTCTGTGATTGTACCTAAATAAAGTTTCTCCTTTTGCCTCCTTGTTCTGTTCTCCAAACAGCGTTGGCGAGAAGATGAAGTCAGCTCTGAAGCAAGCCGTGGGAGGTGCCGCCTCATGCCTCTCTACTGGCCTTTCGGTGGGTGTATTCTTCCTGCAGTTCCTTGAGTGGTGGTATTCATCCGGAAACCAAGAAACCATCAAGTCATTGACTGCCCTGCCTACTCCACCACCACCGGTACATCTAGACTACAATTCTGATTCTCCCCTGTTGCCCCAAATGAAGACTGTGTGCCCACTGTGTCATAAAAACCGGGTGAATGACACCGTTCTCGCCACCTCTGGCTATGTGTTTTGTTATCGCTGTGTGTTTAATTACGTGAAGAGTCACCGAGCTTGTCCCATCACAGGTTATCCAACACAAGTACAGCATCTGATTAAACTGTACTCCCCTGAGAACTGAAAGGGATTAGCACCTTGTCTCACAACGAAATGACTGCGCTATAAGGCCAGAGGGCTGGTTTTCCGCACGGTAAATAGCATTGTTTGATCATCCTCAATTAATAATTGTATGAACTTTAAACAGCCACATGGATTTCTTTAAAAGGATGTACTCGTTGATCTTAACCTTTTAGCTTGCTCCCTAGACACCTCTACTTAGAGTTGATCAAGCTGGTCAGAGTGAGAGAATCAGGACTGGCAGGGGATGTGAGGGTCAGCATAGAGAAGGGGATAAAAGAGGGTACTCGGCACAGAAGCTTTTCCCGTCCCCTTCCTTAAAGGACAAGAGGTATAGAAGCTCTCAGGAAAAACCCAAGTTAGACCTCATAGAGTGGGTAGTGAAGGGGAAGCAGGCCTTTTGAGAAAGGAAAGCATTTATCTGCCTATTAGAAATAGGTTTTATCGGTTTGCAAACAGTATGAAATATGGACCTGCTTTATTTTATTTTATTTTATTTTTTAATACAGCAGGTTCTTATTAATTATCGCTTTTATACACATCAGTGTATACATGTCAATCCCAGTCTCCCAGTTCATCCCACCACCACCCCACCACCCCCACCATGGACATGCTTTTTATAGAAATACTTAGACACACTTTCTCCTTCCATATGCTGAGACTCATTTGTTAAGTAACATTTGCCATAGTTTATCACCTTTTAAAGATCCCTTTGTGAACCACACATATCTTCTTTGGGAAACTGGTTACAGGAAAATAGGGGTTGAATGTATATACAGAATAGTCTGAAGACTTCAGTGTGAAAGCAAAGCTATTAATGAAGAGATGAAGTAAAATACTGCCCTAACTATGACTGTGTAAAGACAGGATCTTTTCATAAGCTCTTTCTGCTTGCTGTTAAGAGTTTGCTAAGCTGACATGAATTATTCTGGCTATTACTAAAGTTTCTATGAAACGCTTAAGTAAATTTTAAGAATAAATGTTTTTTGGCAAAGAGCTGTTCCATGTCATGATTATGTAGAAACTGAAAGATTAGTGGAGGTATTTAGAGTAAATTTTTCATTCAGGCCACCTCTGACTTTTTTTTTTTTTTTTTTTTTTTGCGGTACGCGGGCCTCTCACTGTTGTGGCCTCTCCCCTTGCGGAGCACAGGCTCAGCGGCCATGGCTCATGGGCCCAGCCGCTCTGCGGCATGTGGGATCTTCCCGGACCGGGGCATGAACCCGTGTCCCCTGCATCGGCAGGCGGACTCTCAACCACTGCGCCACCAGGAAAGCCCCTACCTTTGATTTTTTGAGGCATTATGTATTAACATTTTGCTTTTTTTTCTAATTCAATATTGGAGAGAAATCCTCTTCTCCAACAGCAAGACTTCAATCTTGAGTGAAATACCTTATTTCTCAAGTGAAATACTGCACAAACACTTAAGTTGCCACTGGATTGGCAGGGTTAAACATACAGGTTAAAAACATACGGGTTAAAAAAAAATCATTACTACAAGAGGAAGGATGAAAATGATTTTTAAGTGCCTCTGCTGAGACAGGTGTTGTCCAATACAACTCATTTTAGCAATTCAAAGCACATTTTCTGATAGCACTAAGATAATAGAACTAAA
Organism: Phocoena sinus; assembly: GCF_008692025.1. NCBI lineage: Eukaryota > Metazoa > Chordata > Mammalia > Artiodactyla > Phocoenidae > Phocoena > Phocoena sinus. The sequence goes on from NC_045782.1 coordinate 20,108,665, forward strand.
CTTTGAAATAGAATGTCCTATAGATTTTAAAATATTAACACTTTTATGTACCAAGAGAAGAATATAATGGATATTTGCAAAAATTCTTATTAAACCACAAGGTTTTACCAGAACAAATACCATAGTTAAGTAAACTTTTTTTTAATTTAAAAATTTTTTAATTTGTTTCAAAGTTAATCCCAAGACACACTGACTTCACAGGAAATCCAATGAGAAATGTTTTTGTAGGCTGAACACCTGTTTCCCCTTAGTCTCCCCCCAAAAAACATGTACATGTTAATTACTTTCATTTTACAATCACTGCTAAGTAAACATTTTTAATATAGTAATAAGTCAATAAGGTAACCGAACCAGATTCAGGATTGAAATAATGCAGTTTTCCATGAAGATATCAAAGCCATATTTTTCACCTCAACCTACAAAGAAAAACAGGAAAGTATCAGTAATTCAAAAGAATATTAAACACTCTTACACATAATAAAACCAGTATCCTAATAGACTAGAACATTACCAATGTGGAAAAACCACAACCAGAATCAGCTCAGAGAGAAGATTAAGGGGTCACACCCTGGTCAATGCCAACACTGAAGCAATGGCAATGCCAGGTCAGACTATACTTCACTCATCATTGCTTTTCACCTCCTTGTATTATCTAAGAGCAGCCCAACACCCTATTTTCACATCCAAGAAAACTTAGGTTTACCCATGAGAAGAGAAGACTTCTTTTTAGATAAGTTGCAACCGTGGGCTTTCAATATTTGCTCTTCTACTATTCACCTCAAGCAACTCTGCTGTACAAAAATGCAAACTTGAACAAGTTTTGTTTTGGAGGTGCTTTTTTAAAATTTTTGAAATGCAGAGTAGAGTGGAGAAGCGTTTCCAGTTCAAAAACATTTCTTGTTTTAGTGAGTCCAAACACCATGCATGATAAAATCTCAGGGATGTCTGTGAAGGGATTTATAATCTAGTTCTAAAGCAAAATCTTTAGAAAAGATTTTCTCCTAAAATCCTTTATAAAGTAAACTCCAGTTCATTTAACATACAATTTGATTTACAATTCTGCTGCCAACAACGATGAAAAGTATAGTCATAAAAAATTTTATACAAGAGTCTGCTAAAGAGTCCAAGACCCAGGGAGGCTAGGATTCGACAAAGGTCCATAGCAAAATAAGAGCAATGCTGGAAAGAGAAACTGAGGTCTGATTACCAGATTTATATTTTTCTACTACCAGCTAAATACAAGGTTTAATATCATTTTTCTCCAGGCCATGGGCAAGATAAAGGAAACAATGCAAAGCCTGGGTAATTCACAACATGGATGATCAATTTCTGAATGAGAAAGCTGCCTGCATTTTATTCTAAATGACACCTGGTAGTTTACTATCGCTGACATGCTATGCTAAAGTACTAGGATCACAAACAATGTCAACCTCTCCAGCTTTTCAGCATTGTATCTAAATAACAATTCTGGAGACACAACATGCCTCCTTCAGCCATTTATAAATGTCAATAGCTTGATACTCCATAGTTAAAAACGTACAGCTATGGTCTGTGTTCTCCATTCAGCAACTGAATTCCACAAAGAGAGGGAAACTAGTAAAGTGCCTGTTTAGAGGCTCGAACCTTTATCTCATCAACCTGTGCAGAAGTAAGTACACGTTACAAAAAGCAAACAGGCTAAGAGAACTTAAATAACCTTGTCTAAAAGCATGAAACTTGTGAGCAGAGCTCCAAGTGTGCTCCAGCCACACACAGAGGGCACACTTTCCTAGTTTTCTTCCTCAGTACGCTTTCCTCTGTCTGGAGCGCCTTCTCTACCCCTTTCAATCTGGAGAAAGTCTGTAGTTCTAAAACCTTGTTCAAACGTCACCTTCTCTGTTAAGTGGTCCCTAACTCCCTCAGTCATCCCCTCCTCTGACTCCCACAGCACTTTTTCCCACCACAGTACGCATCACACGCCAATTATTCACCCATTCACGTCCCCCACCTCCCGTCTCTCCCACCAGCCCCATTACGCAGAGCTCCTAAAGAACCAGGACTTCCTCTTACTGGCCTTTGCATCCATTACACTCAGAATGATGCCTGGTACACAGAAAGCGGCTCAATAAGCGACGGTTTAATTCAGTCAGTGAACGACCCTCCCTACTAAACCCTAAGCGCCTGGATTATACAGGCATCAGCACGGTTTATAAAGCCGACTTACCTCCAACATTTCACGTAGGTTAAGGACGTCCCTCAAGCATCTCTAAGCCCTCCGACCTCCAACTTCTAACTCATGGCATTCTGCATGGCACCCTGCGCAGGACCACCAATTCTTATACACGGTGTATCCTCAAAACGATAATAATAACAATAACAATACTACTGCTGATAATAATAATAATAACATCCAAACCCCACCAACTTCAGGAAAGACTGAGACGCCATCCTTCCGGGGAAACACAAGGCCGGATCCAGGGCTCAAACCAAAGCCTCAGGCAGGGGGTCCGCAGCCCGCTTTCCGAACCCCGAAAAACTCTTACGCCCTAGACTCTCAGGAGGCCTGCCCAGGCCTGCAGAGGCTGACCGCAGCCCACCCGCCGCCATTCAGTCCCAGAGGTACGGGCTTGGGGCTTCCCACACTGCTCCATCTCGCTACCCTGCCGGCTGCCGTAGCAGCCCGATCCGGACAACCAATCCCGCGACGACCAGTGGACCACGTGGGCCGCAGCCCTGAGGCTCGGCTGGTGCTAGGAGCAGCCAATCGGAGGGCTAGGCGAACGCCGGGGTTGGAGTGGGGAGGGAGGGCCGGAAGGCGCAGGCGTCTCTGCAGTCTCTTCTTGGCGTGGCGGGCTACATGCTCAAAGTTGAAAGCAAGACCCTGAGTTGTCCCTGCCCGCCCTCCAATTCCCTGATCTCCGACCTTGGGGAGACTGACATCCGGAGTGGTTTTGCTGGTGCCTCGTTTCACAACTGGGGAAGGGCATCTGAGGCGGGCTGTAGAGGGCGTGTGTGCCCTGGCTTTCCAGGAAGAACTATCGATTCAGTGTTCGACAGTATCGTGCTTGCGCCGAATTCCCGCCTGAGGGCTAGGGGTTGGGGCGGACTTCGATGAATGTGTCCCTCTCTCCCCGACCAGGAGAAACTCATTGGCTTGTCAGGGGCTTGGACTCTTCCTGAATAAGCAAGAGGTGCCACTAAATATCAAAGAACTGCGAAAGAGAGCAAGAAAGACTTCCTGGGAGAGGTGGCATTTGATCTGGGTTTTGAAAGATGCGTTGGATTTGGAGATTCTGGGAGAAAATAATTTAACTCCCGAATTAAATGAGAAAGCATAGGGGAGCTTACCAAATTTAGGTAAAGTTGAAACTGGTGTAGTGTTTTCCAAAATTCAGTGAGTTGGAAATACCAGGAGGAAACTTAACAACATAGATGTCCCCCAGCATCAAAACCAAACGACAAACTCCCACAATCCAGACTTACAGAATCGTTAAGGTTGAATCTGGAGTTGGAACCCAGGTGTGTATATTTTTAATAAGTACCCCAGGGGAGATTCTGATTCACACCAAAGTTTCAGGACCAGTGTTAACATAAAGAAAGGGGGTGATAAGAGATTTGAAAGACAGGGCAAGACTTTGTTAAAGATAGTGGCTTGCTGGCTGTGTAGTTTAGACTACTCTGGAGAAAGTGGGAGATTTAAAGATTTCAGAGTCTGAGGAGATGGGTGATCACAGCTGAAAACTCAATATGCAACTGTGTTTTTAAATAGATTGAAGGAATGCAGAGTGCAAGAAGGGGAAGCTATTGCCAAGTGATTGCAATGGTCCAGGTGAGAGCTAGTAAGAAATGGAGAGGTGGCATATGAAGGACAGCAGGAGGAATGTGATGAGTGTCAGATAGGGATGGGGAGAAAGATATGAGGAAATAAATGGAGAAAAATGAAATGTCCTCTCTACCAGACCTATGAAGGACCTCCATTGTACTTTAAGGATAGACTTTAGACAGTGAAGAGAATGGGCCTTTACAAGTGCTGTTTCCTCTGCCTGGTTTTCCCCTTCCTTCATCCATCAGCCCTTTCTCAACCTAGTGCATTCCTTTTTTTTTTTTTTTTTTTTTTTTTTTTGCCGTACGCGTGCCTCTCACTGTTGTAGCTTCTTCCATTGCGGAGCACAGGCTCCGGACGCGCAGGCTCAGCGGCCATGGCTCACGGGCCCAGCTACTCCGCGACATGTGGGATCTTCCCGGACCAGGGCTCGAACCCATATCCCCTGCATTGGTAGGTGTATTCTTAACCACTGCGCCACCAAGGAAGCCCTTAACTTGGTGCATTACTTGCAGGTTTCAGCTCACATACCATCTCATTTATGAAATCTTATCTTGTTCTCACAAGCATAGTCACTGACACTCCTTAGAACACCCCAAGCACACTGTTCATATGTTTCTAGCTCTCCAGAATGGCACTAGAGTGTAGTGGTCATGCATATGGACTATAGTATTTGCAAGCACCATAAACTCTCTGTTCCTCAGTTTCCCCACCTGTGAAAAGGGAATAATGACAGTACCTACCTCACAGAGCTGTTATGAGAACTGAATGAGAACAATGCGATAACACCTGGTGTTATCACATACGTTGTATTGCAATGAGTTCTTTAATATATGTGTTCCCCCTCTAGATTGTGAACAGGACATGTGTCTCATTCTTCTTGCTAACAGTAAAGGCTGCATGGCAGAATGATAGTAAATGGGTTTTGGAATCAGATAGATAGGAGTCCAAATCCCAGCTCTGCTACTTACTAGGTGTGTAATCTTCAACTTTACTTCCCTGAACTCAGTTTCTTCAGTTATAAGATAGTGAAAATAATGCATGTCTTATAAGTTGTTACGAGGACAATTTGAGATGATCAAAGTTGCAGATCTGGCCCAAAGAAGGCAGTCACTAAATGGTGCAAATGATGGGTGGCCCCAGGACATAGTACCATGTTCAGAACACAATAAATGCTTAGTAACTGATTATCCTGATTATTGAATGAAAAGCTGACGTTATATGCCAGGCACCATGCTAACCTTTTTATATACATCATCGCACTTCATTCTCACAAGAACTGTATGGAGAAGGCACTATTATTATCTCCACTTTACAAAGAAGGAATGTGAGGTTTGGATTATCTTAACAAGGCTTTCTAAGCTAAAAAGTGCTAGAGCTAGGATTTCAAGGCCCTTGGTGCTTTAAAAAACAGCTGACTGAATGAGAGAATGAATGAAAGGAGACTTACCCAGAGTCAGGTGGTGGCGTGGTAGAACCAGCACTGTTACTCTTGGTCACCATGCTATCTAGTCTGCTATTCCAGCCGAATCATCTTGACAAATGAATTGAGAGTGAGATGGACGCTGGTATTTGGCAGTTTGTGTCTACTGACCAGGAAAGCTGTGCTATACCTATCTCGGCTGATAAATTGAAGTGCTCGGTGAATAAACACAAATAAATTGGGAGCTCTAGTTCTTCGCCAACTGTCAGCAGTGTGGCCAGATCATTTTCCCAAGACCTAGAAAAAAATCACTGTACAAGCTACTGATTTCAAGTTGCTTTGTATCATGAACAATTGCTTTGAGGTATCAGAGCCAGAATGTGAGCTCCTCGCTGGCCTGATAACGTACTATTCATAGCCAGAGGACTTAACTAAGGAACTCTGAAGAAGGAAGAGAAACCCTCTTTGCTCATCTTTCACATTATCCTTCCTTCTCCTGATTTGGTCCCTAATAGTACATTAAAGAATAAGAAGGAGAAAACAATACAGTTCCTAGCTCTTCTGCCCCAAAAATCTCCTTCATGTTGATTGGGAAGGAAAAAGGAAGTACTTAGGTAGATTTCAGATTTTGAAGACTCCAAAGCAATCCAGAATCCCAAACTTGAAAGGCAGTGGAAGGAGTAGGGGCATTTGTATTAAACAGACCTGGCTGTGCATGCCATCTCTTCCACTTAACTGGCCATGTAATCTCAGGTTCCGTATTATGTGCCACACTCCCAGCTTGGTCCCTTGTGCCCAAATGCATATGTCCAGTAAATGACGGTCCTTTTTATCTTTCTAGAAGTAAGTGATATCAGAAGGATTTCAGTGTGAGAGTGAAGCTGAGAATTAAGGTAGGTAGTAGAACTAAAAATGAGACTGGGGACTTCCCTGGCGGTCCAGTAGTTGAGATTCTGTGCTTCCACTGCAGGGGGCGCGGGTTCGATCCCTGGTTGGGGAACCAGGATCCCAAATGCCGCGTGGCATGGCCAATAAATTTTAAAATGAAATAAAAGTGAGACTGAATTTGGAAATGACGTGAGTGAAAAAGGGTTAAAGTTGAAGCTGAGAGCAGACATCTGCAGTTTACTATGTTGCTGTGCTGATTATTCATCATGGTATGTATTCTGCCTCCTATCCTGGAAATAACTTTTGAGCCAGACAGGTACAAAGTGTCATGCCAACAAAGCAGAACTCCATAGGAAGAGTAACCTCAGTTAAAAAAAAAAAAAAAACCTGAGGGGGTATTCAGAAACCTATTTCAGAATGCCGTTTCAGCATAAGCAAATTGGAGTAGAAACAAAGAGTTGTTTGATGGTTTGACTTACGCGAGAGAAGCATGTTAGTTTCCTGTGGCTGCTGTAACAAATTGCCACAACTTTGGTTGTTTAAAACAATAACATTTTATTCTCTCACAGCCAGTTTGACATACGAGGGCAGAAATCAAGGTGTTAGCATGGGCTGTGCTCCCCTCAAATGCTCCAGGGGAGAATCCATTTTGTGCCTCTTCCAGCTTCCTGTGCCTGCCGGCATTCCCTCACTTGTGGCCACATCACTCCAGTCTCTGCCTCTGTGGTCACATTGCCCCCTCCTCTTTTGTAGGTATCAAATCTCTCTCTACCTCATTCTCTTTTTTTTTTTAAGATTTTTTTTGATGTGGACCACTTTTTCAAGTCTTTATGAATTTGTTACAATATTGCTTCTCTTTTGTTTTTGGTTTTTTGGCCGCGAGGCATGTGGGGTCTTAGCTCCCTGACCAGGGATCGAACCCACACCCCCTGCACTGGAAGGCGAAGTCTTAACCACTGGACTGCCAGGGAAGTCCCTCTACTGAATTCTTATGAGAACACTTTTGATTGGATTTAGGACCCACATGGATAATCCAGAATAATTTCCTCATCTCAACATCCTTTCTTAATCACATCTGCAAAGACCCTTTGTCCTTGTAAGTTAACGTTTATAGGTTCATCATCATCATCATCATCATCAATAATTGCTGGCCAATATTCACTTGTTCCAGTTTAACCAGCATCCCCCAAAGAGATAACTGTCTCTTACCTGTTTATTTTTTTCACTTAATTGTTTTTTTAATTACGCAAACAATTGATGTTCATTTTAGACCATTTAGAAAATACAGAAAAGTTAAAGAAAAAAAGGAAAGGAAAAGAAATTCAATGAAAAATCATCTGTAATCCTCTCACCCAGGGGTAGCCAAACCTTCACCAAAGAGTATTTTTCTAGGCTGGGTCTTGTGTCCAACAAAGAGGAAAAGTAGGAAAAAGAGAATAAAAGTGAATAGAATAGGACAAACGATTTGGAAGGTGATAGAATAGGTTAATATTGTTCATAATAGATATGTACAGGACAGCTTAATCTAAAATAAACGTAGAGCTTTGAAATGAAATTAACCGTGACAGGAGATGCTTGTATGATGTATAGAAATAACACTCAGCCCTTTAGAGGAGGGACGTTTTAGCTTTGGCCCCTCACTTGAAAACCCCTGAATTTCCCCATTAATACTTCATTCTCTCCCAGAGGTCTGACCCTGGCCTGCCAATCTGCCCTGTCATAGGCTTTTTTTGAGTCCTTATCAGCCTTCCTCAGGGGTCAATGTTATGAAGACTAGGGGAGTCTGGCAGAGTTCCTGCTCCTCCCAGGCTGATATCAAAGGGCAACAGGGACTGTGACAGAAGGCAAACATTCAGACCAAAGCCAGATGTGGAACTGAAGCAACAAGAGGAAAAGCAAGAGCATCAGGTAAAAAAAAAAAAAAAATTTTTTTAAATCTCATTCCTCTCAGTTTATGTCTGAGAGCATGAAGAGCTTAGTAAAATCATAGCTCAGGAGCAACTTGTAAAGGAGAATGAGTGAGAAGTTTGGGGAAATGTGGAGCAGATGTTCATACGGAGCTAGACTCTCAGAAAACTTTGTATCTATCATGGTTGTCATCAGCAACCAAGTAACATCAATGAGCCTTGGGAGTCATGAGAGTATAGTTCTGCTAGTACAAAAGCAATTAGATTTATTTGTGAGACCCAGCAGGTGGAAGTTATAGGGAAACAAATTATAGCTGAAAATAAGGAAGCTATTTCTTTTTTTTTCTTTCTGCGGTACGCGGGCCTCTCGCTGCTGTGCCCCTCCCGTTGCGGAGCACAGGCTCCGAACGCGCTGGCCCAGCGGCCATGGCTCACGGGCCCAGCCGCTCCGCGGCATGTGGGATCCTCCCGGACCGGGGCGTCCCCTGCATCGGCAGGCGGATTCTCAACCACTGCGCCACCAGGGAAGCCCAGGAAGCTAGTTCTAACAGAGCTGTCAGAAAATAGACGGGGACTAATTTGAGAGATAATGAGTTCGTTGTTATTGGCGGTGTTCAAGCAGTTGCTGGAAAGCAATTTGTTCAGAGTTGCTAGTATTATAGAGCATTGGTCCCCAACATTTTTGGCACCAGGGACCGGTTTCATGGAAGACAATTTTTCCACAGACTGGGGAGGGGGGAGGGGGGAGGGGGAGGGGGTGGTTCGGGCAGTAATGCGAGTGATGGGGAGCTATAGGGAGCGGCAGATGAAGCTTCCCTAGCTCGCCGCCGCTCACCTCCTGCTGTGCGGCCCTGTTCCTAACAGGCCGCAGCCCAGGGTTTGGGGACCCCTGTTACAGAGAGTATTTAAGGTAGATGGTTGGACCAGATCTTTAAAGTCCCTTCCAACACTTCTGTGATTCTATGATATAATAGAAACTTATCAGAAATTTCTCTAAGAGCCAAACATTTACATTTGCTTATAGGAGATGCTCACCTATGAAAAAACAACTCATCAGGTTGATTTTGGTTTGCCTGGAGGAAGTGAGAAGGCAACCAAGGCAAGCTAACAGCAGAGGAGAGGACCCATCCTGCTGGATGCCTGCTTTTTTCCCTCCTGGTGGATATAAACAACACCCACCTGGCCTCTGCTTAGCAGAGATCACACAGAAAAAAAATGGGTTCCCTTCTTCTAGAGGAAGAATTTGGGTTTGGGTTAGTAAATATTTTATTTTGCAGTTAACAAAGACTAAGGGGGCTGTCTCTGAACCATCTGCTTCCAGGTGCTAACTTCAATGTAGGTGGCTGTTTTCTGGTCTGGGAAGCAGAAGGAGGTTGACCACAGTTTAATATCTATGTCTCAAAGGCTCATGTCCATTCCCCAGTCTTAGGGGTTCCCACAGCACAGGCAGAACTATTAGGAGGGATGGAAAACTCCTGTTCCTGCATCCCACTGTATAAGAAATGTACTTTTAGAAGAATGCCTGAAGAGCTTAAAAGATTTCTGCATTTGGTATCAATTGTTATTCTTTCAGGAGTAGAATAAGACTTTTTAAAATGTATAAAATAGCACATAAAGAATACCAAGTTTTATGCTTGTTTTTATAGCCAGATCTTCTACATCAAATATACTCCAAAGCTATACTCCCTTGGTTCTTTGTTGTCTTCTCTTCTTTCCCCTCTGAATTATAAATAGAGGCATCTTCTGATGGCAACTACTACTTCTGTGTAATTTGCTTTGGCTTCTGTGCCAACCCATGCCCCTTATATCTGGGCTCACTGTTCGTGCTTCCTGATTTTAAATGAAAAATGGCTAAAAGTTCAGCAATTTTTCCATTATGGTAAAATATTAAGCATTCAGTTTATCTATTCCTGTTCATGCTGTGAAGGCTAAAGGTCTTGGCAAAGTTGTGAGAAAACAGTAATATCAAAGATGATTTCCAATGTTAAAATGTATCTCCAATAATCTATAGCTTTGAAGAAAATTTTGTAATCTCTGTAATTCTTGTTAACGTAGAAGCAACATTTCTGTCCTAATTATTTATTGGAACCCCTTTCTGTCATTGTTTGGGGCACAGAAGGGCTGCTGAGATGGAGAGTCTCAAGATGGATACGGAAATGCTCTATCCCGAGATAATTGTAGAAGTGGGCAAAGTCACTCTTGGAGAAGAAAAAAGGAAGAAGATGACCAATAGCTATTTGAAAAGAACTGAGAATTCTAAAATCATCCAAGCGACATGTGCACTGTTAAATTCTGGAGGGGGTGTGATCAAAGCAGAGATTGATGATAAATCCTACAGTTACCGATTCCATGGGCTGGGACAGGACCTGGAAACTTCTTTTCAAAAGCTCCTTCCTTCAGGTTCACAGAAATACCTTGACTACATGCAGCAGGGGCACAATCTTATGATTTTTGTGAAGTCCTGGAGCCCAGATGTCTTCAGCCTCCCGCTAAGGATTTGCAGCTTGCGCTCCAATTTATTTCAGAGAGCTGTGACTTCCACCGTCAACTTGAGTGCCAGCAGTGCCCTGGAGCTCCTCCGAGAGAAGCAGTCCAGAGCTCAAAGAGGAAGATCAAAGGTGCAGGAGCTGCATTCTCAGAAAGCTCTTGACAAATACATTCAGGAAGAGGAAGATATGAGGATGTGTGCCTCAGAATTTGTTAAAAAAGATAAACTCATCTATAAGGAGAAACTCGACTTCAGTGAGTCCACACATGTCGAGCTTAAAAGGTTCACCACCAAAAAGATCATCCCTCGGATTAAAGAAATGCTGCCCCATTATGTTTCTGCATTTGCCAACACCCATGGGGGATACCTAATTATCGGGGTGGATGATAAGAGCAAAGAAGTGTTTGGATGTAAGAGAGAAAAAGTGAACCCTGAATTATTAAAAAAAGAAATAGAAAACTGCATAGAAAACTTGCCTACATTCCACTTCTGCTGTGAGAAGCCAAAGGTGAATTTCACTACCAAAATCTTGAATGTGTACCAAAAAGATGTCCTGTATGGTCATGTCTGTGTGGTACACGTGGAGCCCTTCTGCTGTGTAGTATTCACAGAGGCCCCAGATTCCTGGGTCATCAGGGACAATTCTGTCACAAGGCTGACGGCTGAGCAGTGGGTAGCCATGATGCTGGATATTCAATCAGGTAAAGCAGACAAGACGTCATTGTCCAGTCAGCAGGGAGGAGCCCCTTCTCTGCCTTCTTTTGGGTATTTGGTCAATATTTTGGTTAGAGAATAGAAAGCTGGTTTTGCTTACAAATCTTCTATTAAAGGGTTATTTTCTAACATTTTTAGTTCCAAAGACTCAGAATATGAACTGCGTGAGGTCAAGAAATGCTTGGATTTTCATCTCTTTGGGGAAAGTTATAGTATGCCATCAGCCATGAATTCATGAAAGTTCCTTTTTATGCACTGTAAAGGTCTGCTGAAAAAAAATTGCAGGCTGATAGTCTTAGTCTAAAACATTCATCAATAGTCTCTCTCTAAAGATGATATTTCAGAGAAACGTTGTTTAAGAAAGACTCTCCACTAATTCTTTTAAGGGAAACTTGTTGACAAATTTGAATTGTTTCAGTAACATTAGGAGCCGGTACCTTGAACCACTAGGCTGAGGGCACCACCAAGTGGAGAAAAACTTAACGCAAAAGAAGGTGCCAGGTACAGGCCTCCCTTATGGCGCAGTGGGTGAGGGTCCGCCTGCCGATGCAGAGGACACGGGTTCGAGCTCCGGTCCGGGATCCCATGTGCGTCAGAGCGGTTGGGCCTGTGAGCCATAGCCGTTGAGCCTGCGCGTCCGGAGCCTCTGCTCCACAACGGGAGAAGGCACAACAGTGAAAGGCCCACATACCTAAAAAAAAAAAAAAAAAAAAAAAAAAAAGGTGCTGGAGAGGGGATGGTGGTGGGGGAGGAGGACTTCCTGTGTTTTCACTTCCTTACAGTTTTGCTGAGCATCAGCCCTGGTGATTTCAGATCAATCCATAAAGGACTTAACGGGCTGAATGAAGTTTATCGGTTTGCCTTCATGGTCAGTAAGTTCCAGATTTGATAAAAGAAGCTCAAATGAAGACTTCAGTGATTTTATTGGATGATACTTTCTCTTATCTTAAATTTGTTTGAGTTTACTTACACATACACACACACACACACACACACACACACATAAACCCCAAACTAGAGATCCTACTACTTTCCATTCCATCTAAACTTTGGGGTGGGGGGGACTTTAACAACTATAATAATATTTTTAAAATACTGTGCCTACTTTTTCTGACACCACCCTACCACCACCACTACCACCACTACTACCACCACTACTGGAAGCCTTTTCTTCTTAGAGGTGACCTGGAACCAGAATATTAGAGTTGGAAGGAACCTTAGGGATCACCTGCTCACCCTTGCAGGAGAGAGGTGAAATGACTTGCCCAAGATAAGTCGCAGGTGACATAGAAGATGCATGGCCCTACAGGAGTCCCAGACCTCTTTTCCTAACATATGTGAACTGTTTGAGGCATAGAAAGAATGAGAACAGCTCAGGCATGACACACACCATATGTCAACAGTAGGAAGAGCAATAGAAACATTCTTTAACTTTTTTTTTTTTTCATCTGAAACAACTCTCCATGGATTTATTTAGCTCCTTCCAATTTGGCCGCAGACTACAGCCTTCACCTGATTTCACCAGCTTCATCTACACGAAGAAGCCCGTCATCTCCCATCAAAGTTCTGGAATTTAAGGGGGCTCTACAACAACGCTTGTTTCCAGGTATTCCTTCTTGATTTCAGCTGAGGGGATTATTTATTTTCTAAAATTAAGTTGGGAGGAATTGGTAGCAATTCATCCAAGCCTTTCTCCTTAGAGAAGATCAAATGTAGGGCTTAGCAGACACAATTGTCCTGAATTAATATACATGGCGAATTCTTGATTTCAGTCATCAAATCCACCCTACACCTCTGTGCGTTTTGGGCTTCCAGTCACAGATGGCTTTTGTTCTCTAAATATGAGAGAATACATTTGAAAGAGCTGCCCCCTGGCTTTCCAAGGCAGAAGGAGGTGAGCCTTGGGGTCACCTAGACTCTTCCTAAGGCAGTTTCTCAGTCTTGACCCTACTGATATTTAGATCAGATAATTCTTTGTTAGGGAGGCTGCCCTGAGAATTGTAGGATGTTTGGCCGCATTCCTGGCCTCTAGCCACTAGATGCCAGTGGCACCTCTCCAGCTATGAAAAATCAAAACATTTCCAGATATTGCCAAATATCCCATGGGGGCAAAATTGCCACAGGAAAAGGAAAGTTCTTAGTTTCCCAAAAGCATCAGGTTCTCTCTCTCTCTCTCTCTCTGTCTCTCTCTCTGTCTCTCTCTCTCTCTCTCTCACACACACACACACACACACACACACACACACACACACACCCTTAACAGGAAGGAATACCTTCCTAGTACTACTGGACCATTTGGGGTTGAGGACAGAGTGCTAGAAGGCTGTTCTGTGAAGACCCCTCCCTGATTGCCTTCCCCTGTATGAGAGCTGCCAGAAACAGTGACTTCTCAGCCCTGGCCTGTGAAGAGGAGATGCTTTCTTTGCAGACAAGGAAACCCATAGTTCCACGGCTAGGCTCATCTCTTCTTACGATGTTGCAGGAATACTTAAATAGCCTTTGAAAATTTTAGTTACTTCTATTCCTTGCATTTTCAGTGACACAGGAAGAGATACAATTTAAACCAGAATCCCTCTGTAAGAAGCTCTTCTCAGATCATAAAGGACTGGAGAAATTAATGAAGACACAGATATATCCTTGTTCTCAGGGGTTTGTGATATTTTCCAAAAGCTGGGCTAGTGACGTTGGCTTCAGGAAGGAGCAGAAGGTCCTGTGTGATGCTCTCCTAATAGCAGTAAACAGCCCCCTTGTACTCTATACAATCTTAACAGACCCCACGTGGACTGGGGGGCTTGTGTACGCCCGGAACACTGCTCGTCAATTAAAGCAGAAACTGGGAACTGTTGGTGGTTACACAGGGAAACTGTGTGTCATCCCAAGGCTGATATACCTGCCCAGCACACGGTGTAGACCACGTGAAATCCCCATGCACTATCCCCGAACCTACAGGCTTGCTGATGAGGATGAAATGGAAAATTTGTTGCAGGCCCTTATCATGGTCTCACTCTGCTCTCGATCTCTTCTGAGTGACCAGCTGGGCTGTGAATATTTCAATTTGCTTGTAGCAGAGCAGTGCGAGCTGCTTTCAGAGAGCCTTCAGGAGACACGAGAATTGTTCCTCCACTGCTTTCCAGGAACCAGGAAGACTGCCCTGGCCATAAAGATCATGGAGAAAATTAAGGACTTGTTCCACTGCAAGCCCAAAGAGATCCTCTACGTTTGTGAAAGTGACGCCTTAAAGGATTTTGTGATGTAAGAGTTTCACTAACTAAACACATTTAATCAGTCTTTCAACAGTATCACACAAGTAATTTGTGTCTTTAGTTTAAGATTTTGCAATGCCTTTGCTGCATATGGACAAGAGCTCAAACTATATACACATTTGCAAGTGATCAAGTAGCTGAGCTAGAAAACGGCACTTTGCAATGTTCAGGCTTAAACATCTCATTAGAAATTAGCTACATATGCATAACTTTAAGTTTATATAACTAGAAACATTTCCCCCCCCACAATCTATGGCCTTAAATTTAAGAAAGGTTGAAACGAACCTATCTTGTTTCACATATACTTTTTGCTTGATATTTAGTGCTTTAAAGTCATAGGGTCTTTCAGTCAATTAGACATTACACCTAATGGGAACTTGAATTTAAATACCATTTATTTCGTTTATAAAATATTTTTACTTGTTTGACTTGTTCTGAGTCAATAATTTTAGAAAACATGCACATTTGCTTCTGATTTAAATCTTTAGCTTTCGATTTAGTAAAAGAAATTGGTTGTTAGTCAATCCAGCAAATGAGGGCTTTTAATTTTGACTTGCTTATTTATTCAACTAATCTTTTTGAGCACTGTTTATATGCTAGGTACTGTGTACATTTAGTGTTAGAGGAGAAAAACATATTGCAGACCTTGCCGTAAAGCCCAATAAGAGAGACAAAGAGAAAAATAAGCAATGGGAGTGTTGTGTAACTATTATGATACTAAAGATATGCTTAACTTGGGCTGGATATTGGTCAGCAAATACTCCCCAGTGAAGGAGATCTTGACTTCCTTCTTAAGAAGTGAGTAGGAGAAGTGAATAAAGGCAAAGGGCACAGCAAGTGCAAAGGCATGGAGATTAGAGAATCATAATGGTAGGTCTGCCTGGAGCCATGAGGGACTGTGGGTATGTGACAGATGATGAACTTGCAAAGGAGGCAGATGCCAGACTATGAAGGATCTTGTAAACTGTGTTAAAGGCTATGTTCTTTATTACGCTTTACAGGTATAAGATTTTTTTGTTGTTTTGTTTTTGGCGGTACGGGGGCCCCTCACTGTTGTGGCCTCTCCCTTTGCGGAGAACAGGCTCCGGACACGCAGGCTCAGCGGCCATGGCTCACGGGCCCAGCGGCTCCGTGGTATGTGGGATCTTCCCAGACCGGGGCACGAACCTGTGTCCCCTAAATCTGGCAGGCGGACTCTCAACCACTGTGCCACCAGGGGAGCCCCAGGTATAAGTTTTTAAATATCCCCAGTCAAAAGACAAATTCAATTCAACAAACATCTATGAACTTAATGTGAGTGGGTTACAGAGATGACTAAGAATCAATGCTTTTCTTCAAGAAGTCTACAGAGTCCAACCTGAAAGAGAGGAACGTGAATAGTTATGATTCAGAACATGGGGGTAAAGCCCCAGGGACTGCACATGCAATCCCACATCTGCAGGGATGGGTGATACAACTTGATTCCAAATTAGAGGTGGCAAGAAACAACCAAGTTTGTTTTAAAAAAAAAAGTATACACACACACACACACACACACACACACACACACACACACACACACACATGCTAAAACATACTATAAAGGAAAATTGAGCTAAGTAAGTAGGATTGGTAGCTCCATAGAGGCAAAGCCCTGCAGACTTGGTACCCTACTTGACATGTCATGGAACTCAGTAACCTCTTAATGTTTTCCTTACCAAAATCTAAAGAGGCTTCTGCTTTTGTACTACAAGTAAGTGGGGAAATAGGATTTTCTTTAGAGGAACTTGTATGAGCCCATACCTCTTTTGCATATGAAAATTATGATATGCCTCTAGGTGACTGTTCTCCAGCTCTAAAAAAGACAGAAAGAAAAGAAATAGTAGTAACAAGTGTAAATTCCTTTTGAGATTTCCTTTAGATGTAAGGAATTTACCTTCAGGGATTGTCAAGCAGCAGAAATGGACTCTGGTAGAAATAATAAAATCTCCTACCTGGGTTCATTTCAAAAGTTTCGCATGCAGATTTAACTTGATAACCCCAAAGAGTAGGGTTTGCAATTATGTATTCTGTCTATCAGGTAACTTGTAAGTAGAGCATTTTTGTAGTTACTGAATCAGTGAATCAGTCTCCAGATGAGAACCAGTCTCTAATGCTAATCCAGAGAATAATAAATGCATGGTATTTCCTTTGTTTATATGGCTGAAGCCCTATTTTCTCCTTCATCCTTACAGCCAGCAAACCACCTGCCAAGCTGTGACCCGGAAAACCTTCATGCAAGGGGAGTTCTCAAAGATCAAACACATAGTGATGGATGAGACTGAGAATTTCTGCAGTAAATATGGTGACTGGTACATGAAGGCTAGGAGCATCACCCATCCAAAGGTGAGGGGCGCTGGAAATGAAAATCTTCACCAAGGGATTCTCTGGCTTTTTCTGGACCCTTTCCAAGTCCGTCACCCAGATATCAATGGCCTTCCCCCTCCATCTGCTCAGTTTCCTCGAAAAACAATCACCAATGGGATCCACTGTGCTCTGGACATAGCAATGCTGATGAAAGAAGAAATGAAGAGGATCAAAGAAAATCCTCACCCCAACGTGTCTCCAGACACATTGGCATCATTTAGGGAAGCTGCCTATGAGGAAGCAATGTGCACTCAGGCTCTGCCTGGGGTGTGTGAGACAGAGACGAACCTGACCACAGAAGAAATTGCAAAACACGTGGCAGAAAGATGTCACAACCTGTTCCAATGTGGATATCTGCCCAAAGATATAGCAATTCTGTGCAGGAGAGGGGAGGACAGAGGACGCTATGAGCTTGCACTACTAAGAGCGATGGAATTATTTGAGACCCACGGAGCAGTGAAGGTCGTGTTCAGCCAGGTCTCTGGTGTTTTGGATGGTCACATCATTTTAGACAGTATTCAGCAGTTTTCAGGCCTGGAGAGGAATATTGTTTTTGGGCTCAGTCCAGAATATGCCCTGTCAGAGGAAGTTCATAAGCTCTGTTTTGCCTCGAGAGCCATTAAACACCTTTACCTGCTTTATGAAAAGAGGGCAACCTTCTGAAAATTATTTCAAACAGTACAGGAAGGGAGAAAGAGCAGAGTCCCTGCTCCCAGGCAGGTGGCAGCTATGCCTTTTCATGCGTTACAAGTGAGGAAATCAAGGCACAGTCAGAAGAGCATGGAGCCACAGAAATGTCTCTTGGGACTGGGCCTTTCAGTCTGTTTGCAGTGTCACTGTCCTTTTCCCACTCCACTCCACCTCTTCCGTGGTACTTATCACTGGTGCCTTGCCTCTTGTTTTTCTAGTCCAATCCAGCTTCCATCTTGTCAACCACAGAAGTCCTCCTCAAATACAGAACTGACTTTGTGACATCCCTGCTAATGTATCCCCAGGGAGTCCCCGCAGTCAAACCAAACTAATTTTCAAGGCTTTCCAGGATACACCCTGACTTACTGTCCTAATGCATCCTTTATTATACCTCTATCTCCCAGTGTTTCTAACGCACCCCAGCCTTGCTGGCCTATTTTGGGGATGGGGTAGGGTGCCCTCCAGGCACAAATCCAGGAGAAAGTGAGGAAATATTCTTTTTGGTTATAATTTCAGATAAAGCCCATCATCTTTCCAAGAGGTGGAAGAGCAGGCAGGGCTTGGAAAAGTGCTCTTAGCTGCCTCTCTGAACTGCTCAGGCCTCCAAGCCAGCCATCTGAACCTAGTGGTTGGCTCTCCTGATACTGGATTGAACAGAAGAACCTCCCCACTTACTCCTGTTGCTCCAGCTACCTGATATTTCATCATTTTTACCTTTCCTTGGGGGCTTTAAGGGTACTTTTAGATGGGAGAAAATAAAGTTCAGCAATTAATTCGTTTTTGATGAAGCAAAAGATACCAGCATGTTAACATTCGGAGAATGGGAAATGTGTGAATTCTCTAAAAATAAAGAGTCAAAAGTGGAGGAGGATTGAGGGAATGGAGAGAACAGGGGTCTGCTAAATTTTAGTCGTAAGCCTCAGTGCCATTTGACTTTGAACTATTTGCATACATTGTATAATTTTTGATAAAATAATTGATTTTTTAAAACAAATTAATTGTTTTAAATATTGCATTTGAGAGTCTTTGTCAGTTCTATGCAGACTGTTTGGTCGGGCTCAAAGTAGAAGGCCTAATCCAGTGGTTCTCAACACTGGCTGCTCATTATAACCATCTGGGGAGCTTTAAAAAATAGCAGTGATCAGGCCAGAAACAAGACCAGTTAAATCAGCATCTCTGGGCCTGGGCCTGGGCAACGGTATTTATTAAAAGTTGTCCAGGGACTTCCCTGACGGCGCAGTGGTTAAGAATCCGCCTGCCAATGCAGGGGACATGGGGTCAAGCCCTGGTCCGGGAAGATCCCACATGCCGCGGAGCAACTAAGCCCGTGCGCCACAACTACTGAGCCTGTGCTCGAGAGACTGTGAGCCACAACTACTGAGGCCACATGCCACAACTACTGAAGCCCGCAAGCCTAGAGACCATGCTCCGTAACAAGAAGCCACTGAAATGAGAAGCCCGTGCACCGCAACAAAGAGTAGCACCCGCTCTCCACAACTAGAGAAAGCCCACACGCAGCAACGAAGACCCAATGCAGCCATAAATAAATAAATAAAAGTTGTCCAGATGATTCCAATGTGCCACCAGGGTTGAGAACTCGTGAATCTTTCTTCTAGTCTGTTCTTTCTGGCCCCAAATGTATGTGTACAGATTTCTCTTCCCATTAGACTGTGAGACCCCTGACAGTAAGGATGGCACTTACATATCTTTATTATTTCCCTGAAAGTAACTAGTGCAGCACCTTGAACATGGCAGGTGCTCAGTAATTATTTACTGAATGGACTTGCTGCTTTCAGAAAATCAGAATCTACTAGGACAATGCTTCTAGCCAATAGAATGAATATCTAATTTTGGAGACTTCAAAGAGGTCAGTGTGGAGAATAATTAACACTGCCATAATGGAGAATAAGAGAATAAAGGAATTTAAACTGCTTTTAGGCAACAACTAAAGGTCCATGTTGATGGAAGTCTGTTAGATTTGAGTTTGAGATTAGGAACTGGTGGAGACTAAGAATAAATGGCTAACTTGAATGTGCTTAGAATTCTACATTTTTCCTACAGACCCTTAATATAATAGATAAAACAATTAGTTTGGTGAAATAACATGCCTGCTGTGAGAAGCTTCTAAAACTTACTTTAAAAAAGAAAGGTACTATATTATGTAAGTTTGAGAAATGGAGAGAGGCAAAATAAACAGTTCTTAGCCACTTGTTATCCAGTCATGATTTTTTTCATTTTTGCTTATTTATTTCTATTCTTTGTTGACTTGCAAAAAATATTTTTACATAGTTATGATCAAGTTGTACAATCAATTTTATATCCTGTGCATGTGTTTTTTCCATGTAATCTTTTTGTGAGGCACTGTTGTAGACTGTATAATTCTTCCCAGTACTTCATCACTCCCTACACCTATACCATGTGTAGTTCCTGAGATTACAGCTGGAGTATATTTTCTACCCCCTTGATGTTAGCTTGGCTGTATGACTTTATTTAGCCAATGAAATGTTAGTAGTTGTGATGTGTACAGAGGCTTTACCCATTTCAGTGCTGGGTCTGCTCTTTTGGGCTTCCGCTACCACCTTGTGAAGATGATGTCTTGGGCAGCCCACTAGTCACGGAGGAATGAGAGATGTGAACTCAACTCATGGCTGGAGCCAAGTTCCACTGATCCCGACAAGATTAGCCAAAATCCAGCTGACCTGCAAATGCAGAAGTGAGAGAAAAAGACTTATTGTATGACTGAGATTCTAAGCTTGTTGTTTGTTTTGCAGCAGTAGCTGACTAATGCAGGCATTTCCCCATGTTGTAGTGTAGTCTTCAAAATGATCATTTTTAATGGTTGCGCAATATCCCAGAAGATTATACAAAATTTCAGTAATCATCCTCCTAATAATTTGGGTAACTAGCAATTTTACACTATTAAAATCAAGCCAGGCACATACTCTACTCAGGCATATGACCTTTTCTTTCCTTGGTATATTTATGAATCCCCAGAGGTGAGATGAGTGGCTGAAAAAGGTGACCTTGATAAAAGATTCACCTTATTCGTACTGTACATAACAACATTCAGATTTGTTGCCTTAAACAAGAGAACAAAATGCTGACCAGGTTTTGATGACAAAAGAGGCACTGGCATCTCAGAAACAGGTGGCTCAGAGCACGCTGTCTGCATGCAGAGTAAAACCAAGGCCCATCACCATAACCCAGAACCTCAGAGGAAGAATCTAACTTGGAAAATTACAGATGGGAACATGAATTATGTAACCTTAACATTATATGTAAATAAAAAGCTCTCGTCACTTGAAACCAATGTAGGGTGTTATCCCAGAGAAAAGAAAAGGCAGGATACCTCTAATCATCAATAGAACTGTTTTTTTTGGCCGCACTGCGTAGCTTGCGGAATCTTAGTTCCCCCGACCAGGGAGCGAATCCACGCCCCCTGCAGTGGAAGTGCAGAATCGTGACCACTGGACCGCCAGGGAATTCCCATATAGGGCTTGTTTTGAAGACTGTGCCATCTATGAAATGGAAAGAGGAAGAACCAGAGAGGTAAACTAGATTTCTTATGAAGCTGAGCTGCCTCAGTTTCCCCATGGTTTGGGAGAGGCTGAACATCAAATTATTTTCAAGAAGCTTCAATTTCAAATAAGCACAAAATTTATAATAACCGTATGTTTCTATTTACTGAGTTGTTACTACAACCAGCTACTATTTGCTAATGCTTTGCGTATATTCTCACAACAACTCATATGAGTTATACCATGCACATGTTATCACCACTTCATAGATGGTAAAACTGAGGTGCAGAGAATTTAATTTTCTGAAAGGCACATGTCTAGTAAGTGTCCAAGCTGGATAAATATAACATTTAAATAGATTTAGTCATCTCAACTCTGAGAATGTAGAAATACTCTGAAGATACTCTCCAAAGGCGAGAATACTCATGTTTGCTAACAGGATCCTTGGTCAAGCTCTCATCTCTAGAAAGCATTGGCCTCCACTGCAAGTGAAAACAGCTGAGTAGTCTATACTGTTTCCTATACTTAATATCTGTCAGTTCTCCCAGAGCCTCCTGATCGTTCTGGAAAAATCTGAATTTCTTCTTCTGCAAAGCTCAGGATCAGACTCAGGTCATATTCCTGACCTGTCCAAAGTCAGGGACTCCTAACATGAACTGGCAAATCCCCTCCGAGGCTGCTGCATCTTGGCTTCTCCCACTGCAAACTTGAAGGAGTTTCCTGGTGATTTAGTGTAAAATCCCCATTTTCCTCCTTTTTGCAAAGTCCTTTGGTGGGGGGAGGGGAGAAATACACATCTGTCTTGCTCGTTTTCAAATGGAATGGGCATTTAAAAGTTCCAGAGACAATGTTTTCCTTCTGAATCTACCTCATGCACAAGCGGAAGGAGACTCAAGCTGCCTCTTAGTTCAGTATCTTCAGCTGACAGAGGTGACATGATTTTGAAATAAATGGGATCAGTTTTCAATTTTGTTCCTTCTTTCATTCTCAGCCTAAATGGAAGTGAAGAATGAGGAATTAGGACACAGCCACTATGTTCATCCTCTTTTTATTGTTTATTGTTTCAGAATCATCTCAGACCATTTGCATTTAAAGTCCACCTTCACCTCTGCTTTAATCAGGGAAAGTTGTCTTCTTTGCCCAATTATACAGCTTGGAAGAAGCATGTCTTGGGTGGGGGGGAATGAGGGAAGCACGGGCTCCCTTCCAAGACAGCCAGATATGACAAATAAACCCCATCAGTCAATGACTAATACATCAAAATGCCTCTACAGCTCCATCCCTGTATCCTCTGATATCTAAGATTATAGCTAACATATAGTGAGTGCTTACTATGTGTCAGATACTGTGCAAAATGTTTTAAATACATTATATCTTTTCTCGTCCCCTCAATCTTTGAATTATGTATAGCAGCCTCAAGCAAGGGAGGACAAAGTCGTGTTAAGAGCTTGACTCCTAGGGTCAGATTGACCAGAGCTTTGAATTCCAACCGTATTTCCTAATCGGCTGAATGACCTCAGGCAAGTTAATTTCCCCCTTTAAGACTCAGCTTTCTCATTTGTAAAACAGAAATAAAATTCATACCTATGCCTTAGATAAAGATGAAGGTTGAAATAAATAATATATTTAAATAAAGCCTGGCATATATGGAAGGCTCTCAATAAATTTTGGCCCTGATTAGCTTTAATTTACAGTTGAGGAAAATGTGCCTTACCTGAGACCACCTAGTAAATTCTGAACCCAAGATCTGAACCCATGTCTGCCTGACTCCAAAGTCTACTTTAGCCTCTATGCTATTCTGCCTTCCTGCACGTCAAAGTTAAATGCATGAGTCTCCATGTTAACAGTAATTTATTTGCTTTGATATGGAGACTAGGATTGGATATACTCGGAATATTTGTGATATTAAGCAACATGGCTATTGTTAGCTTCTAAAACTTTTCTACAAAATCTGTATGATAACAAAAATGACTCACATAACAGAAATGTTTAGGGAAAAGTGATTTCTACAGTAAGAAACTTTAAAAATATACTTTTCATAGGGGCTTCCCTGGTGGCGCAGTGGTTAAGAATCCGCCTGCCAATGCAGGAGACACGGGTTTGAGCCCTGGCCTGGGAAAATCTCACATGCTGCAGAGTAATTAAGCCCGTGCGCCACAACTACTGAGCCTGCACTCAAGAGCCTGCGAGCCACGACTACTGAAGCCCGCGTGCCTAGAGCCCGTGCTCCACAACAAGAGAAGCCACCGCAGTGAGAAGCCCGCACACCACAATGAAGAGTAGCCCCCGCTCGCCGCAGAGAAATGCCTGCGTGCAGCAACGAAGACCCAATACAGCTAAAAATAAAATAAATAAATAAAATAAAATAATTTAAATATATATATCTTTCATTATGAGATCTATATAATGACATTACAGAAAGATTAAAAAGTAGAGAGCGACAATGGAATATTACTCAGCCATAAAAAGAAACGAAATTGAGTTATTTGTAGGGAGATGGATGGACCTAGAGTCTGTCATACAGAGTGAAGTAAGTCAGAAAGAGAAAAACAAATACCGTATGCTAACACATATATATGGAATCTAAAAAAAAAAAGGTTCTGAAGAACCTAGGGGCAGGACAGGAATAAAGACGCAGACATAAGAGAATGGACTTGAGGACACGGGGAGGGGGAAGGGTAAGCTGGGACGAAGTGAGTGGCATGGACATATATATACACTACCAAATGTAAAACAGATAGCTAGTGGGAAGCAGCCGCATAGCACAGGGAGATGAGCTCTGTGCTTTGTGGCCACCTAGAGGGGTGGGATAGGGAGGGTGGGAGGGAGACACAAGAGGGAGGGGATATGGGGACATATGTATATATATAGCTGATTCACTTTGTTATAAAGCAGAAACTAACAGACCATTGTAAAGCAATTATACTCCAATAAAGATGTTTAAAAAAAAAAAGTAGACAATGACAGGGAATTCCCTGGTGGTCCAGAGATTAGGACTCCATGCTTTCACTGCTGAAGGCCCAGGTTTGATCCTTGGTCTGAGGACTAAGGTCCCAAAAGCTGTGTGATGTGGCCAAAAAAAAAAAAAAATGGTAGAGAATGAGAAAACTCCTTCCTACCGCTGTATCACACAGCTGCTTCCACTTTTGCTTATTCATTTCCAGTGTCAGTCCATTGGCAGATACATTTTAGCAAAGCTGTAATCATAGTATACACTGTGTTTTGCATCCTGTTGGGGTCAGCTGTTCTGGAGGCCCCTTCCCACTCTGCAGTTTCCCACTGAGACACTGTCCACATTACAGCCTAAGGAGGGGTGATTCCCAGCACAGCAGATCCTCTAATGTTCCAGTTGATTTCTTATCCAAACCCACCTGAATTCACGCCTACAGAAAGAAAGATGATGATGGGCAAGTAAAAGATACAGAAGCTCTTCACCAAACTCCATCACATACGGAGGTAGGGGTGGAGTGAAGACATTTTAGGCAACTCAGCAACAGAGTAACACGATTAGGACGGACTCATTCTTCTCCCCTCATTTCCCCACAGGTCAGTGTGAGAAGCTGCCATTGGTGGTTGTGCCCTCCCTCAAGGGTGCCTGTTGCCAGGCACACAATGCAGGAGGTCTGTAAAACAGACTCTGTTCATTCAAAGATACCTAAACAGTGTTGTCCAAATTTTCCTGATAAGAATCACCTGGTGTGGTTGTTAAAATTCCAGATCCTAGGCCCCTCTCAGCTTTAGGGCAGGGGCCTAAGACTCTGGAATTTGGAGATCATTTAGGAAACGTTGTATTGACTGTTGAAATGGGTGGAGACTGTGACTGAATAACAGGAAGAACACCCACTCACTACTTACAGTGCTACCCAGGCATGACCAGAACGTCCATCAAACTGAGCTTGGAGGAAGTACCCATGTACTTGTGTGGGTTTCAGAGCCAAATGTGACAAGGTTCAAATATAGCCTCAGGTACCCAAATGTGATCTGGGCAGGTTAACTGCTCTTTCTTACATAAAATGGAAATAATAATATAGCCATGTCTCAGACGGTTGTCATAAAGATTCAATGCTGTGTTCCATGTGCTTGGTACAAAATCCAAGTGTCGACAAACAGTAGCTATTAAACCACTACTAAGTTCTCAGTGCCTGGCATGTGATGAAACACTGCTACTTAACCTTTCTGAAGCTTAGTTTCTTCCTAGGTATAAGAGATGTCGGGAAGGGGGAAATTTCCCCCCTACCCCTCGAGTTCTTTTAGCTGAAGATTGACACAAGACAAATTAACAGGAGAAAAAAAATTAATTAGAATGCAGAGAGGTCTCATAGAAATGCCTCCCCAAGTGACCAAAGAAGGCTGTTCATATAACATTTTTAGGCAGAGAAACAATTATTTGTGAAGATTTAACAAAGGGGTTTGTGCTTGGGGTAGCAGACTCAGGAAGGAACAGAGTTTGCTTATTCGGCTTTCTTAGCCTTGAATTCCTTAACTGGTGATAAGGATACTTTCTAATCTCCTGGTATAGGGAGGATACTTTGACACGGGAGATTTCTTTTCTACTTTCTGGGGGAAAACGGGGGTGGGGGTGGGGTGGGGTGGTCAGAATGTTTTTTTTAATATCAGTCTTTCCCCCACCAGCTGTTTCTCAAGTAGTTTTCACTCAGAATAATGAATATGCCATTGTGGCATATCTTGGGGCAGCCTACTCTGAACCCCAACACAGGGGTACTATGAAATGCTGGCCTAATACTAAATCCTCTGTAAATGGTGGCTGTTAAGACATGCCCTGGAGATTAGATAGTAATAATATATCAGTGTTTATTTCCTGACTTTGATGATTGTCTTGTGGTTATGTAGAATAATGTGTTCAGGGATAATGGGAAATCAGGTTAGTAATTTACTTTCGAATAATTCAAGAAAAAGTTATTTACAACTGTACTTGCAAATTTTCTGCCAGTTTGAAATTGTTTCCAAATAAAAACATTATACAAAAATAGACACTATTAATAATGTACTATTTATAATATAATATGTACTTCTTTGATTTTCATTTCTGATATAAACCAAGATACCTTGTAGAGAGATAAGAGAAAAATGTGAAGAAATGGCAATAAATCCAATTGTTAATTACTAAAAAACAAAAAGACATTCCCTGGATCCTGCTGAGTTTTTCTCACTGGACACGTCTCAAGTATAATTTTTTTAAAACATGCTGTGTCTCTGGGACAATTTGTGGGATGTATTGCTTTTGTGCAATCAGATAATTACCTGCTCTGTTTGCCACATGTAGGCAATGTCATGAAGTGATAATGCTCGCCATATTAGAACCAGATTTGGTACAAACTGGATTTGTGTGGCAGTCTGTAATAGTAGTAATTTCTAGGACAATTCACCATGAATAGTGAGCTGAAAGATTGTAACAATGGGAGACAGGAAATATGGGAGTCCAGTAGTTCCCGAACCTGGCTGACCATAGAATCACCTGGGAATCTTAAAAATACAGATTCATTGTTTGCTGCATCGTGTCTGGGGAGAAGCCTGAGAACCTGCTTTTTTTGTTTGTTTTCTTCTCTCTTTTTAAAAAATTTTTAGTTTATTTTTTTTTATTATTTATTTTATTTTTTGGTACGCGGGCCTCTCACTGTTGTGGCCTTTCCCATTGCGGAGCACAGGCTCCGGACGCACAGGCTCAGCGGCCATGGCTCACGGGCCCAGCCGCTTCGCGGCATGTGGGATCTTCCCGGACCGGGGCACGAACCTGTGTCGCCTGCTAGGGCTTCCCTGGTGGCGCAGTGGTTGAGAGTCCGCCTGCCGATTCAGGGGACACGGGTTCGTGCCCCGGTCCGGGAAGATCCCACATGCCGCGGAGCAGCTGGGCCCGTGAGCCATGGCCGCTGAGCCTGTGCGTCCGGAGCCTGTGCTCCGCAATGGGAAAGGCCACAACAGTGAGAGGCTCGCGTACGGCAAAAAAAAAAAAAAAAAACCAACCCATAGATACTTCTCTTTAAAGATTTTTTAAATTACTTTTTAACATTTTTTTTATTCAAACAAAGTCACAAAAATTATAATCATCCTCATCAGTTCACTCAGTCCCATGTAATTAATTTTTTAACTTGATCTTTTGTTAGCACTTTTATGAATTCATCAGTTTTCCATTAGAGTTCTGAAAATGCTTATTCATTCAGTTCAGCAGTATAGTCAATTACCAGAGACCTGTACTTGTCAGAGTCTTATCTATGAATTCCTTGACGATGAAAACCTTTTATAGTAACATTTTTGCAAAAGCATCAGAGTACACCCAGAACTGTCTGTAAATGACAAAAGACTTAAAAATGACCACAGCTAATTATTTGATGAAAGTTCATAATAATGCAATTGACAAGGAAATTTAGTTATTTCTGAGATATACATTTTAAAGTAATAACTAGAATTATGCCTTATAACAGAACATATAAGATTTTTAGGAATTTCATGTAATGTCTGAAACATTTATATTAACATATTTCCATATAAATAACCCAAAGAAAGTTTAGTATTAGTTTTTTGTTTTTTTTAAATTTTAAAACTTTATTTTTTTATACAGCAGGTTCTTATTAGTCATCAATTTTATACACATCAGTGTATAAATGTCAATCCCAATCGCCCAATTCAGCACACCACCATCCCCACCCCCCCATGGCTTTCCCCACTTGGTGTCCATACGTTTGTTCTCTACATCTGTGTCTCAACTTCTGCCCTGCAAACAGGTTCATCTGTACCATTTTTCTAGGTTCCACATACATGTGTTACTATACGATATTTGTTTTTCTCTTTCTGACTTACTTCACTCTGTATGACAGTCTCTAGATCCATCCACGTCTCAATAAATGACCCAATTTCATTCCTTTTTATGGCTGAGTAATATTCCATTGTATATATGTACCACAACTTCTTTATCCATTCGTCTGTCCATGGGCATTTAGGTTGCTTCCATGTCCTGGCTATTGTAGATAGTGCTGCAGTGAACATTGGGATGCATGTGTCTTTTTGAATTATGGTTTCCTCTGGGTATATGCCCAGTAGTGGGATTGCTGGATCATATGGTAATTCTATTTTTAATTTTTTAAGGAACCTCCATACTGTTCTCCATAGTGGCTGTATCAATTTACATTCCCACCAACAGTGCAAGAGGGTTCCCTTTTCTCCACACCCTCTCCAGCATTTGTTGTTTGTAGATTTTCTGATGATGCCCGTTCTAACTGGTGTGAGGTGATACCTCATTGTAGTTTTCATTTGCATTTCTCCAATAATTAGTGATGTTGAGCAGCTTTTCATGTGCTTGTTGGCCAACTGTATGTCTTCTTTGGAGAAATGTCTATTTAGCTCTTCTGCCCATTTTTGGATTGGGGTGTTTGTTTCTTTAATATTGAGCTGCATGAGCTGTTTATATATTTTGGAGATTAATCCTTTGTCCGTTGATTCATTTGCAAATATTTTCTCCCATTCTGAGGGTTGTCTTTTCATCTTGTTTATGGTTTCCTTTGCTGTGCAAAAGCTTTGAAGTTTCATTAGGTCCCATTTGTTTATTTTTGCTTTTATTTCCATTACTCTAGGAGGTGGATCAAAAAAGATCTTGCTGTGATTTATGTCAAAGAGTGTTCTTCCAATGTTCTCCTCTAACAGTTTTATAGTGTCCAGTCTTACATTTAGGCCCACCTCCTAAAGATTTATTTTTTTAATTTAATTTTTTTTAATAAATTTATTTTATTTCTTTCTTTTTGGCTGGGTTGGGCCTTCGTTGCTGCACACAGGTTTTCTGTAGTTGTGGTGAGCGGGGGTACTCTTCATTGCAGTGCGCAGGCTTCTCATGGCGGTGGCTTCTCTTGTTGCGGAGTAAGGGCTCTAAGCGTGCGGGCTTCAGTAGTTGTGGCACACGGGCTCAGTAGTTGTGGCAACTAAGCATGGACTTAGTTGCTCTGTGGCATGTGGGATCTTCCCGGACCAGGGCTTGAACTTGTGTCCTCTGCATTGGCAGGTGGATTCTTAACCACAGTGCCACCAAGGAAGCCCTAGATACTTCTTTAACATTATACTTATACCTATATATCTATATCTATCAATATCCCCCAAAGACCATTATGTTAACTGGGAGATATTAGAGGCATTCTATTAAATTTGGGAACAAAACCATCATTGCACTGCTACAACTTTTGTGCAATATTAATTAGCCAATGCAATTAGATAAGAGAAAGAAATTAGAGGGATAAAAATTGAAGAAGATAGGACTATATTCAAGAGAGCCTAAAGAAAAACACTATAAACAATAAAAGAATTCAGATTGAATATAAATAATTGTATTAATAGAATTATATGAAGCATATGTCAAAATTAATATGCAAAATTCAGTATCCTGCTATAACAAACAAATCAAAGAAAATACCCAATTTTCAATAGCAACAAAAATTTAAAATATCTAAGATAAACCTATCTGAGAAAAAATTTTAAACAATATTGAAGGACATAGAAGAAGGATAAAATGGAAACACATGTCATTCTTGAAAGGAAGAAAGCTGTCAGTTTTCTCTAAGTTATTTTATAAACTTAATAAGATATCAATTTTAAAAAAACCAAGAGATTAACTTAATCTAAACAATCTTATCCTAAAGTTCCAGTGGAAAAATAAACAAGCAAGAAGAGCCAGGAAATAAAAACCTGAAAAAGAAGAGCAAAAAGAAGGGCTATCCAGATATTAAATCATTATAAAACCTCAAATAAAAATAGAGTTGTATTGGCATATGACTAGATCAAGGGTACAAGATAGAAGGTCCAGAAATAGTTGCAAACACATCAGAATTTAGTTCGTGATGGAATTGGCCTCTCAAGTGGAGAGGAAAGGATGTTTCAATAAAGAGATATTGGGAAAACTGGGTGGCAATTTATTTTGAAAAAGATGGATTCACGCTTTATGACATATACCAACATAAGCTCTAAATCGCTCAAGAATTTTTAAAAAATTAACGCCATAAATGTTCTAGGAGAAGACATTTGTAAATGCCTTTATACTTTTGGCATGAGGATTAGAAAAGTCAAGATTCAAAATCCAAAAGCCGTGAAAGTAGACTGATATATATGATTACATTAAAAGATAAGCATTGTGCATGGCTAAAGCAACTAAATAGAAAGTCAAAGGGCCATTGACCAGCTAGGAAAAATATTTGCAACTCATATTACAAACAAAGGGCCAGTGTCTCTAATATACCAATATAAACAGCTTCCAAAAGTTGATAAGGATAAAGAATAACTTAAAAGAAAAATCAATGGGGCTTCCCTGGTGGTGCAGTCGTTAAGAATGCGCCTGCCAATGCAGAGGACAGGTGTTCAATCCCTGGCCGGGGAAGATGCCACATGCCGCGGAGCAACTAAGCCTGTGCACTACTGAGCCCACGTGCCACAACTACTGAAGCCCGCGTGCCTAGAGCCCATGCTCTGCAACAAGAGAAGCCAACGCAATGAGAAGCCCGCGCAACACAATGAAGAGAAGCCCCAGCTTTCTACAACTAGAGAAAGCCCACGCACAGTAAGGAAGACCCAACACAGCCAAAAATAGAAACAATTAAATTAATTAATTAAAAAGAAAAATCAACGAAGTCAGTTCAGAGCAAATACAATTCAAATGGCTTTCAAACATTTGAAAAGATGCTTAATATTAATCAAAATAAGAGACTTGCAAATTAAAACAAGCTATCATTTTTATCTATTGGATGGTAAAAAATTTAAAAATCTGACATCTTTTATATGCTGCGCTATGGGGAAACAAGCCTTCTCGTACAGTACTGGCAGGAGTGCATATTGGTACAACTCCATTGGAGGACAGCTTGGTAATATCTATCAGAATTACAAATGCATTTACCCTTTTACCCAGTAATCCCACTGCTGGGACTTTATTCTTTATTTATACCTGCATGCATACAAAATATACAAGGTTACTCATTGTAATATTCTCATAATAGCAAAAGGTTGGGGGGGAACACTCAAGAACCCATCAATAGGGACATATGTCACATCCATAAGATGGCATGTTAGACAACTGTGGGAAAAAATAAGAAAGTTCTTTATGTACTGATATGGAAAGATCTGGACAGTTTGCTACCTATTGTGTAAGAAAGGGGGAAATATTTGCTTGTATTTGCACAAAGAAGTTTTGGAAGACTAGCTGAGAAACTGAAAAAAAAAAGGGTCTGTGTTAGAGGAGTAGGATGGGCTTGGGAAGGGAGGAAATGGAGTGAATAGAAAGAGGAATGCTTTGGTATTTGGACTATGGGACTGTATTACCTAATTAAAACCATTTTTTGAAGCAAATTTTCACTTTCAGAGACCGCTATCATTAGATTCTGAGCTCTCACAGTAGTAACTAATCAGTTCGGTTTGGGTTTTGCAACTGGACTCCAAATACTAAGAATAGGGATGTCCTCATTACATTAACTATTACTATTGATTGACAATAGTTTAGCTTCAGATTAAACACTGTAAATCTTTCTTTTGAAAAAAATGCAATGACCGAAAAAGAAATTTTGTCTATACCTGGAGTGATGGGTTCTAGAGAAAGTCAGGGGTTAGAATAGTAGATCAGATTCAACCAACCCCCAGCGACCTTCATCCTGATGTCCTAGACTGTTAGAAGCCCTCACCTGATTTCCTGTAGTTGGAAAACCATCAGTCTGGACACTTCAGTGCTCTGTTTTTAAAGATTTCCCTAGATCACCTACTGTATAGCACAGGGAACTCTGCTCAATATGCTGTAACTTAAATGGGAAAAGATTTTGAAAAAGAATAGATACATGTACAGGTATAACTGAATCACTTTGCCATACACCTGAAACTAACACAACATTGTTAATCAACTATACTCCAATATAAAATACTTTTTAAAAAACCACATACACACACACAAAAAAAGATTTTCCTAGATCCATGAAGAGATCAGTGCCTAGTATGGATACAAAGTTCTGTGGGAACTCTGAGGAGAGAACAAACTTGGGAGTTCTAGAAGAAATGAGAGGAATTTATCAGGTGACAAAAGTAGAAGAGGGCATTCAAGTCTCAGGGCACACCTACACAAAGGCACAGAGGCCCCAAGTCACATGGAGAGTGGTAACTACTCTGGTGCACGTGGAGTGGTGGACATTTATTGACACCTAGTCTGGCCCCTATAATTGATTAAGTGCCATGTGGAATATCCAAGAAATGAAAGGGACACTTCTTGTCTTCACATAATTTCCTTAGGAAGCATGTCCTATTATATAATTAAAGAAAAATAAGACCTATTTGACAATGAGGCAAAACATATTTGCTATGGACATAAAATGCTTTAGTGACATTGTCCATTTAGCAGGCATGGGTAGTCTGTGTGGCTTGCAAGGCCACAGTAGAGACAACAGAGGGTCTGGTGTCTGAGACAGCACTGGGTCCAGACTCTGGCTCTGCCATTTCCCAGTGGTGTGACCATGGGCAAGGCACTTGACCGGTTTGAGTTCCCATTTACTCATATGAAAAAAAGAACAGGGCTTCCCTGGTGGCGCAGTGGTTGAGCGTCCGCCTGCCGATGCAGGGGACGCGGGTTCGTGCCCCGGTCCGGGCAGATCCCACATGCCGTGCAGCGGCGGGGCCCGTGAGCCATGGCCGCTGAGCCTGCGCGTCCGGAGCCTGTACTCCACAACGGGAGAGGCCCGAGTACCACAAAAAAAAAAAAAAAAAAAAAAAGAGAACAGTAAGTATATCTGCCTTGCAGAATTGTGAGAACCATAGATGTGTGCAAACTCCCTGGTACAAATGATGTGTTTTCTTATTTTATACTTTTCTTATTTTATACTTCCTTTGTTTTCTAAAGCTGCATTTTAAACATATCCTTATATTACCCTATTCCATCCATCCCAAGATGCATGTTTCCCCCAGCCTTTTAACATCTCCAAAATCTGGATGTGTCCCATAATGGAGTCCATCTCCTACTCACCATTATCCAGGTTGCAGGCAAAATCAAGTTGTGCAAACACCTGGTACAAGTGAGAGAGCACCACCACAAGCAACAATAAACAACTACCAATGAAATATGGGTAATTTCACTGGAAATTAACCCTACAGATCCAGATTCTGGTATGTGATCTGACACCACCACAATAGGATGACAACAATCTCTGCATTTTCCCCCTCCCTTTGGAACAAATGATCATTGACATAAGTTTAAAACCCTACAGCGCAAGTTTATTCTCATGTCACAACATTGTTCCTTGCTCCTTCATGACAAGGGGTAGACTCTTGTGATAGATGCATTATTACATAGATCTGTAAGTGAGTGATGCTTAAGGAGAGTTATCTCAGAGACTAATCTTAGGATCTCCCAGTGGAGGGCTGCACAGAGGTCCCTCCTAGTAAAGTTTTCATAGCTCCATCTTCTCCACAGATATTTAATGAGCACCTTCTTCCTGGGAGGGCTCTTCCTACCTCCATCAATGGGGACTGTTAAGGGACATTTTGAGATTCAGGTGCTTTAAGAGTAGGAAGGGAAAGAGAACTAACATTTCTCAAGCAGCTACAATGAGCAGATACCTTTATGCTATTTCATTTATTCCTCACCATAAGAGATGTGCTATTTTTGTACATGTGGATTTTTGTTTGTTTTACAGATGAGGGAACAGAGTCTTAGGGAGGCTAAGGAATTTTCCACGGTCATAAACGTAATAAGCACATAGGCTTAGATGAAGTGTGTCAGACTTTTCAAGGCTTCTTTTCCTTCACTGTAATATAGTAATACTGGCAAAAGAATGTATACAAAAATAAGTAACATCATAATTAATAAAATTAATTATAATTAAGTGTAAGTATAGTGATTTTGATTAATTACAATTAATCATTAAAATAAATGTGATTTTTGCCACTAAATTTATAATTCTTTCCATATCTAGTGCTACCAAGATGTCTGCAATGTACTCCCAAATCCCTCTGGAAGGAGCTGTGTTCACAGAATGAAGGTTTGGAGGAATTAATAAATATGCAAATATATCCATTCTCCCAGGGAATTTTAATCCTTTCTAGAAGCTGGGCTGTGGACCTGAACTTGAAAGAGAAGCAAGCAGTCATCTGTGATGCTCTGCTGATAGCATGGAACAGTCCCCCCATTCTCTACACCATTCTCAGGGAGCAGGATGCAGATGAGCAGTCCTATTGCACCAGCACCACCTTCACTCTGAAGCAGAAGCTGGTGAACATGGGGGGCTACTCTGGAAATGTGTGTGTCATTACCAAGGTCCTCCACCTGAGTCCTAAGAGCAATGCGGAGTCCTCAGTGAGTGCAGCATCCCTGATTGATTACCCCAGGTCCTATTACATTGCAAACACTCAGCAAATGGAAGCTTTGTTGCAGTCCCTTGTGATTGTCTTGCTTGGCTTCAGATCTTTCTTGAGTGACCAGCTTGGCTGTGAGGTTTTAAATCTGCTCACAGCCAAGCAGTATGAGATCTTCTCAAAAAACCTCCACAAGAACAAAGAGTTGTTTATCCATGGCTTACCTGGCTCAGGGAAGACAATCATGGCCATGAAGATCATGGAGAAGATCAGGACAGGAATATGTTTCACTGTGAGGCAAATGAAATTCTCTACATTTGTGAGAACAAGCCTCTGAGGAAATTTATCAGGTAAGCAGTTGGATCTTCTTTTTTTTTTTTTTGGCTGCGCCCCATGGCTTATGGGGATTAAACCCAGGACCACGGCAGAGAAAGCACCCAGTCCTAACCACTGGGCGGCCAGGGAAGTCCCAAGCAGTTAGATCTTATTGTCAGCAAATGAGGTTCAGTCTAAATTCCCTCCAAATCACCTTGTTCCTTTTTAAAATTATTATTTTCAATTTTTTTCCAATTAATTAATTAATTAATTTTTGGCTGCACTGGGTCTTCATTGCTGCACACAGGCTTTCTCTAGTTGTGGCCAGTGGGGGCTACTCTTTGTTGAGGTGCTCGGGCTTCTCCTTGCTGTGGCTTCTCTTGTTGCGGCGCTCAGGCTCTAGGGTGCCCAGGCTTCAGTAGTTGCAGCGCGCGGGCTTAGTAGTTGTGGCGCACACGCTTAGTTGCTCCGTGGCATGTGGGATCTTCCTGACCAGGGATCGAACCCGTGTCCCCTGTATTGGCAGGTGGATTCTTAACCACTGTGCCACCAGGGAAGTCCATGAATCACCTCGTTCCTTGAGAGTAAGATGGTAAAATGATCTGTGACAAGAGTATCGTGTTCATAGGAGTATGATAGAGTAATTTTCCTCCTTTATTGACTCAGAGAAAACCTGAATGTGTCTTTTTAATTTTTACAGTGACAAAAAAGTCTGCCATGCAGTGACCCGGAAAACCTACATGAAATATGACTTTAAAAAGATTCAACACATCATCATCGATGAAGCTCAGAATTTCCGCAGTGAAGATGGGGACTGGTATGGCAAAGCGAAAACCATCACTCAGAGAGACAAGGATTGCCCAGGAATTCTCTGGATCTTTCTAGACTACTTTCAGACCAACCACATGGAGTGCAGCGGCCTCCCTGCTCTCTCAGCCCAGTATCCAAGGAAAGAGCTCACCAGAGTGGTCTGCAATGCATATCAAATAGCCGAATACTTAAAACATGTATTGCAGGAGGTCAGAAAAAATCCTCCACCTAACATCCCCCTTGGGTCCCTGCAGATGCTTCTTGAAGCTGAATGGGCTCAGGTTGTTCAGGGAACCTTAAATATTAAGGAAAACTTGACTCTGAATAAAATAGCGACACATGTGGCAGACACTTGCAAGCTTCTCTTTGAAAGGGGCTATTCTCCCAAGGACATTGCTGTGCTTGTTAGCACCACAAGAGATGTGGAGTGTTACAAGCCGGAGCTCTTGAGAGCAATGAGGAAGATAAAGGTAGTGCACTTCACCAATGCGAGTAACATGTCAGGTGATGATATTGTGTTGGACAGTGTCCGAAGATTCTCTGGCCTGG
This sequence comes from Phocoena sinus, assembly GCF_008692025.1. NCBI lineage: Eukaryota > Metazoa > Chordata > Mammalia > Artiodactyla > Phocoenidae > Phocoena > Phocoena sinus. The sequence continues at coordinate 20,144,728 of NC_045782.1, forward strand.
AAAGGAGCATCGTGTTTGGGATCCAACCAAAGACAGTTGAGCCAGCTATCTTACACAGCAGTCTTGTCTGTCTGGCATCCAGAGCAAATCAACAGCTACATATTCTGTGGCACCGTGACGCTTAGGAAGAATTCCAAACCAAAACAAGATGAAGCAATTACTATGTAAATGTCCATAGGTGACAATCCGCTTGGTATTGGGAGAAACTTCTCTTTTCTGTTCATAGGTCAGCTAGAGATTTGGGCAGAGCTGACACACAGAATTTGGAACTTTCCCTCTCTGGCTCTCTCCTTTCAGGGATTCCTCCCCTACCTCCTTTCAGCAGCTATTGTCCCAAACTCTGTCCCCAATTCTTCCACCCAGAATAATAGTGGTTTTCTGAAGGAGATTTAACCACCCTGCACAGCACAGACTATGACCCACCCTGCGGTTAAAAACCATAAAAACCATACACTCATCCTGTGGCCATTCTTTCTTCTAAGTCTGGACCTCCACAGTGCAATTTTTTGTTTTTTAAAATTTGTCCAGGGTTTATATTTATCTGCAGAAGGGTGGCCTGGTAGAAACTACCTTGGCCATACCAGAAGCAGAATTTTTGGTTCCTGAATTCTTGACATTTCTCTTTGCTATATTGATCCAGGACTTGGGAGATTCCCAAGATAATTCAAACTGTGACCAAGTGGGCCTTAATAATTTTGACAGAACAGAGAGCACTGATAAAATTATTTACTCCTTTAAAACTGTAATCTCCATTTTTTTTTTTGCCCTCAGAATAACCCAGATCAAGCTTTAATTGTGATAGTAAGCATTAATTGTCACTTTACTGAGAAATTGTAGGCCATTAGAAAACAAAAATAAAGCCGTTTTCTCTGGCTTTCAGTGAGAGATAGCATTAGAAACCAAAATCTGGTTCTAAAGATACACACAGGTCATTAAGTAAACAGAGCTAGGAAAGATACAGCCTTTACAGATCAACTTCTCAACTCAGCTCTACGTATTGTTCTATAACATATCAACTTAAATTTTAAGTCAAGTACATTCTTGAACTTGTATTTTTCCCCTTTACTTTTATATTTTGGTGGGCTACTGTTATGGACTGAATGTTTCTGTCCCCCTGAAATTCATAGGTTAAAGCCCTAACGTTTAGTGTGGCTGTTTTTTGTAGATTTGTAAGGAAGTAGTTACAGCTAAATGAAGTCATAGGATGGGGTCTTGATCTCATAGGATTAGAGTCCTTATGAGAAGAGACACCCAAGAGCTCTCTCTGTCCCTCTCTCTGTGCACACATAAACAAAAGGTCATGTGAGCACAGAGAGAGATGGTGGCTACCTCCAAGCCAAGAGAAGAAGCCTCAGAATGAAACTAATCCTACTGACACCATGATTTTGGACTTCCCAGCATCTAGAACTATGGGAAATAAATTTCTGTGTTTAAGCCACCCAGTCTGTAGTATTTTGTTATTGCAGCCTGAGCAGACTAATATAGCCACAGAATTATTCTTTGAACTAAAACACATCAGTGTTATCACTTAATAATGCTAATACAATGACTTATTTTTCTGTTTATACAAAACATTTAAAGAAGGTTTCTAATCTAAAAAATAACAATAAAATATTTGTATAACAAATGGAAATTTAAACATTACATGACTAATATTCCACATATTAGTAATCCTAGTCTACTGATTTCCTCCATATTGCAAGTTGTGAATTTTTCTGCCTGTGTTTCTCCTATCTGTGTTTACTCATGGAATTCCAGCCTCTTGCCTTGAAACCATAGGCTCTTCTAACTTCAGCAAAATAAAATATATCAGCAAAATAAGGGGAAAAAAAGTTCTTTCTTTCTGACTACATTAGATCAGATACAACTCTGTACCAAACAGTTATCCTTGTAAATGTTGTCTCTGATAAATTGGTTTTGTAAAATCCCTGGACTTGAGTTGAAATGTCTGTGAAAGTAATTCTTTAGAAGTCTAATTCTGGAGTGAAGACTGCCACCATGTCCTGCCGCCGTCCACCGCACAGGGGTGGGGTGTTGCTCCAGGACCTTGCTTCAGACGTGTAAGCTTCCACATCCATTAAACCATTGATGTGTCTGTTGCTGACCCTGGGCTCTTTCTTCAGTCTTGAAGCTGGACAAGCGCAGGCATTGTAGGCCTGCAGGGTGCAGCCCAATAATTAGTGGAGCCAGCCAGAAGACTGAGGAAACTCCCATGAGCGCCAAGATGTCGGAAAATCCAGGATGGGGAATGCAAAGTTGCGGAGGCCGTCCACCAGCGTGTGGGGCCCGAAAGTTGCAGGGGTGATCCTGAGGTGGCTGTCCTTACTGAATGGGGGCTCCCAAGAGATCTGGAGAATAATGGCCTCCAATGGCTCTGCTATTGTATCAAATGAGCATATTGTATCAAATGAGCTAAGCTATCTTTCTAGAAGGAATTGGTATTTCTCTTGTGCCTTTGAGATATAAATGATCTACGTGGGCTCTCTGGAACTTTAATCTTATGTGATCTCTAAGAGTAAAGGAGAAAAAATAGCTTTTAGGTAAACTCTATAGAAATAATTATGTTTTGGGAATGTCTATTTAAAGTAGTCTCTCTAGATTTTGGTAACTTGAAAATAAAGTTGAAGGAAGAGAATTCATGGGTCATTTCAAATAGGATAAAATATTAATTGCTGGGCGAGTCTAAGTTAATCTAACTTTGCCTGCTTAGGAGAGGAAGAGTCAAGCATTAAGTTTTCCAATCAGGAAGTGCACAAATACTTGCTTCTTGGTTTTTGCCAGAGATTAAGGTTTTCAAGGGTTAAGGTTATAATCAGTCATAATTCCTGTAACCAAGTTTCTTTATTGATTACATTGTGATTAGGTGTTTAACTGTGCCTTTTAAGTCTTTTTTCATTTGTAGACAGTTATTGTTGTACTCTAATGTTTTGGCAAAAATGCTTCATCTTCAAGAAGATTCATACCATTGTAAAGCAATTATACTCCAATAAAGATGTTAAAAAAAAAAAGAAGATTCATAGGAAGGACTTTTCGACCATAACAGGTCTTTGATAAATTTCAGATCATACTGCTGAACTGGGTAAAAACTTAAAGAATGCTAATGGAAGACCTAACGGCTTCATAAAAAGTTAACAGAAGGATTGGTTACTGAGTGAACTGGTGAGTATGGTAATAATGTTTATGGGTTTTGTCTGGAATGTTACTGGTTTTGATCTGTGTTTTGCGGATATGGGGAAGCCCTTCCCCTCAAGTTGGTTATGATTTATAGCAATTTGGTAAACTACACCTGTGGGTAAAATTCAAGCATTTTTCTTTTCTCTCTCTGCCTGGTCCCTCCAGAAACTGGGGACTTTTGGGTTCGGAGCAGCCTTACAAAGTGAATGGGAAAGAGTGTTTCCTGGCATGTGCAGGAATCTCAGTATCTTGGAGACAGAGAAATCCACCAAGGCAGCGTCTGATAGCAGACCTTTGGCATGCTTTGCTGGCTTTGAGAGGACTTTTGGGAATTCAGTCTGAGAGGAGTTCACCCTCAGCCAGTTTGGAGGAGGCTATGTGGTCAATTGACCACACTTATTTTGCAAACAAATTAGTTTTGATTGGCTGTGTTTGCTGGAGATGAGGGCAGATTTAGAGAGAACAATGTTATGTTTCAGTGGATGTTAAATTCTAGTTCTGTTAATTGAGGTCTGTATTTATAAAAGTTATTGTATTAGCCATACTTTTGTCCTGATGTTCTGGATGGAAGGAAAATTATCTAGTGAAATTGTCACAGAGTATAACTACTCATGAAGTGTGACACTGCTTGCTTTAACTCTGCTACTAAAAGCACATGTATAATGCTTGTGTGACAATTGGGTGTAAGTGATAAAATATATGACCTATAAAGTGTTTCCCGATTAACGTACCTCTGAGCCTGTTCACGAGGTCTGATTAGTTTTCCCCCAACATGAATGGCTTGGCGAATATAAAGGAGGACTAGCACCGAGGGACACGTTCTGAACCTGGGGTAGGAGTCAGCACCCCAGCATTGAGGGATGGATATTTTGATCATCAATGCTTTCTATTGAAAGATTTGCAATCAAAAGGGGAAATGATGGAAAAATCTGCACATATTGAGGTATGGGGAAGTCAGAAGGCTTATACATGGTTGAACTTAAATTTTACTGACCAGAGCAGCCTGTTTTTTGGCCTTTCAGACATGCATTGTACATCTGCTTTGTCCACTGAGGAAGGGAATGCATTTGAAAGTCAAGATGGAGTAGCTGAGGTTCAGACAACCAAGGTGAAGCTAGGCGGCCATTGTATACATGAATTTGGACATGCTCTTGTATTACTGAACACTCGAGTTTTCTGAACTGTATTGCAGACCAGGACAAAAACCACAGGCAGGTGTGGTATTATCTCTGAATGCAGTTACGGCTTGTATTTTGCTTAATTGTCATGATCTCCCCTGTGTTGTGCCTGTTAGATGTCTTACATTTCATCCCTAGCCTGAGTGGAGGAAATCTATTCGAGGACTGAGCAGCAACACTGGCCTCACTGTGAAATAAGTCTAACTGCTGGGTCCACAGTGAGATGCTCTTGCCATCCTCCTCTGGACTTCCATGAAAAATCAACCCGGCTACTGTGGCTAGTGGGGAAAAGACATCCCATATGCCAATACATCAGAAGGACCCCTGTCAGCATATGTTAATGTACAATTGACTGCCCATGAGCCCCTCTGGGCTATGCTGTGTGGAATGGAACAGGCTGGCTTCTGAACACACAAGTCCAACTAGTGGGATTAATTGTTTTTTGTTTGGAAAGACCTAATGGGTCCACCCCTAATGGCACTCAACATAACATGGGGTGACAGATCTGTACTGTGCCTACTGACTCCTGGCTAGGCCACCAGAATGTTTCTTTTAAAGCCGGGCCTTCCCCTCCCCATAGGGATGGCTCTGGGTTTGTGAAAACCAGGGGTGACCTGTCTGTATTGTATTTGTGGCATCTGGTTGCAGCGCCCCCTATATACTTGACCCCAGGGATATCATGGAAGAGGGGCGGACCAAGATGGTAAGGGTCGTGCAGGGTTAGTAGGGGTAGAGTGTATGGTCAGGCCACTCAAGATGGCTGCTCTCTTGCTCTCTGTACATCCCCTGCCCAACCAGTGCCAGCTTCACCTACACCCTACTCACATGACTGACCTTTCTGCGTACTTGTCCCAAGCCCCAGCTAGTAATTGTTCTTATCAAAGGGGCAGTGAGGGGCTTGCCCCTCTACTGGTTTCCTTGCTAACTAATGAGCCCACCCAACGTCAGTTCCCCTATAACTGGCAATCTCCCTCCTCCCACCCTCCCCCAGCTCCCCACCCCTCCTCCGGGAGTGAAGACTGCCACCACAGTGGGGTGTCTCTCCAGGACCTTGCTTCAGACATGTAAGCTCCCCCATTCATTAACCACTGATGTCTCTGAAAAAAATAAATGAAAATAAAAGTCTAATTCTGACTGGTTGTGTCACTTAATGATTTATTTATCGCCCTAGTAATAATATTTTAAAACTATAATATTTTAAAAAAATATAAATACTCATGAGTTTCTCTTTAGACTGAAGAGGATTATTGATGCCGCCTTCTTCCATACGAATGAGGAAAGCTTTACCTTGTATATCTGCTGCATTTCTGTTTTAGGTAAAAATTTGAGAGTTTGTGTCTCATTAAACAGAAAAAAAATGGTGCTGTAAAATAAATGATTAAATTTTGGGAGAAGGGAGCACTGAGGCCAGTGACTCCATGAGAGGGTCAAATATGAGCCAGCAAAAGGTTAAGCAAGATTAACCTCTAGTTGGGTTTTGCTGGGGGTACCTGCCTATCTGCAATCTGGCTCTAACCATTTGGGACCTAACTTCACTAAGATCTGAAAATCTACCCAGCCATTGTAAAAATAAAACAAAATGTTTTTTAATTTTTAAATTTAAATTTTGTTTTAGACTTACAGGAAAGTTACAATGTTGGTACAGAAAGCTTCCGTATACCCCTCACTCACTTTCTCGTTTTGTTAGCATCTTATCTATGGTTCATTTGTCACAGCTAAGGAACCAACCTTAGGACACTACTGTTGGGACTTCCCTGGTGGCGCCGCGGTTAAGAATTCGCCTGCCAGTGCAGGGGACATGGGTTCAATCCCTGCTCCAGGAAGACCCCACATGCTATGGAGCAACTAAGCCTGTGTGCCACGACTACGGAGCCTGTGCTCTACAGCCTGCGAGCCACAACTACTGAGCCCACATGCCACAACTACTGAGCCCTCATGCTGCAATGGCTGAAGCCCGTGCACCTAGAGCCCATGCTCTGCAACAAGAGAAGCCACCGCAATGAGAAGCCCGGGCACCGCAACAAAGAGGAGCCCCCGCTCACCACAACTAGAGAAAGCCCGCGTGCAGCAACGAAGACCCAACGCAGCCAAAAATTAATTTAAAAAAATAAATAAATATTTATTAAAAAGGGACACTACTGTTAATTAAACTCCACACTTTATTTGGGTTTCTTAGTTTTTCCCTAATGTCCTTTTTTTGTTGTTCCAGGATCTCATCCAAGATACCACATTACATTCAGTAGTCATGTCTCCTTAGCTTCCTTTGTTCTGTGACAGTTCTCAGACTTTGTTTCTGGTGACCCTGACAGTTTTGATGAGTACTAGTCAGGCATTTTGTACAATGCCCCTCAATTTGGGTTTGCTGATGTTTTTCTCGTAATTGGACTGGAGTTATGGGTTTTTGAGAGGAAGGCCACAGGGGCTAAGAGTCATTCTCATCACATCATATCAAGGACATAGGCTCTCAGTGTGACTTATCACTGATGATGTTAACTTTGGTCACCTGACTGAGGTAGTGCTTGCTAGGTTTCTCCACTGTAAAGTTACTTTTCCCCACTCTTCATGTCAGTAAGTGCAACCCACACTCAAAGGATGGAGATTGAAGATACACCTCCTTGAAACAAGGAAATCTACATAAACTATCCAGAATTTTTTTCCATTTCCTGGTGTAACGCTTTAAATATTTTTAAAATTTTAATTTAACTTTAATTGTTTTAATTAGCATACAAAGTATATTAGTTTCAGGTGTACAATGTAGTGATTTGATATTTTTATACATTTTGAAATGATTAAGACAATAAGTCTAGTTACCATCATCACCATACGAAGTTATTACAATATTCTTGACTATATTCCCTATGCTGTACATTACGTCCCTAGGATTTATTCATTCTTTAAATGGAAGTTTGTACCTCTTAATCCCCTTTACCTATTTTGCCAAACCCCAACCTCTCTCCCCTCAGGCAACCACCAGTTTGCTCTCTGTATCTGTGAGTCTGTTTCGTTTGTTCATTTGTTTTTTAGATTCAACAAAGAAGTGAGATTCAAACTCAGCCTGTTGGCAAAGATGCAGTTAATGAAGTGGCTATTAAACCCAAGGGTGAAATCTCTGAATCAATTAAGTTGACAGTGAATAAATTATTTCAGTGGACAAAATGGCTCAGAGAAAAGAGCTTGAATACATGGGTCTCCTATGGAAGCCTGCTAAGTTCAAGGTACATGGAATTAAATCTAAAGAGAGAAGTATATTTCAAAAAGAATTCTAGGTATTGACACATGGAGTTAACTGGAACCAAATAGATTCAAACAACACTAACAAAAAGTGTTTTCGAGAAAGTTAAATTGCCAGAAAGTTATTGACTAAAAAGCCAAAAACTGTGACTTCCTGAGACTTGAAATAAACCTTGGGCCCCCATCATTCTAGGGACAGGTGGTATGTTGAGGAAGCTGCTCAGCATGCAGGGAGAGAATGGTTCCCAGTTTCCTCTTTAAATGTGGCAGAAGAAGATGATGCAAAAGGAGGAACTCTCTGAGGGTGAAACCAAGAACCTTGGGGAGTAGTGGACAAGGGGAACCACTTACTGGGAGCAAAACTGATCAAAGTACACTCTCCTCCCCAGGTCAGAAGTCCAAGTCAATGTCTGCCTGACCAGACGAATTTCAGAATTTTTACGGATCAGTGACTATCCTGTGCCTCCCATTCTTCCCCTGTCTGAATGGGAGGATTTACTGAGGTTATCCACTTACTGTTTCACATTGTATAGTGTGTATGTGTTGTGTTGGGGGCGGGGGAGGGTAGATAACTTAAATCTCCAAAAACAGTCCTCTCCAGACCTAATATGAAGACTATCACAATACCAGAACTTACTCTATCATGGGACATCCCACTGGGATGGAATTTTTGAGTTGTTTTCTTTAGGGGTGGAGGTATATCTTGAATATGAAAGGAAGAGAAGTGAATCTTTGTGAGCAAATATTTGTGATGTATTGTAGTCTTTTCCGAAATATTGTCTGTCCCTCCTTGGATTAGGATTACACTTACTGCCCCGTTGAAATCAAACTTGGCCATTTGATTTGCTTTGGCCAATTAGATGTGAGAAGTGACGTGTGCTACTCTGAGCAAAAGCTCTAAGACCATCATGTAGTTTCTCCTTGCTCTTGTCTTCTTCTGCCACAAGACTGGTGATGTCTCAGATAGGGTTCTTCTGGCAGCCTGCATCCCCACATGAGAAGGATGTGGAGCAGAGCCAGAGTGAACCCCCAGCAGACCTGCAGTGTAAGTGAGAAAGCAAATGTTTGTTGTAAGCCACTGAGATTTGCGGATGGTTTGTTCCTGCACCATGACCTGGCCTATGTTGCTTAACATATGAAGCATGTCAAGTAAGGCAGAGCAACAAAATGGAAGGGGTCTTGGACTTTGTTGACTTCTCAGAGGAATAACACATCATTTTTTACTTCTTTATGAGAAATACACTTCTAATTTCTTTAAGCCATTGTCAACTTGAGGTTTCTGCAAAAGCATCAGAACCAACATCCAAACACATGCCAACTTTACCCTCATCTCCTTTCATGCTAAACCATCGGCCCCTCTTTCTCCCTCTTACTCATCCTAGGTAGTGAAATACCTTTGTTCATATATCAACTTATGTCTGCCACACTACGTATCTTTATTAGGTCTACAGAGTCTGCTATATCCTCTCACATCATGTTGCAGGTTGAGTTCTCTAGAAGCAGATGCTGAGCTGTGGTTTAAGGTGCAAGATGTTTATGACAGAGCAGCACCCTGAATAGAATGGGAGGAAGCAGAATTGGGCAGAGAAAAGCAGTTGAACTGGGATGCAGCCCTCAACAAACCTTAGCCAACCAGGCAGGATGCTGTGCAGTGAATTTTTCCCAACAGAGATGTCCTGCACTGAGCTGAATGTTTGAGACTTTATATTGTCCATAACTCATTTTCCAGTTGTCAGTTGTAGATTGTGAGTCTGGGAGTGGTTTGTGACCCCAAGCAATGCAGCTCATTGCAGCTGAGGCGGGCCTTGAAGGAGCTGACATTTAGAGGCTGGTCTGCCGACTGCCCTCTCCAAATCTGGGCAGGAAACCTCCCTTGAAGGGAGATCTGGGTGGTGCATTCCCCATGTCTACCACACCCCACCTTCCTACAACCTCCTTTTATTCTCTTATGTATAAAGCTGCAATGATCTCCAAGTGTACTTCTGATCTATTCTGATGTTCATGGCATCAATCACACGTACAATGTATTTCATGTAGTTTTTTTTTTTTTTTTTTTTTGCGGTACGCGGGCCTCTCACTGTTGTGGCCTCTCCCGTTGCGGAGCACAGGCTCCAGACGCGCAGGCTCAGCGGCCATGGCTCACGGGCACAGCCGCTCCGCGGCATGTGGGATCTTCCCAGACCGGGGCACGAACCCGTGTCCCCTGCATCGGCAGGCGGACTCTCAACCACTGCGCCACCAGGGAAGCCCCCCATGTAGTTTTTTTTGTTTGTTTTTTTTTTTGCAGTACGCGGGCCTCTCACTGTTGTGGCCTCTCCTGTTGCAGAGCACAGGCTCCGGACGCGCAGGCTCAGCGGCCATGGCTCACGGGCCCAGCCACTCCGCGGCATGTGGGATCTTCCCGGACCAGGGCATGAACCCGTGTCCCCTGCATCGGCAGGCGGACTCTCAACCACTGCACCACCAGGGAAGCCCTCATGTAGTTTTAAAGACCAGGATGCAGTTGTCTTTATACGCTGGAGAATCTATATAACCAAAAATTCTACAGTACCTGTTTTTGCTCTTTTTCTTTCCTCTATATTCAATACAAGGGGAAGGGAGGGAGGGTCAAAGTGTTTTGTTCAATTTCTTTTACTTTTTAGCAGAGAAAATTATCCATTTGCAATCTGAATGTCCCTAGGTTCTCCAGCTATCCGTGTCACTGAGATTTTTGATGCCCACCTGATATTGTCAGCTCTCATTATGTGTAAATACAGAAAGTTTGGTCTTTTATCTACTTTCCGTGCATTAAGATTTCTGAGAGTGCCAGACATGCTTCCATGCACCACAGATCTCTTCTGGTCCTCTCCTCTCACTTTTTGCTCTGGACTGCTGTTCCAAGACCTCTGGGGGTTACCTCCTTGATTGACATGACAGCTCTTCCAAGCTCTGCCCCCTCCATGCTCCTCTGTATCCCAAGAAGAAAAATGTCTCTCCCTTCATCTCCCAAGTTACAGGAAACATCAGGCCCTAATTTTAGCAAAACATAGTAAAGGTTTGCTTACGGTGAAAGGCAAATATTTAAAATTAGATATCACTGTGTCCAGAGTCCTTTGGCCACAGATTATCCTGATGGCTTTTTTCCTCCTTGTCTCCGTGCCTCCTTCTACTGCCATTTTTTCCACTGAAACATTTGAAAGTAAGTTGCAGACATGATACTCCTTTACTGCCAGTACTTCAGGGGTGTTTCATAAAAATAAGGACATTCACAGCACAATAATCAAAATCAGGAAATTAACACTGATATAGTACTCCGATCTAATCTATAGACCTTATTTGACTTTTATCAATTGTGCCATAAATGTCTTTACAGCAAAAGAAAAACAATTCTGGTCTAGGATTCAATCTAGGATCACACATTACATTTAGTTTTCATGTTTTTTTTAATAACCATTCTTTTAATTTATTTATTTATTTTTGGCCGTGTCGGGTCTTAGTTGTGACACGTGGGATCTTCATTGCAGTGCTCATGCTCTTCGTTGTGGCGCATGGGCTTAGTTGCCCCGCAGCATGTGGGATCTTAGTTCCCCGACCAGGGATCAAACCCTAGTTCTCTGCATTGGAAAGTGGATTCTTTACCTATGGACCACCAGGGAAGTCCCTAGTTTTCATGTTTCTTAACCTTTAGTCTGGAACAGTTCCCCAGTCTTTGCCTTTGATGACCTTGCCACTATTGAAGAGTTTAGGTCTGTTATTGTGGAGGATGTCTCTCAATTCAGGTTATGCAAAGGTTATAGAAGTGCTTTTTTTTTTTTTTTTTTTTTTTTTTTTTTGCGGTACGCGGGCCTCTCGCTGCTGTGGCCTCTCCCGTTGCGGAGCACAGGCTCCGGACGCGCAAGCTCAGTAGCCATGGCTCACGGGCCCAGCCACTCCGCGGCATGTGGGATCTTCCCGGACCAGGGCATGAACCCGTGTCCCCTGCATCAGCAGGCAGACCCCCAACCACTGCGCCACCGGGGAAGCCCCTATAGAAGTGCTTTTTGTCCTTCTCAGTGCATTATATCAGAAGACCCATGATATTGATTTATCCCATTACGGATGATGCTAACTTTGATCACTTGGATAAGGTGATGTCTGCCAGTTTCTCCACTGTAAATTTACAATTTTTCCCATTTATAATTAATAAATATCTTGTGGGGGTGTTTTTACTTCTTAAAACATAATATTTAGGATTTTTCCTATTAAAAAGTAATTATTCAAGAGAGTTCAACGGAGTGATATTATACAACTACACTCTTTGGTTCCACAATGCAAATAAATTAGAAATTAGTAGTTAAATAGTAACTATAAAAACCTTCATATATTTGGGAATTTAAAAAAAACATTTAAAAGTAACTCATCAATAAAAGTAGAAATTCTATAAACATTATACATAATGAATTATCAATAAAATACTTTCCCTCAATTATCACTTTTTTCCTTATTTTTACACAAGAGAACATCAAACAAAAGTTTAATGACATGTATACATTGGAAAGATCCAGAAAAACATGGTAACTCTATCACAGCAGATTCTAAGAAACAAGTTTAAGGAAGAGAGAGTTTCGATACTACACAAACTCCCCACAAGAACAGAAAAAGAGGAAACACTGCCTAACTAATTTTATGACGTTAGCATACTCTTTTTTAATCCCTTTATTTTGCATATTTCTTCTAGCAATTTCCTGGATTTACTTTTTTTTTTTTAATTGAAATATAGTTGTTTTACAATGTTGTGTTAGTTTCTGGAGTACAACAAATTGATTCAGTTATATATATATACATACATATATATATTCTTTTTCAGATTCTTTTCTATTATAGGTATGGAATATAGTTCCCTGTGCTTATACAGTAGGTCCTTGTTGTTTATCTATTTTATATATAGTAATGTATAATTAATCCCAAACTCTTAATTTATCCCTCTCCCAGCCCTTTCCCCTTTGGTAACCATAACATTGTTTTCTATGTCTGTGAGCCTGTTTCTGTTTTGTAAATAAGTTCATTTGTATAACTTTTTTTAGATTCCACATATAAGTGATATCATATGATTTTTGTCTTTGTCTGACTTACTTCACATGATATGATCATCTCTAGGTCCATCCATGTTGCTGCAAATGGCATTATTTCATCCCTTTTTTAAATGGCTGAGTAGTATTCCATTATATATATGCACCACATCTTCTTTATCCATTCATTTGTGTTCATCTGTTGATGGACACTTAGGTTGTGTCCATATCTTGGCTATTGTAAATAGTGCTGCTATGAACATTGGCTAGCATAATCTCAATAACCAATTGGATAAGTAAAATATGAGAGGATAGTTTCAGATCATCACCATTCAATGTCTAGATGAAAAAAATTCCAAATAAAATTTTAGCAAACCAAATCCAACAAAATCTAAAAATGATAATACATCATGACCAAGGCGGTTTAAATCAGGAATTTATTTTTTCTTCTAGCTTTATTGAGATACAATTGACACAAAAGATGTGCAAGATCCTTATGGAAAATTGTATATAACTTTATTGTGAGACATTGAAGAAAATGTAATTAAGTATAGGATATATTATGTCCATGTATCAGAAATTGTAATCTCATAAAGATGTCATTGTCTCCAAACTGATCTACAGATATTTGCAGCACATACAAGCAAAAAAAAAAAAAAAAAAAAAGTAAGAACTATAATGATCGGAAAAATAAATAAATAAGCGTCTGAAAATATCAAACGTTGCAAAGTCCTTAGAAAATGAGAAAAAGAGCCCCAAGAAGAATACACATAATATTGTTCCAGTTACTATAGGTGCATAACAAGTTATTCCAAAACTCAGTCGCATAAAATAACCATACTTGGGGACTTCCCTGGCGGTCCAGTGGTTAAGACTCCGCATCTGCACTGCACAGGGAGCCGACTGGATCCCCAGTCGGGGAACTAAGATACCACAGGCCGCGCTGCGCGGCCAAAAATTAAAAAAAAAAAAAGATTAAAAAAATATATAACCATACTCACGAATCCTGTGAGCCCAGAATACGGACAGGGGACAGGGGGAAGTCTTGTCTCTGTTCCATTCATTTTCAACTGGCTTGAAGGTTGGGGCTGGAATCCTCTGAAGGTTCTGTCACTCACAGGTCTGCGGTTGATGGTAGAAGACTTCAGCAGCTCAGGGTTCCTTAGGCATTCCTCCCTCCTTCTCTCCCCCTCCCGCCTTCTCTTTCTCTCTGTTTTAAAACAAGGTTTCTGTGCGTTTCAATGTCTGTGGGTTCTGAAGACAGGTTTTAGACCTGATGAGCTGCAGAAATATCCATTACCATAATTACCATAAAAAAGGGGCCCCAAGAAAAGGAAAGTGTCAGGAAAGCTTTATGTCCTGAGAGAAGCCATTGGAGCCAGCTCTGGACTCATTATCCCTGATGGCCCCAAGGTGCTCCTTATACCACGAGGGGTTGTGTGTCCGAATCTGCCTCCCGCGGAGCAGACCGCTCTTCTCCCCTTTCGTCCTTTCCGTGCACTAACAGCTCTCGCCCGGTCCCTAGAGGCTACTGCGCTTTTAGTCCACGGGACAGTAGTACGGCTCAAGGAATGAGAGTAGAGCTGGAAAGTCCCGAGTAGGATCACCCCGCCAGAAGCCCTGATCCTTCTTCAGTTTTGAGGGGGCAAAAAAAACGCCAGTGGCGCGAAAGCTCAGGGGAGCTCACAGCGCGCGGGGGCACTTCCTCAAAAGTTGATTGGCTGCCGCTCTAAAGGGCGGGAAGGGCCGCCCGCCGCTCGGGAAGCCAGTGCGCCAAATGACCCGGACCTGGGTCCGCTTAGCTGGTGTAGAGCGCGCGGACGGGGACCGGAAGACGGGCTTCGCCCACTTCTTTTTTTCTTTGTTTTCTTTAAATGCGCTTCGTTCTTTTGGTCTTACCGTGCAGTATATAGAAAATACAGATAACCAAATACGAAAGGAGAAATCTCCTGCCACCACTCTAAGTCACGTGTTTAAAGTCCAGTCGCTTCTCGCGGAAAGTTTCGGCGGCGGAGCGGCGTCACCATTGGCTGAATGCGCCGCCTTAACTGGAGTGCACCAGCTCTCCTCGCAAACGGGGGACCTCTAGCTCCCCTAAGAATCCTGCGAATCCCGAGCAGCGCTCCTGGGTAAGTTTGTCCCCTCTCCGTTGCCAAATATCGGAACCTCAGCTTCTTATCCCTTTTAAGTCTAGTCTGCTGGCTCTTTGACGAGGTGGGGTGCAGCCAACACAGCCCCGTCCACCCCGCTCCCGGGGAGACCCTCGGCTGTTATCTTCGATCTGGGAGCCTTGGCTCTGTGATGCCTGTCTCAGTAGCAGCATCTACCAAAAAACTACACAGACTGTTAAGGACTTGCGATCAGGACACTTGGGAACTTGAGGTCAGGGCAGTACGTCATCCCATGCGTGGGCTGGGAAGCGCCTTAAAGAGCCTGGGGAGAGGAAGTTGGGGTTTGGCATGGACTAGGAAGGGAGGAAGGGCAGGGTGCTGTAGGGACAGGTCAGGCAAGTGCAGCTCCTTGGGGGTGCCCTGCACGCCTGGGGTCCTTAAATAAGGGGAGTTAAGGAACAGGTTCTGCTGGTAAAAATGTGGCTGACCAGACACTGATGAACTGTCTTCTAAATCCAGAAGGAGAAACCAGGCACTGTTAGTGTCCTGCCGAAGTTTATAACCTAAAGGGGGCGGGGGTGGGGGGAGATAAGAACCACGCCTTTCTAAACTAAATACACAGTGTTAAAGGAGGAGGGCAAAGAATGAACTATGGTTTTTATTCCTCAGAAGGTAGTTCCCGTCACTCCTGTCCTACCTTTCTGTGCAGTTCCCACGAACCTGCAGTCTGGCATAACTAAGGAGATGTGAATGCCTTCCCCTTTCCCATTAAAAATAGCTAACAGCACAGACTAAATCCCCAATCCAGGTCAGAAAGAATTTTCCCCACAGTCAAAAGTATAAAAGATTTCGGGCTTCCCTGGTGGCGCAGTGGTTGAGAGTCCGCCTGCCGATGCAGGGGACACGGGTTCATGCCCTGGTCCGGGAAGATCCCACATGCCGCGGAGCGGCTAGGCCCGTGAGCCATGGCCGCTGAGCCTGCGCGTCTGGAGCCTGTGCTCCGCAACGGGAGAGGCCACATCAATGAAAGGCCCGCATACCGCAAAAAAAAGAAAAAAGATCTCAAATCAACAGCCTAATTTTATACCTTAATAGAAAAAGAACAAACAAAACTCAGTGTTAGCAAAAGGAAGGAGATAATAAAGATTAGAGCAGAAGAAATGAAATAGAGAATAGAAAAACAATAGAAAAAAAACCAATGAAACTGAGGTTTTTTCTTTAAAGCTTTTAAAATTTTTTATTTTATTTTGTTTATTTTTGGCTGTGTTGGGTCTTTGTTGCTGTGCGTGGGCTTTCTCTAGTTGTGGCGAGCAGGGGCTACTCTTCGTTGCGGTGTGCAGGCATCTCATTGTGTGGAACACGGCCTCTAGTCATGCGGACTTCAGTAGTTGTGGCTTGCGGGCTCAGTCGTTGTGGCTCGCGGGCTCTAGAGCGCAGGCTCAGTAGTTGTGGCACACGGGCTTGTTGCTCCGTAGCAAGTGGGATCTTCCCGGACCAGGGCTCAAACCTGTGTCCCCTGAATTGGCAGGTGGATTCTTAAACAATGTGCCATCAGGGAAGCCCAAACTGAGCTTTTTTTTTTTTTTTTTTTTTTTTTTTTTTATGCGTTACGCGGGCCTCTCACTGTTGTGGCCTCTCCCGTTGCGGAGGACAGGCTCCGGACGCGCAGGCTCAGCGGCCATGGCTCACGGGCCCAGCCGCTCCGCGGCATGTGGGATCTTCCCAGACCGGGGCACGAACCCGTGTCCCCTGCATCGGCAGGCGGACTCTCAACCACTGCGCCACCAGGGAAGCCCCAAACTGAGCTTTTTTAATCGACAAAATTGACAAACCTTTATATTGATGAAGAAAAAAAAAACCCTCAACTAAAATAAAAAATGAAAGAACGGACATTAATACCAATTTTACAGAAATAAAAGGGATTATAAGAGAATACTGTGAACAATTGTACACTAGCAAATTGGATAACCTAGAGGAAATGGACAAATTCCTAGAAACATACCTACCAAGAGTGAATTAGGAAGAAATGGAAAATCTGAATCAACTTATAACTAGTAAGAAGATTGAATCAGTAATCAAAAACCCAGTAATCAAAAAAGAAAATTCCTGGACCAGATGGCTTCACTGGTGAATTCTACCTGGGCAAATAATTTTTTGTGGGGCTTCTGTCAATAAAAATAATTTAAGTTAACTAAAATCAGAACATTAGCACCATTCTGGCAATCCAGTCTCAATCCTGCGAAAGAAATAATTTCAGCCAGTGAGGTGATCCACTTACCAGGTGTCTTAGTTTGTTCATGCTGCTATAACAAAATATCATAGACTGGGTGGTTTATAAACAACAGAAGTTTATTTCTTACAGTTACGGAAGCTGGGAAGTCCAGATTAAGTTGCAGCAGATTTGGTGTCTGGTGAGGACCACTTCTTGTTTCATGGATGACTGTCTTTTCTCTGTCCTCACATGGTGGAAGGGGTCAGGCAGCTCTCTGGGGAATCTTTTATAAGGATACTTATCCTATTTGTGAGGGTTCCACCGTTGTGACCTAATCACATCCCAAAGGCCCTATCTCCAAACACCATCACACTGGGGATTAGGTTTCAACATGTTAATTTTGGGGACACATAAACATTCAATTTATAGCACGAGGCTATTCTCCAGAACCAGGATTCAGCCATGAGGTCCCAGGACAACACGTTGATATGAGTCCCAGGGCTCCTTGGGTAAAGGGCCATTGAGCACTGAAAAGAGAAGAAATGGGGACCTGGACCCATAGAGTGTTGTCCAGGCTTGGGCACCTTTCCAGGATGACACTGCTGGCCCTGGCTGGTGCGTGGGCTTTCTCTAGTCGGCCCAGGCACTGGAAGGGCTCAGAAAATTTCATGGAAGACATTCCAGAGCAGGAAGAGTGCTCTGCACCCACCGAGGTTCAGAGTCCATGGCAGGAACGAGGCCCCAGGCCTTTCCTCCTGGTGTCCTAAATGATTAGGAGCCCCCACCAGATTTCATGTAGTTTGAAAACAACCACTCTAAACACTTCAGTACTCTGTTTCTAAAGATTTCTCTAGATCTATGGTAAGATTAGGGCCCAGCATGAATAAAAAGTTCTGTGGGAGCCCTGAGAAGAGGATAGACATGGGACTTCTAGGAAGGATGAGAGGAGTTTTCAGGTGACAAAAGTGGGAGAGGGCAAAGGCACAGAGGCCCCAACTTTCACGGGGGGTGGTGACTACTCTGGGGCATTTGGAGTGGTGACATTTACTGAACACTTAGTCTAGGCCCTGTAATTTGCTAAGTGTTCTGTGGAATATATTGTTGCTTTTTTTCCTCTGTATGGAATGGTCATGATCAACAAAGGAATTCTCTTGGTTTAACCCCAACTGTCCAAATCATCTGAAGCCCCAAATTTACTGTTGCTGTCTTAGTCAGCTCTGGCTGCTATTGTAAAAATATCATAGACTGGCTGGCTTATAACAGAAACTTATTTCTCACAGTTCTGGAGGCTGGGCAATCCAAGATCAAGGTGCCAGTGTGGTCAGGTTCTAATGAGGGTCCTCTCCTGGTTGTAGACTTTTCATTGTATCTTCACATGGTAGAGAGTAGAGAAGGGAGGCAACCTCTCTTGAGGTTCATACAAGGGCATTAATCTTACTCATGAGTGCTCGGCCCTTATGACCTCATCTGATCCTAATTACCCCCCAAAGGCCCCACTTCTTCATACCATCATGTGGTAGGGGAGGGTTTCAACATATGAATTTTGAAGGGACACAAACATTCAGTCCATACAGCTGTTTACATATGATCAGAAGTTTATAGAGACTGAGGTGTATCCACAGCCTACAGCTGAGTCTCTGCAGCATACTGATCCAGCAGTGGACAGGAGTATTCTGACCTTCTTTGTATCCTTTCCAAGAGTAGTGATCACTACCTGTGATGAACTCTTCTCTCAGCTGTCTCTAGGCCATCTATAACAAAGCCGTAATCCCAGCAGACCTTAAAGGGACAGGGTTAATGGGTTTGGGATACTTATACCTAAAGCAGATGTTTTTGTATATAAGAATTTTACCTCATTGAAAATATGTGGATATCTGATAGAAAAAGGGCATAGTGACTTGGCCCACCTTGCTTAAGATCAATGGCCAAAATTTATGAATCTAACTCATCCTTGCAAGAAGGAAAAATTATTAAAATGGCATATTGCTAGATGTCTTTAGACTCCAACTGAGAATTTTCCCAAGGGGTTCCCCAATAAGAGAAAATAATTAAGATAAAGTTGAAATTATTTAAAAAATAAAAGTATATGTAATATATAAAACTAAAATTTGGTTCACTGAGATCAGAAACATAGATAGGCTCCCCTCAGGGGCTTATTTAAGAAAAGAAGAGAGAAGCAAGTTATATAATATTAAGGATTAGAAAAGAGATATAAACACAGATAAAAATTAGATTAAAACAATTAGAAGAGGATCATATAAAACTATGGCAAAAATTTGGAAAATTTGACAGGAGTAGAAATTACTATCATCTTATCATCATTATCATTATTGTCAGTTCAGAATATGTCCCCAAAACCTATTTTATATCTGTATCCTTATCATGGCATCCAGTGGAATATAGGATAAAACAAAATAAAGAATTTTGTTGGGTTTGCCTCACAATACACAATTTGCTATCTCTTTTGCTCAGGTCCTATTTTAAATGGCTCTGTCTGTTTTACAGAAAAGAATTTCTGCTTGGAAGTTGAATGGCTTCTAGGAAAATGACCATCCGTGTTGTTTTGGACACTAACTATGCTGAGCTGGTTCTAGATGTGGGAAAAGTCACTTTCAGGGAGAAGAATAGAAAAAAAAATGAAAGATTGTCAATTGAGAAAAAAGCAGAATGAAAACGTCTCACAACCTGTGGTTGCTTTGCTGAATTCTGGAGGGGTCGTGTGCAGGGCTGAAATTGAGAATGAAAACTATAGTTATGAAAAAGATGGAATAGGATTAGATTTGGAAAATTCTTTTGCCAATATTGTTTCGTTTGTTTCTAAATACTTAGACTTTATGCAGCAAGGTAAATGTTTTCTGATTTTTGTCAAATCGTGGAGCTCAGAAACCTCTGGGTTGAGGATTGCCACCTTGAGCTCCAATTTGTACAAAAGAGATATAACCTCTGTAAAAGTCATGAATGCTACCGCTGCACTGGAATTCCTCAAAGACAGGCTAGAAACTGGAGAGGGATTTTCTTTAATACCTAAATCACCTCCAAAGAGGTACCGTTTTGATGTACAAGAAGAAAGTAGCATGAAGGCCTTGGCTGCTGACTTTTTTAATAGGATGCAACTCAGGTACAGAGAAAAACTCACCTTTACTGAATCCACACATGTTGAAATGAAAGACTACTCAACAGAAAAGTTGTTACAATGCATTAAAGATATTCTCCCTCAATATGTTTCTGCATTTGCAAATACTCGTGGGGAATATTTGTTTATTGGTTTAAGTGAAAAAAATCAAGAAGTAACTGGCTTTAAAGCAGAGAAGAGTGACCTTGACAAGATAGAAAAAGAAATAGAACAATGCATTAGCAAGTTTCCTGTCTATCACTTCTGTATAGAGAAGAAGAAGATAAATTATTCATGCAAATTCCTTGAAGTATATGATGAAGGAAGTCTTTGTGGATACGTCTGTGCGCTCAAAATAGAGCTATTCTGTTGTGCAGTATTTGCCAAAAAGCCAAATTCCTGGCATGTGAAAGATAATCAAGTGATGCAGCTGACCGTGGAGGAATGGGGCCAATTAATGCTGGATCCTGAACCAAGTGAGGAAGGGGGATTAGAAATAAGGGTATATTTGGCTGGGATGGCAAAGCTTTTTTTTTCTCTTGGATTTGGGGCAACATCAATAGTCGTCAAATTTCAACACCTAATTTACTAATCTCTGGTGGTTACAATCGTAGTTCACTATCTCTACCCACTTAGAAGTTAGCTATTCCATACAGAAAGCACATTACCTCCTCTCTGTAGCACTGCCTGGTATAAAGATCCAATTAACCCTGCTTTTCTTCCTTGTCACTTCTACTCACTTTCAAGGAGAGCCTGTGAATTCCTTCTCCCTTTCCCTTCTGAGCTCGGTTTCAGTAACTGACCACTTCTCTCTCTCAGGAACACTTGCCTCTTTTATTTACTTGCTCCTTCATCTTTCTTTACACCTTTGCATTTATTTCCCTTAGAACCTCTTCCCTCTTCCTCTCCTGTCTCTTCCGTTTGTGAATCAACGTGTAACCCTAAATTGGACTGATAAGAAAAGGATAGCGTTGGTATTTCATCTGATTTTTGGAAAAGAAAAGCCTCCAATGAAATTAGACCAGCACTAGCAACTTAAAAATCTCTGAAAGTGCAAGCTTCTTCCTTAGAATCTGCACAAAATTCAGCTCTCCACTAGCCATCATGTCTTCTAATTTTAATTGCTTTTAAAATGAACCCAATTATATGGTAACGTATTCAATTACTATTAACGCATTTTCCTATTAGTATTCAATATAGTGTGTTTCAACAGCCTCAAGGAATAAATTTATAACTTATGTTTGACTTGGGAATCTAAGCACAATATCTAACAATATTTCTATTGGAAAAATGGGGTCATTTCTAAGCAGACTTTTGATATACTAAGCATTTTGTTGATACACTAAGCATTTAGTTGTGACAAATTGAGAAAGTGATTTTTGTTTTTTAAGATTTTTCCAGGTCATTTGAAGAGATGAACCTTCAACAAAGTATGTTATCACCTATACCCCTTGATTGGTCTCTGTATAAATATAAGAATTTGGAAAGTCAGGAGCAGAGATATCACCTTACAGATAATTTAATTCTGGTTTCTTTGGACTTGGTGTGAGTATTTTCAAATCTTCTCTTCACATCAGCTCTATTTTGAAACTTATCATCAAAGTATATTCTGGCATTCAGGGGAATGCTTTGGTGTTTTTAGCATTGAATATGTCAAAATCTAATTTTTCAGATTTTGATTAGACTTTTCTTGGTGTAATAGGAACTCCTTTAATTGGAAGCAAGAGAACCCCAACTCAATTTAGTTTAAAGAAAAAAGGAAGTACATCATGTTGCTGGGAAATCTAGATTGAGACCCAGCTTCATACATTCAGTTACTGAAGAAAGGCCACCATTACTCAGAATCTCTGATTTATCTGTTTTCGTTATTACTGTTTATGGACAACGTGTCATTTTCTGCCATATAAACAGCGTTACCTTGAATATTCTTGTTCAGTCTTCTGGTGCATATTTTCAAGAGTTTCTCCTGGGTCCACACCTAGGAGTAGAATTGCTAGGTCAGGAAGTATGTGAATATTCAAGCAATAAGATAAGATAATGCCAGATTGTTTTCCGAAGTAAATGAGTCACTTTACTCCCAACAACAATATGTTACAAATGCCACATCTTCTCCAGTTGTCAAACTTCTCTTCATTTCTTCTCATCCTCCTTCTTCCCACTCAAATAGGTGTAAAATAGTATCTCTCTGCGTCTACATTTCCCTGCTTATTAATTTGGTTGAGCATATCTTCATATACTTACTGGCCATATGTATTTTATCACTTATGAAAGGCCTATTCTGTCTTTTGCCCATTTTTCTATTAGGCTTTTGTCTTTTTCTTGCTGATGTGTAGGAGATTCTAGAATCCAAATGCTCTTTTGGCCATAAGTATTACAGATTACAGAGATCTTCTCCAAGTTTGTGGCTTTTGTTTTCTCTTTTCTTAAGGCATATTATGATAATTAGTAGTTTGATATTTTAATTTTCTGGTTTAATGCTCTTTGTGCCTTGTGTAAGGCACACATTCTCTACCTTAAGGTTAGAAAGATATTTCCCTTCATTTTCTTCTAAAAGTTTTAGGGTTTTGCACTTTACATTTAACATTTAAATCCTTGATCCATCTCAGTGGTGATGTAAGAGTACTATTTCATTTTGTTCCATGTGGATGGCCACATTACCCAGCTCCAATTACTGAATAGTTCCCACTTTCACCCACTGATCTGCCATGCCACCTCCAGCATATTACTAAGTATAAGTATAGCCATATTTCTAGAATCCCTATTATGTTCTCTTGGTCAATTTGTCTGTCCCTACATCCACTATACTGTCCTAATATTATAATATCCTATTAAGTACTTAGCAGGGTAAGCCACCTTGCTTTTATTCTTTTTCTTTGACAGTGTCTTGGTGATTTTAAATCATTTAATATATTATACAAATTTTAGAATCTGCTTAAGTGCCGCAAAAAACCCTTTAAGGATTTTGATTGCAGTTACATTGACTAGGTAGATTTGTGACATATTTACATCAATTGTTTTGTACAGTTGAACATAGGAAATCTCTCCATTTGTTTATATCTTCTTTAATGTCTTTAAAGTTTTATAAGTTTCTGTGTACACGTTTTGTACCTTTTTTGTTACATTTATTACTAGTTTTTAAAAAATTTTTTTATTTATTTTATTTTTGGCTGTGTTGGGTCTTCGTTGCTGCATGCAGGCTTTCTCTAGTTGCAGCAAGTGGGGGCTACTCTTTGTCACAGTACGTGGGCTTCTCATTATGGTGGCTTCTCTTGTTGCACAGCATGGGTTCTAGGCACGCGGGCTTCAGTAGTTGTGGCATGCAGGCTCAGTAGCTGTGGTTTGCAGGCTCTAGAGCGCAGGCTCAGTAGTTGTGGCACACGGGCTTAGTTGCTACGTGGCATGTGGGATCTTCCTGGACCAGGGGTCAAACCCGTATCCCCTGCATTGGCAGGCAGTTCACGGGCTCTAGAGCGCAGGCTCAGTAGTTGTGGCACACGGGCTTAGTTGCCCCGTGGCATGTGGGATCTTCCTGGACCAGGGTTCAAACCCGTGTCCCCTGCACTGGCAGGCAGATTCTTAATCACTGTGCCACCAGGGAAGTTCTATTACTAGGCTTTCAAAAAGTTTTTGTTGGGCTTCCTTGGTGGCGCAGTGGTTGAGAGTCCGCCTGCCGATGCAGGGGACGTGGGTTCGTGCCCTGGTCTGGAAAGATCCCATGTGCCCGGAGCGGCTGGGCCCGTGAGCCATGGCCGCCGAGCCTGCGCGTCCGGAGCCTGTGCTCCGCAACGGGAGAGGCCACAGCGGTGAGAGGCCCGCATACCGCTAAAAAAAAAAAAAAAAAAAGTTTTTGTTGTTGTAATTGTAATTGATGTCTTTCTTTCTTTTTTTTTCTTTTTCTTTTTTGGCTGCACTGTGCAGCTTGTGGGATCTTTGTTCCCTGACCTGGGATTTAACCGGCGCCCTCGGCAGTGAATGTGTGGAGTCCTACCCACTGGACCGCCAGAGAGTTCCTGATGTTTTTCTTTAAAAGTTACATTTTCTTAGTTTGTTGCTGGTGTGTAGAAATGCAATCAATTTTATATATTGAGTTCATGCTACCTTGTTAAAATTTATTCTGAATAATTTGTCCATAGATTCTTTTTATGTTCTTTATAATTATACTGATTATGTTTTCCTAACCCGTTTTTTTTTTTTTTTTTTTTCAGTACGCGGGCCTCTCACTGTTGTGGCCTCTCCCGTTGCAGAGCACAGGCTCCGGACGCGCAGGCTCAGCGGCCAGGGCTCACGGGCCCAGCCGCTCCGCGGCATGTGGGATCTTCCCGGACCGGGGCACGAACCAGTCCTCGGAAGAATGCTGCAAACTCAAAAATCTCTCCAGTTGCAATTCTATTTCAAGAGTAGACTGCTCGGGCTCCCCTGGTGGTGCAGTAGTTGAGAGTCCACCTGCTGATGCAGGGGACACGGGTTCGTGTCCCGGTCCGCGAAGATACCACGTGCCGTGGAGCGGCTGGGCCCATGAGCCATGGCCGCTGAGCCTGCGCGTCCGGAGCCTGTGCTCCACAGTGGGAGAGGCCGCAGCAGTGAGAGGCCTGTGTACCGCAAAAAAAGAAAAAAAAAAAAAGAAAAGAAAGAGGAGACTGCTCTTCTGTTTATATCTCCTGCTTTGGTTACTTTTCAGTGCCTTCAAATACTTAATTTTTAATATTTTGTCCAGATTTTACACGTTGCATCTGTGAGAGGGTTAGTCTGACTAAGCTACTCTACCATTGCTTAGAGACAAAAACCTCTCATCTGTTTTTTTTTTTTTTTGCCTTTTTTTGGATTAAGTATTTTTTTTATTTTCCTGTTCTTCTCTCAGCTTTTAATACATATTATTCTATTATTCCTTTACATGGTTTGCCTAGAAATTACAGTGTACATCTTTATTTTGCTAGTTGTACTTCTTCCCAAGTTTTCAGCTTTATATGAATCCTTTTATTGTTTTAAAATTGTCAATAATACTTCTTATTTGCCCAACATTTACTCTTTCCAGGAAAATGTATTAATTCCTGAAGTTTAATGCTTTCGTTTGGGATAATTCTCCTTTAAGAAGAAGAACTCTGTTTGATGTTATTTGTAGTGTAGATCTGACAATAAGTTATCTCTTTCTCTCTCTTTCCCCCCACCCATCTGAAAATGTTTTATTTTTGCTTTTTGTTGGATATTTGTGGTACATGTTGAATTCTAGGTTTGCAAACCTTTTCTTTCAGGACTTTAAGATGTCATTCCAATGTCTTCTGGCTTATAGGCTTTCTGTAGAAGAATGAATCATAAGTCTTATTGTTGCTTCCTTATAGATTGTGTCTTTTTTCCTCTGACTGCTTTAAAGATTTTTCTGCTGTAGGATGTCTTTCCATTTATCTGTGCCTTCTTTAATTTCCTTCATCAGTGTTTTAGAGTTTTCAGTGTACAAGTCTTTCACTTCTTCAGTTAAGTTTATTCATAAGTATCTTATTCTTTTTGTTACTATTGTCGATTGGATTGTTGTCTTAATTTCCTTTATGGATAGCTTATTGTTAGTGTATAGAAATACTACAGATTTTTGTACATTGACTTTGTATCCTGCAATTTTACTGAATTTTCTTATTAGTTTTAACAGTTTTTGTTGTTGTTGAATCTTTAGGGTTTTCTACATCTATGATCATGTCATCTGCAAACAGAGATCATTTAACTTCTTACTTTCTGATTTGGTTGCTTTTATTTCTATTTCTTGTCTAATTACTTTGGCTAGGACTTCCAGTAGTGTTGAATAGAAGTGGTGAGATGGGCTTCTCTGGTGGCGCAGTGGTTGAGAGTCCACCTGCCGAGGCAGGGGACACGGGTTCGTGCCCCGGTCCGGGAAGATCCCACATGCCGCGGAGCGGCTGGGCCCGTGAGCCATGGCCGCTGAGCCTGCGCATCTGGAGCCTGTGCTCCACAGTGAGAGAGGCCACAACAGTGAGAGGCCCGCGTACCGCAAAAAAAAAAAAAAAAAAAAAAGAAGTAGTGAGAGTGGGCATTCTTGCCTTGTACTGGATCTTAGAGGAAAAGCTTTCAGTTTTTCTGCATTGGTTATGATGTTGGCTGTGGCTTTTCATATCTGGCCTTTGTTGTGTTGAGGTAAATTCCTTCTATACCTATTTTGTTGACAGTTTTTATAGAATGGATGTTGAATTTCGTTAAATTATTTTTCTGCCTCTGTTGAAATGATTATGTGGTTTTTATCTTTCACTCTGTTAATGTGGTATATCACATTGATTTGTAAATGCTGAACCATCCTTGCATCCCTGGGATAATCCTACTTGGTCATGGTGTATAGTCTTTTTAGTGTGCTTTCAAATTTGGTTTACTAGTATTTTATTGAAGACTTTTTTTTTTTTTTTTTTTTTTGCGGTATGCAGGCCTCTCACCGCTGTGGCCTCCCCTGCCACAGAGCACAGGCTCCGGACACGCAGGCCCAGTGGCCACGGCCCACGGGCCCAGCCACTCCGCTGCATGCGGGATCCTCCCGGACCGGGGCACGAACCCGCGTCCCCTGCATTGGCAGGCGGACTCCCAACCACTGTGCCACCAGGGAAGCCCTATTGAAGACTTTTGCATCTATATTAATTCGGGTTATTGGCCTGTAGTTTTCTTTTCTTTTCTTGTGGTATCTTTGTTTGGCTTTAGTATCAGGGTGATGCTGGCCTCATAAAATGAGTTTGGAGGTGTTTCCTCTTTTATTTTTTAGAAGAGATTAAGAAGGATTGGAATTATTTCTTGGAATGTTTGGTAGAATTCACCTATGAATCTATCTGGACTTGGGCTTTTCTTCATAGGGAGGCTTCAATCCTTCAGTCTCTTTAATTGTTATTGGTCTGTTTAGATTTTCTATTTCTTTTTGATTCAGTCTTGGTAAGTTGTATGTTTCTTGAAATTTATCTGTTTCTTCTAGATTATCCAGTTTGTTGGCATATAATTATTCATAAGAGTCCCTTTTGGTCCTTTTTATATGTTAAGCACCCATTGTAATGTTTTCTTTATCATTTCTGGTTTTATTTATTTGAGATTTCTCTCTCATTTTTGCTTAGTTTGTCTGGCTAAAGTTTGTCATTTTCGTTTAGCTTTTTTTAAGAAACCAACTCTTAGTTTTGTTGATTTTTTTCTGTTATTTTTCTATTCTCTACTTGATTTAATTATGCTCTAATCTTTATTATTTCCTTCCTTCTGATAATATGGAGCTTACTTTGTTGTTGTTTTTCAGTTCTTTGAGGTGTAAGGTTATGTTGTTTGTTATATTTTTATTTTATAATGTAGGCCTTTATCACTATAAACTTACCTATTAATACTGCTTTTGTTACAACCCATAATTTTTGGTATATTGTATTTTCATTTGTCCTGAGATATTTCTGAAATTCCCTTTGGATTTCTGCCTTGACCTAATGGCTATTCAACAGTGTGCTGTTTAGTTTCCAAGTATTCGTGAAATTCTCATTTTATTGTTGTTATTGATCTCTAGTTTCCTTTATTTTGGTCAGAACAATACTTGGTATGGTTTCAATCTTCCTAAATTTGTTACGACTTGTTTGTGACCTAACATGATCTGTCTCAGAGAATGTCCCATGTGCACTTGAGAAGAATGTGTGTTCTGCTGGAGGGTGGAAAGTTCTGTATATGTCTAAGTTCATTTGATCTTTAGTTCAAGTCTGTTATTTTCTTATTTGGATGTTCTAACCATTACTGAGAGTGAAAATAGTGAAGTCTTATACTAATATTTTATTGCTGCCAACTTCTCCATTCAGATTTTTCAGTATTTGCTTTATATACTTATGTGCTGTGATGTTGGGTGCATATATATTTACAGTTGTTACATCTCACTATTGAATTGACCCTTTTATCATTGTGTTTTGACTTCTTTGTCTCCAAAGACTACTTTTTTTAAAAAAATTATTTTATTTTATTTTATTTATTTATTTTTTTGACCTCACTGCACGGCATGTGGGATCTTAGTTCCCTGATCAGGGATGCAACCCACGTCCCCTGCATTGGAAACTCAGAGTCTTAACCACTGGACCGCCAGGGAGGTCCCACTAAAGACTATTTTAGACTTTAATTCTATTTTTTCTGATATAAGTATTGCCATTCCTGCTTTCTTTTAGTTACCATTTCTCTGGAGTATCGTTTTCCATCTCTTCATTTTCAACATATATGCGTCCTTGAATCTAAAGTGAGTTTCTTTTAGACAGCATATAATTGGATCTTGGTTTTTAATGTGTACAACCACTCTAAATTTTTTTATTGGAAACATTAAACCATTTTCATTTAAAGTAATTATTAGTAGGGAAGGATTTATTATTGTCATTTTCTTAACTGTTTTCTGTTTGTTCTTTTGTCCCTTTTTTCTCTCTTGCTGTCATCTTTGTGCTTCATTAGGGTTTTGTGGGGGGGGATTGTTTGTTTTATTTTTTGTATTGTTAGGCTTGACTCCTTCCTCTTTTTGTGGTGTAACTTCTATAGGTATTTTCTTTGCAATTACCATAGGGCTCACACAAAATATCTTATAGCTGTAAGAGTCTACTTTAAGCTGATAACAACTTAATTTCACTTGCATATAAAAACTATACTTTTACCTCTTCTCCCTCCACATTATATGCTATTAATGTCACAGTTTATATCTCTTTATATTGGGTATCTAATAACGTAAGTTAATTATAGTTATTTTTAATACTTTAGTCATTTAAAATTTTTAACATCTTTATTGGAGTATAATTGCTTTACAATGTTGTGTTACTTTCTGCTGTATAACAAAGTGAATCAGCTATATGTATACGTATATCCTCATATCCCCTCCCTCTTGCGTCTCCCTGCTACCCTCCCTATCCCACCCCTCTAGGTGGTCACAAAGCACCGAGCTGATCTCCTTGTGCTATGAGGCTGCTTCCCACTAGCTATCTACTTTACATTTGGTAGTGTATATATGTCAATGCCACTCTCTCACTTCATCCCAGCTTACCCTTCCCCCTCCCTGTGTCCTCAAGTCCATTCTCTGCGTCTGCGTCTTTATTCCTGTCCTGCCCCTAGGTTCTTCAGAACCATTTTTGTTTTTTAGATTCCATATATATGTGTTAGCATATGGTATTTGTTATTCTCTTTCTGACTTACTTCACTCTGTGTGACAGACTCTAGGTCCATCCACCTCACTGCAAATAACTCAATTTCGTTTCTTTTTATGGCTGAGTAATATTCCATTGTATACATGTGCCATACTTCTTTATCCATTCATCTGTCAATGGACACTTAGGTTGCTTTCATGTCCTTTCTATTGTAGATAGAGCTGCAATGAATATTGTGGTACATGACTCTTTTTGAATTATGGTTTTCTCAGGGTATATGCCCAGTAGTGGGATTGCTAGGTCATATGGTAGTTCTGTTTTTACTTTTCCAACGAACCTCCATACTGTTCTCCATAGTGGCTGTATCAATTTACATTCCCACAAACAGTGCAAGAGGGTTCCCTTTTCTCCACACCCTCTCCAGCATTTATCATTTATAGATTTTTTGATGAAGGCCATTCTGACCGGTGTGAGATGATACCTCACTGTAGTTTTGACTTGCATTTCTCTAATGATTGGTGATGTTGAGCATCTTTTCATGTGTTTGTTGGCAATCTGTATATCTCTGGAGAAATGTCTATTTAGGTCTTCTGCCTATTTTTGGATTGGGTTGTTTGTTTTTTTGATATTGAGCTGCCTGTATATTTTGGAGATTAATCCTTTGTCAGTTGCTTTGTTTGCAAATATTTTCCCCCATTCTGAGGGTTGTCTTTTCATCTTGTTTATGATTTCCTTTGCTGTGCAAAAGCTTTTAAGTTTCATTAGGTCCCATTTGTTTATTTTTGTTTTTATTTCCATTTCTCTAGGAGGTAAGTCAAAAAGGATATTGCTGTGATTTATGTCATAGAGTGTTCCACCTACGTTTCCTCTAAGAGTTTTATAGTGTCTGGCCTTACATTTAGGTCTTTAAATCCATTTTGAGTTGATATTTGTGCATGGTGTTAGGGAGTGTTATAATTTCATTCTTTTTTTTTTTTTTTTTTATAATTTCATTCTTTTACATGTAGCTTTCCAGTTTTCCCAGCACCACTTGTTGAAGAGGCTGTCTTTTCTCCCTTGTATATTCTTGCCTCCTTTATCAAAGATAAGGTGACCATATGTGTGTGGGTTTATCTCTGGGCTTTCTATCCTATTCCATTGATCTATATTTCTGTTTTTGTACCAGTACCATGCTGTCTTGATTACTGTAGCTTTGTAGTATAGTCTGAAGTCAGGGAGCCTGATTCCTCCAGCTCCATTTTTCTTTCTCAAGATGGCTCTGACTATTCGGGGTCTTTTGTGTTTCCATACAAACTGTGAATTTTTTTGTTCTAGTTTTGTGGAAAATGCCATTGGTCATTTGATAGGGATTGCATTGAATCTGTAGATTGCTTTGGGTAGTATAGTCATTTTCACAATATTGATTCTTCCAATCCAAGAACATGGTATATCTCTCCATCTGTTTGTATCATCTTTAATTTCTTTCATCAGTGTATTATAGTTTTCTGCATACAGGTCTTTTGTCTCCTTAGGTAGGTTTATTCCTAGGCATTTGATTCTTTTTGTTGCAATGGTAAATGGGAGTGTTTCCTTAATTTCTCTTTCAGATTTTTCATCATTAGTGTATAGGAATGCAAGAGATTTCTGTGCATTAATTTTGTCTCCTGCTACTTTACCAAATTCATTGATTAGCTCCAGTAGTTTTCTGGTAGCATCTTTAGGATTCTCTATGTATAGTATCATGTCATCTGCAAACAGTGACAGTTTTACTTCTTCTTTTTTGATTTGGATTCCTTTTATTTCTTTTTATTCTCTCATTGCTGTGGCTAAAACTTCCAAAACTAGTCAGCAACCTTGTCTTGTACCTGATCTTAGTGGAAATGGTTTCAGTTTTTCACCATTGAGAACAATGTTGACTGTGGGTTTGTCATATATGACCTTTATTATGTTGAAGTAAGTTCCCTCTATGCCTACTTTCTGGAGGGTTTTTATCATAAATGGGTGTTGAATTTTGTCAAAAGCTTTTTCGGCATCTATTGAGATTATCATATGGTTTTTCTCCTTCAATTTGTTAATAGGTTGTATCACATTGATTGATTTGCATATATTGAAGAATCCTTGCATTCCTGGGATAAACCCCACTTGATCATGCTGTATGATCCTTTCAATGTCCTGTTGTATTCTGTTTGCTAGTATGTTGTTGAGGATTTTTGTATCTATATTCATCAGTGATATTGGCCTGTAGTTTTCTTTTTCTTTTTCTTTTTTTTTTTTTTTTGTGGTACGCAGGCCTCTCACTGTTGTGGCCTCTCCAGTTGTGGAACACAGGCTTCAGACGCACAGGCTCAGCAGCCATGGCTCACGGGCCCAGCCGCTCCACGGCACGTGGGATCTTCCCAGACCGGGGCACGAACCCGTGTCCCCTGCATCAGCAGGCGGACTCTCAACCACTGCGCCACCAGGGAAGCCCTGTAGTTTTCTTTTTTTGTGACATCTTTGTCTGGTTTTGGTATCCTGGTGATGGCAGGCTCATAGAATGAGTTTGGGTGTGTTCCTCACTCTGCTATGTTTTGGAAGAGTTTGAGAAGGATAGGTGTTAGCTCTTCTCTAAATGTTTGATAGAATTCGCCTGTGAAGCCATCTGGTCCTGGGCTTTTGTTTGTTGGAAGATTTTTAATCACAGTTTCAATTTCAGTGCTTGTGATTGGTCTGTTTATATTTTCTATTTCTTCCTGGTTCAGTCTTGAAAGGTTGTGCTTTTCTAAGAATCGGTCCATTTCTTCCAGGTTGTCCATTTCATGGGCATATAGTTGCTTGTAGTGATCTCTCATGATCCTTTGTATTCTGCACTGTCAGTCGTTACTTCTCCTTTTTCATTTCTAATTCTGTTGATTTGAGTCTTCTCCCTTTTTTTCTTGATGAGTCTGGCTACTGGTTTATCAATGTTGTTTATCTTCTCAAAGAACCAGCTTTTAGTTTTATTGATCTTTGTTATCGTTTCCTTCATCTCTTTTTCCATTTATTTCTGATTTGATCTTTATGATTTCTTTCCTTCTGCTAACTTTGGGATTTTTTTGTTCTTCTTTCTCTAATTGCTTTAGGTGTAAGGTTAAGTTGTTTATTTGAGATTTTTCTTGTTTCTTGAGGTAGGATTGTATTGCTATTAAACTTCCCTCTTAGAACTGCTTTTGCTGCATCCCATAGGTTTTGGGTCGTCATGTTTCATTGTCCATTGTTTCTAGGTATTTTTGATTTCCTCTTTGATTTCTTGGTTATTTCGTAGTGTATTGTTTAGCCTCCATGTGTTTGTATTTTTTACAGTTTTTTCCCCTGTAATTGATATCTAGTCTCATAGCATTGTGGCTGGAAAAGGTACTTGATACGATTTCAATTTTCTTAAATTTACCAAGGCTTGATTTGTGACCCAAGATATGATCTATCCTGGAGAATGTTCCATGAGCACTTGAGAAGAAACTGTATTTTGTTGTTTTTGGATGGAATGTTCTATAAATATCAATTAAGTTCATATTGTTTAATGTGTCATTTAAAACTTCTGTTTCCTTATTTATTTTCATTTTGGATGATCTGTCCATTGGTGGAAGTGGGGTGTTAGAGTCCCCTACTATGATTGTGTTACTGTCGATTTCCCCTTTTATGGCTGTTAGCACCTGCCTTATGTATTGAGGTGCTTCTATGTTGGGTGCATAAATATTTACAATTGTTATTGGGTCTCTTGTAGACAGCATATATATGGGTCCTGTTTTTGTATCCATTCAGTCAGTCTATGTCTTTTGGTTGGATCATTTAATCCATTTACATTTAAGGTAATTATCGATATGTATGTTCCTATCACCATTTTCTTAACTGTTTTGGGTTTGTTTTTGTAGGTCTTTTCCTTTTCTTGTGTTTCCCGCTTAGAGAAGTTCCTTTAGCATTTGTTGTAAAGCTGGTTTGGTGGTGCTGAATTCTCTTAGTTTTTGCTTGTCTGTAAAGGTTTTAATTTCTCCATCGAATCTGAATGAGATCCTTGCTGGGTAGAGTAATCTTGGTTGTAGGGCTTCCCTGGTGGTGCAGTGGTTAAGAATCCACCTGCCAATGCAGGGGACACGGGTTTGAGCCCTGGTGCAGGAAGATCCTACATGCCACAGAGCAACTAAGCCCATGCACCACAACTACTGAGCCTGCGCTCTACAGCCCGTGAGCCAACAGCTGTTGAGCCCAAGTGCTGCAACTACTGAAGCCTCACACCTAGAGCCTGTGCTCCACGAGAGAAGCCACTGCAATGAGAAGCCTGAGTACCACAATGAAGACTAGCCCCCACTAGCCGCAATTAGAGAAAGCCCACACGCAGCAACGAAGACCCAATGCAGCCAAAAATAAATAAATAAGTAAGTAAGTAAATATTTTTTAACAATCTTGGTTGTAGGTTTTTCCCTTTCATCACTTGAAATATGTCCTGTCACTCCCTTCTGGCTTGCAGAGTTTCTGCTGAAAGATCTGCTGTTAACCTTATGGGGATTCCCTTGTATGTTGTTTGTTGCTTTTCCCTTGCTGCTTTTAATACTCTTTCTTTGTATTTAATTTTTGATAGTTTGATTAATATGTGTCTTGGAGTGTTTCTCCTTGGATTTATCCTGTATGGGACTCTCTGAGCTTCCAGGACTTGATTAATTATTTCCTTTCTTATACTAGGGAAGTTTTCAACTGTAATCTCTTCAAATATTTTCTCAGTCCCTTTCTTTTTCTTTTCCTCTTCTGGGACCCCTATCATTTGAATGTTGGTGCATTTAATGTTGTCCCAGAGGTCTCTGAGACGGTCCTCAATTCTTTTCTTTCTTTCTTCTTTATTCTGCTCTACGGTAGTTATTTCCACTATTTTATTTTCCAGGTCACTTATCCATTCTTCTGCCTCAGTTATTCTGCTATTGATTCCTTCTATAGAATTTTTAATTTCATTTATTGTGTTGTTCATCATTGTTTGTTTGCTCTTTAGTTCTTTTAGGTCCTTGTTAAACGTTTCTTGTATTTTCTCCATTCTATTTCCAAGATTTTGGATCATCTTTATTATCATTCCTCTGAATTCTTTTTCAGGTAGACTGCCTACTTCCTCTTCATTTGTTTGGTCTGGTGGGTTTTTACTTTCTTCCTTCATCTGCTGTGTATTTCTTTGTCTTCTCATTTTGCTTAACTTACTGTGTTTGAGGTCTCCTTTTTGCAGGCTGCAGGTTCATAGTTTCCGTTGTTTTTGGTGTCTGCCCCCAGTGGGTAAGTTTAGTTCAGTGGGTTGTGTTGGCTTCCTGGTGGAGGGGACTGGGGCCTGTATTCTGGTGGATGAGGCTGAATCTTGTCTTTCTGGTGGGCAGGACCACGTCTGGTGGTGTGTTTTGGGGTGTCCATGAACTTATTATGATTTTAGTCAGCCTCTCTGCTAATGGATGGGTTGTGTTTCTGTCTTGCTAGTTGTTTGGCATGGGGTGTCCAGCACTGGAGCTTGCTGGTCGTTGAGTGGAGCTGGGTCTTAGCATTGAGATGGAGATCTCTGGGAGAGCTCTCACTGATTGATATTACGTGGAGCCGGGAGGTCTCTGGTGGTCCAATGTCCTGAACTCGGCTCTCCCACCTCAGAGGCTCAGGCCTGACACCTGGCCAGAGCACCAAGACCCTGCCAGCCACATGGCTCCAAAGGGACATATGACGGGTCCAAGATTCCTGAACCAAGACATCTCAGGGTCTAGGAGAGAGAGGCAGAGAGATGAGGAACAATCCTGGCGCTGTGTGGAAGGGACTCTGTCCCAGAAGCCCCAGAGGAAGGAACTGCCTCTAGTTAGCTTGTCACTGTATACACAATGCCTGGCACACTGTGCTTGGTAAGTATTCGGTGAATGAATGAACGCATCTCATTTAACTTTTATACTAAATTAAAAGTCATTTATCCACTACCGTTATAATAATATGGTTTTCTGTTTTTGTTTCTATATTTACCTTTACCAATGACTTTTATGCTTTCATGTTGCTGTTTAACATCTTTTATTTTCAACTTGAAGAACTCCCTTTAGCATTTCTTATAAAGTAGGTCTAATAGTGATGAATTCTCTTAGCTTTTGTTTGTTTTAGAAAGTCTTTATCTCCCCCTCACTTCTGAAGGACAGGTTTGCGGTGTATATATTCTTGGTTGGAAGTTTTCGTCTGTCAGAACTTTGAATATATCATCCCACTCTCTTCTGGCATTCAGTGTTTCTTAAGAAAAAGCCGCTGATAGTCTTATCGGGGGTTCTCTTTTATGTTACAAGTTGCTTTTCTCTTACTGCTTTCAAAGTTATCCTTTTTATCTTTAACTTTTGACAATTTGATTATAATGTGTCTAAATGTAAGTATCTTCTGATTCAGCTTACTTGGTATGTTTTGGACTTCCTAGATCTGGATGTTCATTTTGAGGTTTGAAGAGGTTTCGGCATTACTTCTTGGCATAAGCTTTCTGCACCTTTTTCTTTTTTCCTTCTGGAACTTCCATAATGCATACATTGGTTTACTTTATGGTGTGCCATCAGTTTTCACTCTTTTTCATTCTTTTTTCTTTTTTCTCTTTTTACTGGATGATTTCCAGTGACCTGTCTTCCAGTTTATTGGTCTTTTCTTCTGCTTGATCTAGTCTGTTGTTGAACCCCTCTATTGAATTTTTCAGTTAACTTGTTGTATTCTTCAGTTCTATGATTTCTTTTTGCTACTTTTTAGTATTTTCTGTCTCTGTTGAAAACCTCCCTTTGTTCACACATTGCTTTCGTGACCTAAGAAAACATCATTAAGGCCATTATTTTGAATTCTCTTTTGGGTAAATCATGTAGCTCCATTTCATTAAGAAAAGATTTCTAGAGATTAATCTTGTCCTTTAATTTTGAACGTATTCCCCTGTTTCTTCTTTTTTCTTGACTCTGTGTTGGTTTCTGCACATTATATAAAACAGCCACTTCTTCCAGTTTTCACAGACTGACCTCATGTAGGAGATGAACTCACTAATCAGTTCAGCCAGAGATTCTGGGTACCTCTCAAAGCTTTGTGCTCATTTTAGATGCTGTCTTTGTTCTTAGTGTTCCCCAGAAGACTATCGTAAGCCAAGTCCCATCAGTGCCCTGATTCAGACAAGATAGAAGCCAGTGCCTCAAGTTGCAGCCAGAAATGTTGAAGCACTAGATGTGTGTCCCAATTCCTCCTCTCTTAGGGAGAAGTTGAGAGATGGAGTTTATCACCCACTTGCTCTTGACAAATACCTGCTTACTAGTTCAGACTGTGTGCTCTTTCAAACTGTTGCTTTGCTCTCTGTTGCCCTCCAGAACCTAGTGAATGCCAGGCCCTGTCAGCTCTCAGAGAAGGATGGGTTAGAAGTCAGTCCCTCTGGTAGCAACTGGAATGTTTTGGGAGCTAGATGTGCATTCCAACTCCTTTTAGGGAGAATCGGAGACTTGGTTTTATAACTGGAGTGGGTCAGGGGAAGAGCAACAGGAGGTATCCACATGCCCATTCAAACTCCCAAGGGACTGATGATTGCTTTCTCCATCAGCTCCCAGAGACAGACAGTTAAGATGCCAGACTCTCAGACAGCAGGTACGAAAGTTAGGGCACTAGATGTGCCCTAACTCTTCTCTTCTTCCAGAGAGAAGCTGGGAACTGACTTTATTGTCTGCTTGCTCTCTACTGAGCCAAAAGGAAGAACCACTGGAAGTGCTCTGGGCCCAGGAGACTAGTGAATGCTGGGCTTCATCAGCTCTCAGAGATAGGCAAGTTAGAAGCCAGTCTCTTGGGTAGCAGCCATAAAAGATGGGGTACTAGATGTGTGGTCCAAACCTTTTGCTCCTTAGGGAGAAGCTAGGATTTGAGGGTACCCTCCTGACTGTATGGTGCTGTGCTAGGGGTGAAGTTTATGGCAAGGCTGTGTCTCAACTTTTCCTACCCATTTCAATGTGGTTATTTTCTCAGTCACCCAGTGTGCAGGAGTCTCTCAACTAGTTTCCAGATTTTTCTCAGAGGGAATTGATCCACATGTAGCTGTTTGTTTGTTGCATCCACAGGTGGAGGGAGAGTCTGGAGCCTCCTATTCTGTCCTCTTGGTCTTTAAGTCCCTTTTTGATAAATTCCAATACCTGAATCACTTGTCAGTCTTTTTCTCGTATCTATTTTTTCTCTTGTTTTTTTTTTTTTTTTTGGTAGTTTGTCCTGATTTTTATCATATCTCTGAATTTTCTTATTATACCATGGATGGCAAATTATAGAGGCTTTGGAAGATGTTACATTCCTCCAAAGAGGATTATACTTTGTTTTGTCAGGTAGATAGAGTACCAGTGATAACCCTGATTTTTTTTGAAGATTGGTTTTATGCTTTTCTAGGGATAATATCTTTAAATTTTGCCTTTACTATTAGGTCATGGCTCTTCTTGAATCTCAGCTTAAAGTCTGGGGTGTTTACCACAGGCCCTCCACTTTGAAGGGACTTGAATTCCAGTCTAAGTCCGCCATCACCATGAGGTTGATGAAATTCAGGTTCAGCTCTTTAGCCTCCCAGTTGATATTTTCTTCTGGGTTTCCAGCATCTCACCCTGTATTTGCCAGTGAATTGAAAAAAAATTGTATGTAGATTTTGGCTGCTTCTCTGCAGTTTCATCCTCTCTGAGATTTTCCCACTCAAATTCCAGATCCTCTGGTAGCCGTGAATTCCAACCTCTTTTAATTCAGCATAGTAAAACTCATGTTTCTGCTTGGGCTCTATTCACCCATTACATGATATGGAAAATATCCTTAGACAAAAAGCTAGGATGATTGTGGCACTACTTCCTGTGCTTCCTCTCCATCAAAGATTGTAACCCTTTAAGTCCTGCTTGTACTGGTTGCTCTCCAATTCTTTAAATTTATGTTTTATATATTTTATACAACTTTTATAGTTGTTTTTGGTGGGAGGGTTGGTCTGGTACAAGCTACTTTGCCATGGTTGGAATTGGAAGCTTCCAGTGTTTAAAATTTTATTATAATTATTTTCATATCTAGTGCCATCAGAAAAGGTGACATATGTTCCAGAAATCCTCTATGAGAAACTGTTCTCACAACACAAAGGACTTGCACAGTTAATACATAATGAAATAGGCTCCGTTCATCAAGGTACATTGATCTTTTCTAAGAGCTGGTCTTTGGATCTGGGCTTGCAAGAGAACCAGAAAGTCATCTGTGATGCACTTCTAATTGCCCAGGACCGTCCACCAGTCTTATACACCTTCCTCAGGGAACTGAATAAGGAATTAAAAGGTTATTCTATACAAACTGCCTTAACTTTAAAGAAGAAACTGGTAAAAAAATTGGTGGTTACAGTGGGAAAGTGTGTGTCATGACAAAGATCTATTGGAGTGAAGAATCTTCTACATTGACTGAAGGCAATATAAGACTTCTTCATGATTCAAGCTTATCTGCAATTTACCCTAAGTCCTACACTCTTATAACCACTCAAACAATGAGTGACTTGAAGAAGGCCCTTTTTATAGTCTTGAAGAGACTCGGAACTTTGAATGACCAATTTGACTCTGAGATTTCTCAACACCTCTCAGATAATCAGTATGGATTACTTACAGAGGAATGAAAAAAGGATGTTTAAATATTGTCCAAGGCTCACCTGAACCATGAAAAGTAGACCAGGCTACAAAGATGTTTTTCATTATATAGTCAATGGTGTTCTCAAATTCTGGAAAATATGCCTTTGAAAAGCTTTGCAAGGAAGACAACATGATGGGACCTTGGAAAATCAAATTTAGTCTTCATTTATTTCTTCCTAAATGGTCTTCATAGGTGTTGCTTAAGAGTTATTAAGAAAATAAATTTGTTAATTATGCTGTGCACAGTTTGTTATTTACTCCATGCATAGTTTATGGATAAATTGCCTTCCACTTTTAAGTTGGGGAAAATGGCAATACTTTTATTTTTAATAACAACAACAACGAAAATTCCCAGGATATACCCAGAAAACCTTTATAACTTAGAAAAGATTATCATTGATGACATTCAGAGTATTTATAATGGAAATGAAGAAGAAGGCAAAATTTATTACCCATCCTGCAAAATTCTCTGTTTTCTTGGATGAGTTTTACACTATTCACTTGGAGGAGTTAGGGCTTGTTTAATTGCTCAGCTGGTACCCTTAAGAACTCAGCAGAATCGTCATTTTAACAGCTAGAGAAACAGCTAGAGTTGGCGGAATTGAAGGTGATACAGAGTTTTCCAGACAGGCAAAAGATAAAGGAGTTCATCACCACTAGACTGGTGGTACAAGAAATGTGAAAGGGTCTTGTTTAAGCTGAAATGAAAGGGTGCTAATTAGTACAGATGGTCTCTGTCTTAAGATGGTTCGACTTAGGGTTTTTTGACTTTATGATGGTGCAAAAGTGATTTGCATTCAGTAGAAACCATATTTTGAATTTTGATCTTTTCCTGAGCTAGTCACGTGCGATATGATATTCTCTTATGATGCTGGGCAGTGGCAGTGAGCCACAACTCCCCGTCAGCCACGCGATCATGAGGGTTAAACAACCGATACTCTATAGTGTATTGTGTTGTTTCCTGCTTCTGATGAGAAGAACAGGAAGGCAATTACTCTTGAGTTGAAACTCAAGATAATTGCCCTGCATGAAAGTAGAAAGCCAGTAATGGCCATCACATGTGAGTTAGGACTTTTGCAATCGATGATCTCGATCATCTTAAAGGATAAGCGAATCAGTGATGCAATGAAATTGTCAGCATCAGTTACATCCACTGTCTTCATGAAGAAATTAGCTGGGCTAATTGATGATATGAAAAAATTTATCGACACTAGAGTGGAATACCAGATACAGAAGTGCATACCACTTAGCCTACTGAGGATCTAGGCTAAGGCAATAAGTTTTTTCCATACACTGAAAGTGCATGCTGGGACTTCCCTGGTGGCGCAGTGGTTAAGACTCCGTGCTTCCAATGCAGGGGCCCCCCATTTGATCCCTGGTAAGGGAACTAGATCCCACATGCATGTTGCAACTAAGAGTTTGCATGCCACAACTAAGGAGCCGGTGAGCTGCAACTAAGGAGCCTGAGCCACAACTAAGGAGCCTGCCTGCCACTACTAAGACCCAGCACAACCAAATAAAAATAAACAAATAAATATTTTTTAAAACTTGTAAAAACTATAAAAGAGCATGCTGATGATCTTACATATACGCAAATGTTTATAGCGAGGTGTGGGTGATTCCAACGTTTCAAAAGGCATCGTAATTTTCATAACATGAACGTCAGTGGTGAGGCAGCAGGTTGCTGATACTAAAGGTACCACAGCGTTTAAGGAAGAACTGCATAGGATAATTGTGGATGAGAAATATTTGCCAGAACACGTATGTAAGGTCGATGAAAGTAGTTTGTTCTGAAAGCGTATGCCAGAGCATACATACATTCATCAGAAGTCTGAGACAATGCCAGGATTCAAGGCATTCAAAGACTATATAATGCCACTTTGGGGTAGAAATGTTGCAAGGTTCAAATTAGAGCTTTTCTTAATCTACCACTTGGAGAACCCTAGAGCATTCAGGAATATGAGAAAGCATATACTTCCCATTTATTGTTGCCATAACAGGAAAGCCTGGATGACATTAGCATTGTTTGAAAACAAGTTTTTGAACAGTTTTATTGTGCACGCAAGAGAATGTTGTAGGCAAAACATTCAATTCAAGATTCTTTTGATCTTAGACAATGCTCCAAGCCATCTACATCATATCAGTGACATGATGTAGAGGTTGTGTATTTGCTGCTGATCACAACGGTACTCATATAGTCAATGGACCAAGGTGCAATAGCTACATTCAGAGCACCCTATTTATGCCAAATGTTTGCATACGCTTTTGAACTGGCTGAATCTGGCCAAATGCTCTGAGAGATCTGGAAAAGTTTTCATATTCTAAATGCTATCCAGAGCATTGCTGTAGCATGGAAAGAAGTCACACAGCAACGCGTGAAGACATATGTGAACACATTCAAAAGATTCTGCTGTTGATGAAATAGTAAGTAACAAGATACTAGTGCTTGAGAAACAGCTAGAGTTAGACGTTGATGAAGAGGATATTCATGAGCTTGTTGGCATCAAGGCTGAAGAGCTTTCCAATGAGGAGCTGATCAAACTGGAGGAAAAAGAAGTTAAAAAGTTGGGGGACTTCCTTGGTAGTCCAGTGGTTAAGACTTCACCTTCCAAAGCAGGGGGTGTGGGCTCGATCCCTGGTTGGGGAGTTAAGATCCCACATGCCTCACAGCCAAAAAAACCAAAACATAAAACAGAAGCAATATTGCAACAAATTCAATAAAGACTTAAAAAAAAAGTAAAGAAGTTGAGGCAGAGGAAGAAGAAGTTATACCCAAGGCACCAAGAAAGTTCATAGCAAAGAAACTGGCAGAGACATTTACTACTATGAGCAGGGGCATATGGATGTTAGAAGAGATGGACATCAATTACAAGAGGTTCTCAAGAGCTAACAGGCAGATACAGGATACTCTTATTTGCTGTAGAGAAATATGTAATGAAAAGAAGAAACAAACTGTACAGTCAAAACTTGAAAGCTTCCTGAATAACACTATGTCTGCTAAACCATTAGCAAGTATAGATGCCCCGATGCCTTCTACCAGCTATTCTCAAGCCTCATCAGGAGAGAAATTGATGACCCTGTCTCTGTAGCCTCCATATCATCCAGCAATTCATTTTAGTTCAATGCTTCAAACATTCTTCAGGCCTACTGTGCTTTCAGCTGTGTACCTTAATGGTGAGTATCCATATGACCATTCTGGTTTTCACTTTCAGTACAGTGGTCAATAAATTATATGAGATATTCAACATTTTAATATAAAAGTAAGCTTTGTGTTAGGTGACTTTGCCCAACTGTAGGCTAATGTAAGTGTTCTGGCTCATTTAAGGTAGGCTAGGCTGAGCTATGATGTTCAGTAGGTTACTTGTATTACATGCAGTTTTGACTTAAATATTTTCAGCTTAACGATGAGTTTATTGGGACATAAATCCATCATAAGTCAAGGAAGATCTGTAATAGGAAAACATGAAAGTATAAATCTCACTGGTAAAAGTAAATATATAGTAAAATTCAGGATAATCTGTTATAAAGGTGGTGGTTAATCACTTGTAAAGCTAGTATGAAGGTTAAAAGACAAAAGTGGTAAAAAATAACTATAACTACAATAATTTGTTAAGGGATACACAAGATAAAAAGATGCAAATTGTGACTTCAAAAACAAAATGGGTGTGGGGGAGAGTAAAAATCTAGAGCTTTAGAATGTGTTCAAACTTAAGTTGTTATCAATGTAGAATAGACCATTATAACTTGTTACAGGTAAGCTTCACAGTAACCACAAAGCAAAAACCTATAGTAGATACACAAAAGATAAAGGGATAAGAATCTAAGCATACTACTACAGAAAATCATCAAATCACAAAGCAAGTGAGTGAGAGAAGAAAAAAGAAACAGAGGAACTACAAAACAGCAGGAAACAATGAACAAAACAGTACTAAATGCAAACCCATCAATAATTATTTAAAAATTTTTTGTATGTATGTAAGTACAGTTGATTTTATTTAAGTTTCAGGTATACAGTATAGTGATTCACGGGGTTTTTTTGTTTTTTGTTTTTGGCCATGCCACACGGCATGTGGCATCTTAGTTACTGGACCAAAGATGGAACCCGTGACCTCTGCAGTGGAAGCGCAGAGTCTTAACCACTGGACCACCAGGGAAGTCCCAGACGTCTGTTTTTCAAAACCTACAAAGACCAGGGGAAAACACGAGTGCCATCCCCCACTACCACAAATTATGCAGTTGAGTTTTCCACATTTGGGGAAATCGCAGGAGTCAGCACATCCAGAGTGCAATGGATAAGCCTTACCCTGGGAAAACCACCTTCGTGATCATGCTATCTCCCCTGCCAGGTAAGTATGTGATTCACAATTTTTAAAGGTTATACTTCATTTATAGTTATTATAAAATATTGGCTATATTCCTGAGTTGTACAATATATCCTTGTAGCCTATTTATTTTATACATAGTAGTTTGTACCTCTTAATCCCCTACCCTTATTTTTCCCCTTCCCACTTCCTTCTCCCTACTGGTAACCACTAGTTTGTTCTCTGTATCTGTGAGTCTGTTTCTTTTTGGTTATACTCACTAGTTTGTTTTATATTTTAGGTTCTACATATAAGTGATATCGTACAGTATTTGTCTTTCTCTGTCTGACTTATTTCACTAAGCATAATACCCTCTAAGTTGATCCATGTTGCTGCAAATGGCAAAATTTCATTCTTTTTATGGCTAAGTAGTATTCCATTGTATATATATATACCACATCTTCTTTATCCATTCATTGTTGATGGACACTTAGGTTGCTTCTATATCTTGGCAATTATAAATAATGCTGCTATGAACATTGGGATGCATATGTCTTTTCAAATTAGTGTTTTCATTTTTTGGATATATACCCAAGAGTGGACTTGCTGGGTGATATGGTAGTTCTCTTTTTATTTTTTTGAGAAAGCTCCATACTGTTTTCCACACCCTTACCAACATTTTTTTTCTTTTTTTTTTTTTTTTGCGGTACGCGGGCCTCTCACTGTTGTGGCCTCTCCCATTGCGGAGCACAGGCTCCGGACGCGCAGGCTCAGTGGCCATGGCTCACAGGTCCAGCCGCTCTGCGGCATGTGGGATCTTCCCGGACCGGGGCACGAACCCGTGTCCCCTGCATCGGCAGGCGGACTCTCAACCACTGCACCACCAGGGAAGCCCAACATTTTTTTAAAAATTTATTTATTTTGGGTTGCGTTGGGTCTTCGTTGCTGTGCGCGGGCTTTCTCTAGTTGCGGTGAGCGGGAGCTACTCTTAGTTGCAGCGTGCGGGCTTCTCATTGCGGTGGCTTCTCGTGTTGCAGAGCACAGGCTCTAGGCGCCCAGGCTTCAGGAGTTGTGGCTCGTGGGCTCTGGAGCACAGGCTCAGTAGTTGTGGCACACGGGTTTAGTTGCTCTACGGCCTGTGGGATCTTTCCGGACCAGGGCTCGAACCCGTGTCCCCTGCATTAGCAGGTGGATTCTTAACTACTGCGCCACCAGGGAAGCCCAACATTTTTTATTTGTGTTCTTTTTGATAGTAGCCATTCTGACCATATGAGGTGATAATATCTCATTTGCATTTTAATTTGCAGTTCTCTGATGGTTAACAATGTTGAACATCTTTTCATGTGCCTGTTGGCCATTTGTATGACTTCTTCGGAAAAACGTCTGTTCAGGTCGTCTGCCCATTTTT
The DNA here is from genome assembly GCF_008692025.1 of Phocoena sinus. Taxonomy (NCBI): domain Eukaryota; kingdom Metazoa; phylum Chordata; class Mammalia; order Artiodactyla; family Phocoenidae; genus Phocoena; species Phocoena sinus. The sequence goes on from NC_045782.1 coordinate 20,189,200, forward strand.
AAATCAGGTTGCTTGGTTTTTTGATGTTAAGTTGTATGAGCTATTTTAGTATTTTGGATACTAACCCCTTATCAGTCGTATCATTTGCAAATCTTTTCTCCTATTCAGTAGGTTGTCTTTTCATTTTGTCAATGGTTTCCTTTGCTGTGCAAAAGCTTTTAAGTTTCACTAGGTCCCATTTGTTTAATTTTGCTTTTATTTCCTTTGCTTTAGGAGACAGGTCCAAAAAAATATATTGCTACGACTTATGTCAAAGAGTGTTCTGCCTATGTTTTCTTCTAGGAGTTTTATGGTTTCTAGTCTTACATTTAGGTCTTTAATCCATTTTCAGTTTATTTTTGTAAATGGTGATAGAGAATGTTCTAATTTCATTCTTTTATATGTAGCTGTTTAGTTTTCCCAGCACCACTTATTGAAGAGATAGTCTTTTCTCCATTTTATATTCTTTTTTAAAAATACATTTATTAATTTTTTTTTTTGGCTGCATCGGGTCTTAGTTGCAGCACATGGGATCTTTGTTGTGGCATGGGTTCTTTGTTGTGGTGCGTGGGCTTCTCTAGTTGTGGTGCACGGGTTTTCTCTTCTCTAGTTGTGGCACGCGGGCTCCAGGGCACGTGGGCTCTGTAGTTTGCCGCACACAGGCTCTCTTGTTGAGGCGCGTGAGCTCAGTAGTTGTGGCGTGAGAGCTTAGTTATCCTGGGGCGTGTGGGATCTTAGTTCCCCTACCAGGGGTGGAACGCGAGTCCCCTGCATTGGAAGGTGGATTCTTTACCACTGGACCACCAGGAAAGTCCCTCTCCACTTTATATTCTTACCTCCTTTGTCATAGATTAATTGACCATAAGTGCATGGGTTTATTTCTGGGATTTCTATCTTGTTCCATTGATCTATATCTTACACTTATACACAAAGTTACTCAAAATGGATCAGAAACTTGAACATTAGACCTGAAACGATAAAACTCCTAGAAGAAAACATAGGTGGTAAGCTTCTTGACATCTGTCTTGGTGATGTTTTTTTTTTTGGATTGACACAAAAAGCAAAGGCAACAAAAGCAAAAATAAATAAATGAGACTACATCAAACTAAAAAGCTCCTGCACAGTAAAGGAAACCATCAACAGAATTAAAAAGCAACATACCAAATAGGAGAAAATGTTTGCAAATCATGTGTCTGATGAGGGGTTAATATCCAAAGTATATAAAGAACTCATACAACTCAATAACAAAACAAATAATATAATTTTTAAATGGGCACAGGATCTGAATAAACATTTTTCTAAAGAAGACATACAGATAGCCAACAAGTACATGAAAAAGTGCTTAACATCACTAATCCTCAGGGAAATGAAAATCAAAACCACAGTGAGGCATCACCTCACACCTGTTAGAATGGCTGTCATCAAAAAGACAAGAAGTAACAAGTGTTAGTGAGGATTAAAGGAAAGGGAACCCCTGTGCACTGTTGGTGGGAATATAATTTGTGCAACCAGTATGGAAAATAGTATGGGAGTTACTCAAGCAATTAAAAGTAGAACTACCATATGACCCAGCAAGTCCACTTCTGGGTATTTATCTGAAGAAAACAAAAACACTAACTGAAAATACATGCACCCCTATGTTTATTGTAGCCTTATTTACAATAGCCAAGATATGGAAGAAACTCATGTCCATATATTCTGTATATTCATTAGACACACACACACACACACACACACACACACACACACAATGGAACATTATTCAGCCATAGAAAAAGAAGGAAATCTGGCCATTTTTGACAATATGGGTGGACTTTGAGGGCATAATGTTAAGCAAAATAAGTCAAACAGAGAAAGACAAATACTGTATGATCTCACTTATATGTGGAATCTAAAATCAAAAAAAAACAACCAAAGAAAAAAACTCCCAAGCTCACGAATACAAAGAATAGGGGTGGGGTGGAGGTGCAGAATGGATAAAGGAGGTTAAAAAGTACAAAATTCCAGCTGTAAGATGCATAAATCATGGGGATATTATGTACAGCAGAGTGACTATGCTAAGTAATACTATGCTAAGTAATTGTACATTGGAAGGTTGCTAAGAGAATAAATCTTAAAATTTTTCAACACAAGAAAAAAATGTCGTAACAATATATGGTGATTGATGTCAACTAGAATTATTGTGGTGGTCATTTTGCAGTATACAGAAATATCTCATCACTGTGTTGTATACCAGACGCTAATATAATTTTATATGCCAATTATATCTAAATTGTAAAAAGTCAACAGAATAAAAAGAATAGATACATGTATACGTATAACTGAATTACTTTGCTGTACACCTGAAACTAACATAACATTGTTAACCAACTATGCTCCGATACAAAATAAAAATTTTTTTAAAGTCAACAGAATATATTCTGTTACTACTTTGAAGGTAATGTGCCCTTTTTTCTTTGTCTTATTTTAAGATTTTTTTCATTGTCTTTGATGTTTAACAGTTTGATATGCTACGCCTATGTATATTTTTGTTTCCATTCATCCTTCTTGAGATTCACATAATGTCATAAGTGCATTTTTTTGGTCTTGTCAGCTTTGGAATTTTTCAAGCACTATCTCTTAAAGAAAAGATCACCCTTATACACGCTCACATCTCTCTAAGATATGTTATGTATACATCTGATGTTTTCGCTGTGTACAATGTGACTATTTTTTATGTGAATTTTCACTCTTCTTTTTCTCTGTATATGCTTCAATCTAAATATTTTTCATTAGCTTTATAGTTCACTAATTCTCTCTTTTGCTGTGTCTAATTTCCTATTAAACCTATCTATTACCTGTCTAATTTCAGTTATCATATCAGTCAATTCTAGAATTCCTACTGGAGTCTTTCTATCGATTCAATTGTTTGATGCTTTTTTCCATCTCTCTGTCTCTCTCTTTTCCTCTCTTTTCTTAAGCACATAAATAATAGCTCTTTTTCAGTCCTTGTCTGATAATTCCATTATTTGGCTTAACTTTGGTCTACTTATAGTGTATGTTTTTATTCTTCTTGGTCTTCAGCCATAAAGTCCTATATTTTGGCATGCCAGGTAATTTTCAATTAAATGCTAGACACTGTATGAAAAAAAGTATAGAAGATCTAGACGATACTGTCTTCCTCTCAAAAGGATACACACTCTCCTTTGCAAGGCAGATAGAACAGCAGTTGATTATCTTAATCCAGTCAGCGACTTAGCTACTCAAGGAAAGTTTTGACAGTTTTGTTTATCTCTGATTTTTTTGGGCAAATCTCTAATTTGTCTAAAGCAAAGTTGGTTACCTCAGCTTTATAATGCCTTCAGACAGATGTTTTATGTATTATAACTGCCTTTTCTAGCTGTTCTCAATGGAACAGTTGGTTTGCCATATGCTACTCCTTTATTACTGCATACCTCTTTTGTGCACTATAGCAGTATTTCAGAAAATAATTAAATTTTTGTAGTGATAACCAATACACTCATTTGATTACATTTTAATGGAAAAAAGCTGTAATTTTTATCTGAGCTCAAAATATTTTTTTAACATCTCTATTGGAGTATAATTGATTTACGATGGTGTGTTAGTTTCTGCCAAAATATTTTTATTGTGTCCAACTGCTCACGGGCCATCTTGATATATCATAGGTACCTAAGAAGTATCCAGCTGAACTCTATGCTTTTCTTCCTCTCTTCCGGGTTTAAGGAGACCAAAGAGGTGTAAAAATTAATTTCAGGGCAGAAGACCTGAATAGACATTTTTCCAAAGACGACATAGAGATAGCTAATAGGCACGTGAAAAGATTCTCAACATCACTAATCATTTAGAAATGTAAATAAAAACCACAATGAGATATCACCTTACACCTGTCAGAATAGCTATCATCAAGAAATCTACTACAAATAACAAATGCTGACAAGGAGAAAAGGGAACCCTCATGCATTGTTGGTGGGGATGTAAATTGGTGCAGCCATTGTATAAAACAGTATGGCAGTTTCTCAAAAAACTAAAAATAGAGCTACTGTATGACCCAGCAATTCCACTCTTGGGTATATATCCAAAGAAAACAAAAACACTAATTCAAAAAGATACATGCATCCCAGTGTTCATAGCAGCATTATTTACAACAGCCAAGATGTGAAACAACCTAAGTGTCCATCAGTAGATGAATGGATAAAGAAGATGTGGTATATATATACACAATGGAATACTACTCAGCCATAAAAAAGAATGAAATTCTGCCATTTACACCAACATGGATGGACCTAGAGGGTGTTATGATTAGTGAAATAAGTTAGAGAAAAACAGATACTCTGTTTTCACTTATATGTAGAATCTAAGAAATAAAACAAACGAATGTATATCACAAAACAAAAACAGATACAGTAAGTCCCCTACATACAGATGAGTTCCGTTCCGAGAGCACGTTCGTAAGTCCAATTTGTTTGTAAGTCCAGCAAATTTAGCCTAGGTACCCAACAAACACAATCAGCTATATAATACTGTACTGTAATAGGTTTATAATACTTTTCACACAAATAATACAGAATAAAACAAACACAAAAGATAAAGAAAAAAAATTTAACCTTACAATACAGTACCTTGAAAAGCACAGTAGTACAGTATAACAGCTGGCATACAGGGGCTGTCATCAAGTGAACAGGCAAGAAGAGTCACTGACTGGAGGAGGGAGAGGAGGGGGAAGACCGTAGAGCTGAAGGTTCGTCGGCAACAGGAGACGGAGGGCAAGCTGCAATTTCACTCATGCCTGACACTGATGGAACATATGTTGGCATCTTTGAAAGTTCACAACTTGTAGGTTCGTATGCAGGGCATTTACTGTATAGAGAACAAACTAGTGGTTACTAGTGGGGAGAGGGAGGGTGGAGGGGCAAGATAGGGGTATGGGATTAAGATGTACAAACTACTATGTATGAAATAAATAAGCAACAAGGATATATTGTACAGCACAGAGAAATATAGGCATTATTTTGTAATATATTTAAATGGAGTATAATCTATAAAAATTAAATTTCTATATTGAACACATGAAACTAATAAAATATTGTAAATAAACTATACTTCAATTTTAAAAGAATTAAAAAAATAATCTGCTTTCTTTATTTCATTAGGAAAACATACATTTGTGTCTTACATTTTTTTTCCTCTGAGGCATTTTATTTGCACGTATGCATTACATCCCTAGAAAAAGAATCAAAGGATTTTCCCTCCTGTGTGTTTTCATCTTGCTTCTTATGGTCCATCATGCCAGCTGAGGTTGTCAGTACAATGAAACCAAACTGACAGGACAGGAGCAGCTTATACTGCCATTTTGCTAGATCTTTGAGTCGCACATCAAATCTGGGGCTGATCACACCACACTTATTTAGCCTGCCAGTGAGGTTCACAGTAATCTTCCCATCCCTGTGATCATCGGTGATTTCAGATTCACCAAAGTAACCACACTTCATTGTCACAGTTAGAAACCTGACGATGACTTTGGAGCACGGCCTAATAAGAACCTGGCATCTGCCTCTCTTTTTGGCATTGTTGATACTGTTGAGAGCATCAGCCAGGACATCTATGTGCACCATTATGGCAGCATGGAAAGACGGTGAAAGGAGCTGTGTCTTACATTTGTAATAGCAAGTAAACATCTACCAGGCAATAGCTCAGAAAAGCTTCATGAAAAAGTTAAGTTTGAAAAGATGCAACATATCATGGTTGATGAAGCTAAGAATTTCCACACTGACAACAGAGACTACTATGAGGAAAAAAATCACTAAAAGGACAAAGAATTGCCCAGGAATATTTTTTTGGTTTTCTTGGACTACTTTCTGTAAATTTGCACCACTTGGATTACAGGGGCCTCCCCACTTCTTAACCTAGCATTCAGGAAGAGAATACACCAGAGTGGGTTGCAGTGAGATCCAAAAGCCAAGTACCTGCAAAGAGCAGTGCAGGACGTCAGAGGAAATTCTCCACCTAACATCCCTCCTGACTTTCTGGGGGTTTCCTGGGCTCAGGGTGTGGATGGCACTTTAGAGATTAGAGCGAATTGTATTTGGAACATGAGGAGACCCATGTGGCAGAGCTATGCCAGTTCTTTTTTAAAAAGGATCACTCCCTGCAAGGGGTTTGTGTTTTAATAAGCACAGCAGATGAAGCTCCTTAAAGAAATGAGGAAGCAAAGGGTGTAATCCAGAGCAACAAGGCATCTGAGGGGCTGGATGAGCACATCAGGTTGGACAGTGTCGTCTGGTTTTCGAACTTGGGAAGGAAGGTCACGTTTGAGATCACTCCAAGCGTGGCTGAGACAACTATTGTACAGAATCTTATGCTCTCTCCAGCATGTTTCCAATATGGAAACACAGCTGTATATTCTGAAGGATAACTGATTGGAAGGCCCCCCTGTCTAAGAAGAAAGTCTGCCTGTGTGTGAAACTAGCTGTTCTAGGTGCTGGGAATCCCGTGGCAGATGCGAACTGGAATCTGTGAACAAAGGAGTACAAAAGAATGGCAAAGCACGAAAAGTGATAATATGGTTGTAAAATGGGCTGTCCTTTTTTAAAAGCCTTGCTTTACTCTCCTCCCTCCTGCTAATTTTCAGTCATTGTCCCTATGGGTTAAATCAACCAGAATTTAGCTGGCCAGGGAGCCTATTAATGTCATCCAGTCAGCCTCCCAGGGTCCAGAACAGGATGGAGAATGGATCCCAGAGGGACAAATGGAAGATGTTCACAACACACCTTCTCATCTACTCTTATCCTTCCTGTGGGTGAAGGGTTAATATCCCCAACACAGTAAATGAAGCTGCCCTCCCATGGTGTCAATTCAGTCAGATGTTCATCTGAAACCAAAAATGTCAGCCATCCCCAATCTTATCAGGCCACAGGGGAAAGGGGAGAAAGAAACATCAAAGAAACAATGATGTTTTTGTGCTAAACATCAATTAGCACAAAACCTAACTGCTGCTGTCCCACTTCTGGAGCTGACCTGAGGCTTCGGCTGGTAATTATAGCAGTCTTCCTTCTCCCACCAACTCCTCCAAGCTCTGCCCACCTCAGTTGGACGTGAGTCTTTACCTCATGGGGTTAAACTTTTATTCCTGTAGATTTTTAGTCCTTGAAGGTCTCTCATTCCAGCCCAAAGACTGTTGCTGACCTAGAGGAGTTCCCTCTGGCATTGTCTTGCAGGGTTACCCCTGAGTGGTGCAGAGGGCAGCAACCATCCATTCTGGTTGAGTCCAGTGCTGTGAGTGGAGGGAAAGGCAGTGAAACAGTGGATGGAGATACCATGGGAGTCTGAGCTGCCTGCTTTTATAGCATGTTTTTGTCTTGCAGACCCGCTTGTGCCCAGTCTCATATATATGAGTTCCATTTTATGATGAAAATTCTACTGTGCACCTTCACTGTATGATTTAGTGGATCAGACGACCCCTAGGATGTGATGGGATCTCAGGTCATCAGGTCACACAGTTACTTGGTGCCCCATGGTCAGACATGCAATCTCAATAGGGCCCTGTGGGAAGCCAGATACTGATTTCACATGGACAACACTTGCTGGCAGAAGAGAGCATGGTCTTCCTCCAAAGCCTTGGGGGTTGTTATTGGGGCTTGTTAGAGGCTTTCTTCAGAACTCTGTCTTCTACAGAACCTTCCATTCCCATTGGGTCTGCTGGGTCATCATGTTAAAATGTCTGGGCATCCTCACTTTGGACCTGCTACAGAGTACTGTCCTCTGGCAGCCTTACTGGTTGCCAGAAAGTAGATTAGAGCTGCATGTCTGAAATTCAGAGAAACCAACCAAACATGGAGCTTCCCTCTTTGTAGTGGGCAGTGCACGGTGCTGTAATTCACTTCTTGGTTTTTACCCAAAGAGGTTCAAAACTTATGTCCACAGAAAGACCTACACACAGATGTTTATATGGAAGCTTTATTCATAACTGCCAAATCTTGGAAGCAACCAAGATGTCCTTCCACACCAGTGCCCTTCCCTTAGTGGAAGAGATTTGGTGCGATTGTAGTTAATCAGCATTTAACTCAACAACCCTACCGGTCAGGCCCTTGGCATGGTGCTCAGCCATATCTGCCCTGAAAATTATATGGGATGAGTGACCGCTCCAAGGCTTTTTTGTTTTCCGTGGATCCCCTCAGTGGGATAGTTTTGCTCTCAATCTCAATTTTTCATTGTCTATCCTTCCTAGAGCTATCAGAAAAAGGCAATTTACTCCACAGTCTTTGTAATTACTATTGTTGCCATAGAAACTAAAAGCCATAGTCACCCCAATGCCTTGCCCTCCAACTTTACTTCATCCTATGCCACTCCTGATGATGATGCCACCGTGTGTGTGTGTGTGTGTGTGTGTGTGTGTGTGTGTGTGTGTGTGTAAACTATTAACAGGTAGCCTGAAAGGATACCCACCGAAGTCATGATGGTTTTTGCTGCTGGGGAGAAGGGAAAGAAATTAGGTGGGGAAGAGAAGAAAGAGGAGTTCAGATTTTGCTAAGGTATGTTATTTCTTTTATTTAAACAAAAGCTTAAAGCAAATATGAAAAAATCTTAACACATAAATCCTAGATGGCAAAGAGTCATTGTGTATATATATATATATATATATATATATATATATGTTTTTACTTTCTGTGATTTTCAAATTTTACTCCTCCCCATTCCTCATGCATCATTATTCATTTTGATCATGAGGAACTTATCCCAGGATACAGGATGATAGAAAACTAAGAAAGTAATTCATAAAACTGTTACATCAACAGGTAAAGACATACATACATGACAAAATCATATCAGTAAATGCCCCAAATTATTACATTACACAAAATGCAAAAGTCATAAAAAGCAAAAGCTGTCTTTTTCACATCTGTGTTCCCCTGACACTCATTTGCCCTTCCCTGGAGCCAAATGCTACTGCAATTTTTTTTAGGATACTTCCAAAGGTATTTAATGCATTTGCAAGCACATCCTTATATCAATTCTACAAGCAAAAGATAGACTTTTTTCTGCATGTTGCTTTGTTCGCCATACAATATACCTTAAAGATGGTCCCACATCCTATACTACAAAGCTACAGTAATCAAGACAGTATGGTACTGGCACAAAAACAGAAATACAGATCAATGGAACAGGATACAAAGCCCAGAGATAAACCCATGCACATATGGTCACCTTATCTTTGATAAAGGAGGCAAGAATATACAGTGGAGAAAAGACAGCCTCTTCCATAAGTGGTGCTGGGAAAACTGGACAGGTACATGTCAAAGTATGAAATTAGAACACTCCCTAACACCATACACAAAAATAAACTCAAAATGGATTAAAGACCTAAATTTAAGGCCAGACACTATCAAACTCTTAGAGGAAAACATAGGCAGAACACTCTATGACATAAATCACAGCAAGGTCCTTTTTGACCCAGCTTCTAGAGAAATGGAAATAAAAACAAAAATAAACAAATGGGACCTAATGAAACTTAAAAGCTTTTGCACAGCAAAGGAAATCATAAACAAGACAAAAAGACAACCCTCAGAATGGGAGAAAATATTTGCAAATGAAGCAACTGACAAAGGATTAATCTCCAAAATTTACAAGCAGCTCATGCAGCTCAATAACAAAAAAACAAACAAGCCAATCCAAAAAGGGGCAGAAGATCTAAACAGACATTTCTCCGAAGAAGATATACAGATTGCCAACAAACACATGAAAGAATGATCGACATCATTAATCATTAGAGAAATGCAAATCAAAACTACAATGAGGTATCATCTCACACCGATCAGAATGGCTATTATCAAAAAATCTACAAACAATAAATGCTGGAGAGGGTGTGGAGAAAAGGGAACCATCCTGCACTGTTGGTGAAAATGTAAATTGATACAGCCACTATGGAGAACAGTATGGAGGTTCCTTAAAAAACTAAAAATAGAGCTACCATATGACCCAGCAATCCCACTACTGGGCATCTACCCTGAGAAAACCATAATTCAAAAAGACACATGCACACCAATGTTCATTGCAGCTCTATTTACAATAGCCAGGACACGGAAGCAACCTAAGTGTCCATCAACAGATGAATGGATAAAGAAGATGTGGCACATATATACAATGGAATATTACTCAGCCATAAAAAAACTGAAATTGAGTTATTTGTAGTGAGGTGGATGGGCCTAGAGTCTGTCATACAGAGTGAAGTAAGTCAGAAAGAGAAAAACAAATACCGTATGCTAACACATATATATGGAATCTAAGAAAAAAAAAAAAGGTCATGAAGAACCTAAGGGCAAGACAGGAATAAAGACACAGACCTACTAGAGCATGGACTTGAGGATATGGGGAGGGGGAAGGGTAAGCTGTGACAAAGTGAGAGAGTGGCATGGACATATATACACTACTAAACGTAAAATAGATAGCTAGTGGGAAGCAGCCGCATAGCACAGGGAGATCAGCTCCGTGCTTTGTGACCACCTAGATGGGTGGGAGGGAGGGAGACGCAAGAGCGAAGAGATATGGGAACATATGTATATGTATAACTGATTCACTTTGTTATAAAGCAGAAACTAACACACCATTGTAAAGCAATTATACTCCAATAAAGATGTTTAAAAAATTAAATAAATAAATAAAGATGGTCCCACATCAATATGCATAGAGAGCTCTATTCTTTTATGGCTTCATAGTATTACAATATGTTGATATGTCGTTAAGTTATTCAACCCTTTTGGGTGGATATTTACTATTTTGTAGTCTTCTGCTATTAGATATAAAGTGAAATTCAGTTACCTGCACAGAAGTCATTTCAAACATGTTTAACCATATATGTAGAATAAATTCCTAAAAGAGGAATTGCTAGGTAAAGGGATATGCGCATTTAAAATTTTGATAGCTACTGCCAGATTGTTGTTGATAGAAATTGTACTACTTTATGACAATATACAAAAGTGCTTTTTCCCTACCAAATGGTAAAACAATTAAGTTTGAACTTAATGATTCTGCCAATATAATAAGTGAAAAAGAGTGATATCTTGTTGTAGTTTTTAACTGATGATTCTATATCATGACCGAAGTTTCCATAAATTTAGGAACTATGTTAAATTCCTTTTCTGTGTTCTTCTGCCTGTTCACATCTTTGGCCATTTTTCTTTGGGGATGTTATTTTTTTTTCTCTTAGATTTGTAGAAACTTTTTTTTTACAATTAGGAGTTAACTATTGTCTTTGGGACTTCCCTGGTGGCACAGTGGTTAAGAATCTGCCTGCCAATGCCGGGGACACAGGTTCGAGCCCTGGTCCGGGAAGATCCCACATGAAGCGGAGCAACTAAGCCTGTGCGCTACAACTGCTGAGCCTGCACTCTAGAGCCTGTGAGCCACAACTGCTGAGCCCATGTGCCACAACTACTGAAGCCCATGCGCCTAGAGCCCGTGCTCCACAATGAGAAGCCACCTCAATGAGAAGCCCGCGCACCACAACGAAGAGTAGCCCCAGCTCGCCACAACTAGAGAAAGCCCACATGCAGCAACAAAGACCCAATGCAGCCAAAAATAAATAATAAATTTATATTAAAAAGAAGTTAACTATTCTCTTCGATTTTTGTTGCAAATATATTCAAAGTGTGTTGTTCATTTCTTGATCTTTTATAGTGTTTTTGCTATAAAGATACTTTTTAAAAAAATCATTATTTTCTTTCCTGGTTTCTGATTGAGGGCCATATTTAGGCCTTCCGTATGCTGGGATTATAAAAAAATAAATGTCCTACTTTTTCTCGATGTACTTCCATGATTCCATAGTTTTACATTTAAGTATTGCATCCATTTGGAATTTATTTTGGTGTCAACTGTGATGTATGGCCCAAGCTTAATTTTTTTCAAATAGGTACTCAAGTCATTCAACATCATTTATTGAATAATCCATCTTTTTTCCAAGTAATATGAATGCCACCTTTAATATATGTAATATTCCCAGACATATTTGAATTTATTTTTGGACATTCTAGTCCATCCCATTGACCTGCCACACAGCAGAACCGTGTTGTTTTAATTATTGTAGCTTTACAATATGTTTTAATACTTGGCCATGCTAATTACCCTCAGCTTTTTCCTTTTTAGATTTTTCCTAGATAATCTTGCTTTTGATTTTTCAATGAAGTTTAAAAAAACTTTGATGCTTTGGAAAAAGTTGTGTCAGTATTTTTATTGGGATGACATTGACTTTAAAGATTAACTTAGTGAAAATGGATACATTTATGATTTTGAGTTTTCTTATCCAAAACACTCTACTCTTGGGCTTCCCTGGTGGTGCAGTGGTTAAGAATCCACATGCCAATGCAGGGGACACATGTTCAAGCCCTAGTCTGGGAAGATCCCACATGCCACTGAGCAACTAAGCCCAGGCACCACAACTACTGAGCCTGTGCTCTAAAGCCCATGAGCCACAACAACTGAAGCCTGCGTGCCTAGAGCCTGTGTTCTGCAACAAGAGAAGCCACCGCAATGAGAAGCCTGCGCACCACAATGAAGAGTAGCCCCCACTCGCTGCAACGAGAGAAGCCTGCGCACAGCAACAAAGACCCAACACAGCCAAAAATAAATAAAATAAAATAATTTAATTTAATTTAAAACAAACAGTCTACTCTTTATCTGTACAAGTTCTCTTTTGGCTTCTTCAGTTTTTTTGTTTTTTGTTTTTTTTGGCGCATTGGGTCTTCGTTGCTGTGCGGGGGTTTTCTCTAGTTGTGGCAAGTGGGGGCTACTCTTTGTTGTGGTGCACGGGCTTCTCATTGTGGTGGCTTCTCTTGTTTCAGAGCACAGGCTCTAGGTGCGTGGGCTTCAGTAGTTGCAGCACACAGGCTCTAGAGCATGCAGGCTTCAGTAGTTGCAGCGCATGGGCTCAGCAGTTGCGGTGCACAAGCTCTAGGGCGTGCAGGCTTCAGTAGTTGTGGCACACGGACTCAGTAGTTGTGGCTCACAGGCTTAGTTGCTCCATGGCATGTGGGATCTTCCCGGACCAGGGATCGAACCTGTGTCCCCTGAATTGACAGGCGGATTCTTAATCACTGCACCACCAGGGAAGTTCCTTCAGTTTTGTTTTATAGTTTTATTCATATAGGCTTGACATTTCTTGTCACAGATTTTCTTATTTTATCTTTTTTGTTGGAATTACAATAGGACTTTTTTTCCTTTCCTATACCTTCTAAGAGATGTAGTTTGCATATATGAAGGCTACTGAATTATCTGACAATTAGAAAATAATACATACAGATTAACCTTATATTTTACTGATGCATTTGTTTACCCTTCTTTCTTGAAACAGCTGCTTTCTTCTTAGGTCATTTTTCTCTCATAGAAGGACATTATTCAGTGATTCTTTAGGGGATGGGCTATGATTGATTTTTTTAATCCCTAGTCGTTGCAAGTCTGAAAATTTATTTATTTTGCCCTCAACCTTAATGATAGTTTGACCAGGGAGAGAAGTCTAATTTCAAAGTTGTTTTTCCACAGTACTTTGATCATTCAGCCCATATTCTTTTTGCATCTAATCTTGCTCATGAAATAGTTATTGTCAAATTTATTCTTCTTTTTGTAGACTATCTAAACTTTTTTCTCTTTAGGATTAAAAAAAATCTTTACTGTTCTGAATCTTTACTATAGTGTGTTACATGTTTGACTTATATATCCTGCCCACTATTCTGGAAACTCTTTTAGTCTAAGGAGGTATGATGGTGGTGATTTTGCACACACACCCCGGGGACATTTAGCAATATTTGGAGATATTTTGACTTGTCACAACTGGGGATGGAAGGATTTGCTGCTAAACATCTTACGATCCCCAGGAAAGCCGCTCACATCAAAGAATTATCCAGCCCAAACTGCCAATAGTGCCATCACTGAGAAACCCTGAAGTATGGGATTTTAGTTCTAGGCCTTGGTCTGGCCAAGTGGGTGAAAAATGGATTTGGCCTCAGCCTCAGCGTAACAGTTTCTGGCTGGGGGGGATTCAATCTTGGCTTTGCAACAGTGGTTGTCCTGGCCCTGAGGTGGTGGCAGCCTCTGTTTTTTACTATGGTTTACCTCACTCTTTCCTACTTGTACAAATGCCTTATAGTTTTTGGTCCATGAAGAGGTGCTTTTCTTGTTTTTGAGCATGACTATGTATATAGTAATGTTTTTAAATATCTTTTTCACGATTTCTATGAATTTTCTTTTGAGAGAGAGATTCCAACATGTGACCTTCAAGGTCTTTACACAAAGGTACAAACTCAATAGAATTAATTCCAGTAATACTGAAAGATAAAAGGAAGCAACAAATGACGCATAACTCAAGCAACCAAAAACATTCAATATTAAATTCCACAGAGCTGTTTTTTAAATACATCTGATAACGTATAAAAACAGCTAGACAGAATTAGTTATGTTAAATGGAACTATATTATACATACTATTTTGAAATTATTTTTACATTTAATTAGCTTGAACTTAACTGAAGAAAAAGCAACTAATAAAATTGAAGACACAATTACTGAATATAACTTTTTTAGCCCAAGAACTTTTAATTACTGAAAGAGTTATCCAATATTAAAATAACTAAATTGCAGAAGTGTTTAAAATGTTTGGAATCATTTTAAAGTTATTTTGAAATATGTATTAGCATTCAGCAACTTCTTGCCATGAAAAATGACATTAGCAGTCAAACTTCCTCACTCCCCCTACCATCCCCTTACTTTTGTTAATTACTGTAATGAGCATCTGTTGTTTTGATCTAACAAACATCCTCCCACCCTACTTTAGTAACTGATATTCTTTTGGGGAACTAACCAAACTAACCACTTTACATCAAGTCTTTCGGAGATTTTCAACCAAGATGTTTTCCCTATGCTAGCTAAGAGTTGAGTACAGTATCCAAGCTAGACAAATATGAGTCTCTGACTATAATTTGACCTTTATAAACCAAGTAAAGAAAATGATTGGAGCCAATTGACACCTGTGATCTAGATCCTTGGAACCTCTCAGGTACCTGTCTTCTCTAAGACCTATATAGTCAGCATGTCTTCTGATTCTGTGAGTGGTCCTCCCTCATGATTCCAGTAAAAGTTTTTATTGTTGTGTTTAAATTATCCAGAGCCTGCTTTTGTTGCTTGAAACAAAAAATCTATCTGATATAAAAATATTTTTACTTTGTCAAGGTTTATAACATTCTTTTCCATAATTCCTATATAGTCATAATTCCTATATATCTTAATTATATACATGTTAATGGATTTAAAGTCCAATTACCATTATCCTTTATTTTCACATATTGCCTGCTTAGCTGGATTTCCTCGCTGAATAATTTTTCTTCAAGAATGAATCAGGGGTCTTGTATTTATAGAATTCTTTCATATTCAAAAAAATCCATGAGCTGCCTTTGTACTAGAATAATATTTTGGCTAGGTTTATTATTTTTAAGCTAAAATTTCTTTCCCTAAGAAAGAATTTCTTGCTTCATTGTCTTCTTAGATGCTTCTGGTCAAGATGGAGTAACAGTGACCACTTTCTACTCTCCCTTCTGAAACAACTGCAAAATCAGACAAAATATATGAAACAACAGGTCTCAAGACACTGGAAATTAGGACTGTGATCCCTGAGATATGGGAAACTAATGAGGTGGAGGTCACTGCCCCAGCTTACTGCCTGCAGAAAGTTTCTAGGCTCTAGTTCAGAGAGTGAAAACTCAGGTACAGTTTGGCAGTCTCCATGAGGTGAATACAGAGTTGGGACCCTAGGGAGGGCAAGAAAACTAGAGATTGTAAGGCAGAATACCAAAGAGGACAGAGTTTCATAGACAGAAAATTCTAAAATCTGCAAAGCATTCTTTTTGAGTACTCAGCTGAATACTTATCAGCTTACTGAATACTTATCAGCTTATGCCTGTGAGGAAACGCTTGAGAATGGAGAAATATTCACCCCAAAGTATTAGAGGGAACAAGCCTTAGAGCTCACATAGGGCCAGAAATAGTATCTGCTCCTACCAACCAGAGTGAAAGACATCAAAATTCACAAGGCATTAGGTAGAGTACTCAGACGAGTTTTGCCTCAGTAGGTGCAAAAAGTGAACCCTAGACTAAATGCTGCTCTGGTCCTGTGTACAAAGCTTAAAAAAAAGATCCAAAAGGATCAAACTATTTCCAATTAACTTAACCATGTCTCAGAACAAAGCTCATGAGTATTTATAAGAATACAAAAACATTCAGCACCCAAAGTGGTAAAACTCACAATGTCTAGCATCCAACAAAAAATTATCATGTGGGACTTCCCTGGCAGTCCAGTGGTTAAGACTCCACACTTCCACTGCAGGGGGCATGGATTCCATCCCTGGTCAGGGAACTAAGATCCTTCAGGCCACGTGGCATGTGCATGGCCAAAAAAATTTTTTTAATAAATTTAAAAATTATTTTTTTTAATTTTTAAAAATTAAAAAGTTTTAATTTTTTTAATTTAAAAAATTAAAACGATTAAAAAAATTTTTAAATTAAAAGTTAAAAAAAATTTAATTACCATGTCTGCAAAGGAGCTGGAAAATACCAACTATTAAGAGGAAAATAACCATTTGAAATTTTTTAAATAACTTAAAAAATTTATTAATTTATTTATTTTTGGCTGCGTTGGGTATTCTTTGCTGTGCCCAGGCTTTCTCTAGTTGCGGTGAGCAGGGGGCTACTCTTCGTTGTGGTCAGCGGGCTTCTCATTGCGGTGGTTTCTCTTGTTATGGAGCATGGGCTCTAGGTGCCAGAGCTTCAATAGCTGTGGCTCGCAGGCGGGCTCTAGAGCGCAGGCTCAGTAGCTGTGGCGCTCAGGCTTAGTTGCTCTGCAGCATGTGGGATGTTCCCAGACCAGGGCTCGAACCTGTGTCCCCTGCATTGGCAGGCGGATTCTTAACCACTGTGCCACCAGGGAAGCCCAACCATTTGAAATTGACTCAGAATTAACATAGATATATAATTAAGAGACTACAACATTAAAATAGACGTTTTAACTGTATTCTATATGTTCAAGAAACTAGAAGAAAAATTAAACATGTTAAATAGAAACACGGAAAATATTAAAAGAGAATCCAAATCAAGCTTCTAGAGAAAGACTAGAAGATGAAACTATATGAGATGAAACTATCTGAATGTGATTAATGGCATATTAGACAATGCATGCAGAAGAAAACATTAGTAACTTGAAGACGTAGCAACAGAAACAGCACAGAAAACATATTTTAAGCACAGAACATCAGTGAGGTGTAGGACAAAGTCAAGTGGCCTTATACACACATAACAGTAGTACCTGAGGGAGGAAGGGGTATAGAAAATACATTGGAAGTCTGTGGGGGCAGCGCTCAAGCAGCTTAGCCCGGGGTTCCCGCTCCCTCTACCGCACCAGCTCCCGCCCGCCGACGCGGACTTTGACCCCGACGTCGACCCGGACTTTGACCCCGACGTCGACCCCGACGCCGACCCCGACCTCACGTTAACGCCGACCTCGACGTTGACCCCCGCCCCCCGGAAGCTCCTTCTCCTCACCGCATTCACAGAGCGAGAACCCCGGGCTCCAGGAGGAGAGCTTGCGCGGTGAGCTGGGGGAAAAAAATGGGGGCCCTAGCGAGGGGGGGCGCCTGCAGGGACGGGGCGCCTGCAGGGGGACCCTCGGGAAGCTGGGCTCCGCGGGGTGGGGAAAGGGCGGCGTTCGGCCGGGGTCGTGGCTGGTCTGGCCTCCTCGCGGGCGGCTGGTCGGGTCTCCGCCGGGACTCCCGGTCTCCGGCTCCGGGTGGCCGAGGTGCGGACGGCATTCAGAGCCCGCGCGGTGTCTCGTCTTCCGAGTGCAGCCCCGTGCTGATGCGGGTGCCGGTGCCGGTGAGCAAACGCCTAGACTTGCGGGTTGAATTTGTGGACTTGGGTTGTAAACCGTTTGCGGCACCGTCCGGAGTGACTGTTGGAAGGACGGGGCCTCCCAGGGATTCCGGGCTCAAGTCAGCGCAAGATGAACAGCTTTAAAAACGCGGCATGGGGGTGCGGCCAGCTTTTCTTTTAAGTTCATGTTCATTTGTCCTGGAGGGTCGTTCCAAAGCAAAGCTCGAAGTCGACTTGCGGGTTGAAATACCAGGACCCCGTCACCGCTGTGCAGCGCTGCCGAGCAGACACTTGTGGGACCCCTGCGCCCGCTGGTCGTCAGTGTCCAGACCCTTGTCCCCTTTCAGAAAGCCGGGCTCGGGTGGCGACCTTGAGACCCACCCCTGGGTCTGGCCTCCGTGGGGCCGCCACCTGGGCCTTGCTCCTTCTGCCCCGTTGA
Source organism: Phocoena sinus (assembly GCF_008692025.1). Taxonomy (NCBI): domain Eukaryota; kingdom Metazoa; phylum Chordata; class Mammalia; order Artiodactyla; family Phocoenidae; genus Phocoena; species Phocoena sinus. The sequence continues at coordinate 20,207,515 of NC_045782.1, forward strand.
GGAGCCCGAGGGCCCACGAGTTGGAGGAGGGTTCCGTGGTGGTCTGCCTTGGTACTCCCTGAAGCAAAAGTTCAGTAGGCAGCAGGAGCACGTTTTGGAGAGGATCGTTGAAAACTCTGAGAGTGAATTTTTAAGTTTAATTAAGATTTTAAAAGTCTTTATATTATCTGAATTTGGGGAGCTGCTAATTTATTCTTTAAAACAAGATTTTTACGAGACAAGACTTAGTCAAATACATTGTATAATATGTATTTAAAGCCACAACCACAGTTTAAAAATCCTGTAATCTCCCCTTAAATTTCGACATTGACTATTTTCTTTCAAATAAATTAAGAATCTTCTCGGTTTTTTCTCACAAAAGACCCAAGGAGTGTATTATAAACTGCCTTAAAATCACTCCTATTATCACATCATTTAGTTTCTAATATTGTATATTTTATTTACTGGTTCAGATTTGTTAGAGTTTTTGTCAGAGTTATGAGTGCCCTGAGCAGGCTCTGTCTGAAGCCACAGTCCTTCTCGGATGGGACTGGAACTTGAACCGAGGATCCCTGTTTTAGGAGGGGATTCAGACCCACTGTCTTTTAATTAAAACCGCTCACCTGATGTCAGGACTTAAACTGAAGCTCAGGTTCTTTTGTCTCCTTGCAGAAAGAATTCAGCATGAGGCAGAGTGGTAAGCTGAGTTTATTAGCATAGGACACTTGTGGGAGATACAAGCGGGCAGGCAAGGGAGCGCAACCCTGAGAACAAAAGGGGCTGCATTTTTGTAATCAAAGAAAGAGTGGGGAGGGGAGAAGACCACCTTCTTCATATGTGCCCGACGCACAGTGAGGCCAAACAATCCCCAAATGTCGGAGTTTGGAGCAGAGAAAGGTTTATTGCAGGGCCATGCAAGGAGACTGGTGGCTCATGCCTTTAAAACCCTGAACTCCCTGAAAGCTTTCAGCAAAGCCCTTTTATAGGAAAGGTGAGAGAGGGGTGTGGTTAGTTGTTGCAAACTTCTTGGTGTCAGATCCTTTGTTCTTTTTAAATTTGTTTTTATTTATCTTATTTTTGGCTGTGTTGGGTCTTCGTTGCTGCACACGGACTTTCTCTAGTTGTGGCGAGGGGGGCCTACTCATCGTTTTGTTGCACGGGCTTCTCATCGCGGTGGCTTCTCATTGCGGAGCACGGGCTCTAGGTGCGTGAGCTTCAGTAGTTGTGGCACGTGGGCTCTAGAGCACAGGCTCAGTAGTTGTGGCGCACAGGCTTAGTTGTTCCACAGCATGTGGGATCTTCCCAGACCAGGGCTCGAACCCCGTGTCCCCTGCATTGGCAGGTGGATTCTTAACCACTGCTCCACCAGGGAAGCCCCAGATCCCTTGTTCTTGAGGTCAGGTCACGGTCAGGTCACAATGTTCCTGTAAACCTCCACCAAAACAAATGTTATTCTCTGTTCTGACAAGAAAGGGCAAGGTCCTAAGGCTCAGCTTTCACCCTCTGAGGCCCAGGCCCTGGCTAAGAGGGAGTCCCTGGGCGGGCCAGTTACCCTGCATGGGAACGTTCGTCCAGCACCTGGTCTGGGTCTTCCCACCAGTGCCCAGCCTCGACCAGTGGGTGGCCATGGAGAGGGCTCTGGAGCTCTGTAGGACACAGCCCTCAGCCTGTCCCCAGGACCCCCAGCTCACCTGCCAGTCCTGAGGCTGGAGGGCCTGGAGGGCCCTGGGGAGAAGGCCACGATCTGCCTCTCACCATACTCTGCTTCCAGGACCTGTGTGACTGACTGTTAGATGTGTGGGACCTCTAACCACCATGCTAAGGGTCACACACTAACAACTTCATGCCTGCCCCGCCCCTGTTACAGGCTTACAACATTAGATCCTCCTTGAACCCTATATGATCTAACCGGGACTGGCATGGCGCTATTCAAATCATATGTATATTAGCAAAAGTGTGGTAACATATACTAAAATGTGGTAATTCATTCAGGTTTCAGTATAATGTCCCCCTTCACCTAGTTTCTTTCTCCTTTCACCTATTCCTGTCTTGGCTACATGCAGAAATGCTACTCGTCAAGGATCATTAACTCCGTGACTTCATGTAACAAGATTCAAACCCCATGTCTATTGTCTTGTGTTTTAACTGTAAGAACTTGTAGCTTGAGTGTGCCTGGTGCTTGGATGCACCTGGTCTTACTTCAAGGTAGTGTAGATTGTTGCTAAGTTACTGGATTCTTTTCTTGAGTGCTCATTAGCTTACAGCAGTCTCCCAAACTCCCTTAAAATTCCCTCTTTGTCTTTAATCCTCTGGTGGGATTTCTAAACTATTTAATTATCCTACTCTATCCCTATTTCATTTTCACTGCTGAATCATACTCCATTATGCAAAGATACTATAATACATTTATCCATTGTTGTGTCAATAAATAATTTGGTTGTTTTCCTGTTTGGGGCCATTGCAGATAGTGAGTCTATGAGCACTCCTGAGCATATCTCTAAATATATATATATGGATATATATATATATAATAAATATAAGCACTATATATATAGTGCTTATACTTTTTAAAAAATATGACTAGAAGATGTGAAGGTCAATGAATATAGATTTCTGAGAAGATCCTGAAATGGACTTTGTTTTTCTGGGCTTTTCTTGAAGTTACGATTGATTTTCTTTTGTCTGATATTATCTCAGGCTTTCCTTTTCCAAGGTGCATGCATATCACCAACACTACTCTTCAGCCTATCAGTCAGTTGGCTTTTGAAAGGAAAAGTGAGAAAGAGAGGTTTGATTGTGTTTTTGTTCAAAAATGGAAGTGAGGCTATGAGAAAGGGAGAATATTTGATGAGGGAACCATACAAGAATGCAGAGGCAAGGAAAAGTGACAGTAAATTAAAGAGGACACATAGGTACATGTGAAAAAGGAATTTCTTGTATAAGTAAATGTGAGTTCATAATTAAAAAGGGAAAGAAGAGACTTGAATATGAACACAAGAAAGGATGTGGAAACAGAAATTGCTATGTCAAACAGCCTTCTGCACCAACCTCTAGTGGGTCTACTAGGCCAGAGCATCTATTTGTTGAATGCAGGATATTCAAGATGGGCAGAGGGAAAGAGGGGCAATGACCCACCAACTGTATCTATAGGAATTAATGTCAGGCATCTGCAGCTCTGAGGGTACCTCTCTTTTCCCAGATTCTAAAATAACATCTCCCTTTCCTCCTTCCTCACCTCCTCCCATCTCAGCAAACATTAAAATCATTGATGATTCTATTTCCATTCCTTGTGGCCAGCTCTCACACACGATTGTCCTTCACCCGCCAGGAATTATGCACTTTGGCAAACACTGCACAGCAGAATCGTTCCATGCTGACTGCACAGACATATCCATGGAGGGCCCCCTGCTTGTGTACTGCAACGAATTCGGTGGCATATTTTATCTCACGCCTCTGTGTACAGAAATGATGGACTGGTAACTTCCTAATATAGCAATCAGTAGAAGCCCTCAAGGTGGCAAGATCTGTTTTCTCTTTTTCACATCCAGTGACTTGATGGGTCTCATCATGCAGGCCAAAAAATACTTACCCTACCTCAGTGTTTGCAAATGCAGAAACACACTTGGGTAAAGCATTGTGTCATCTCTGTTGAGAACATCTTAAATTCAATGCGTGTGGACTTAGTAAAGTTGAACTTTTCCTGGTACTGAAGGTGGTGAGTGCTATCAAATAAAGCAGAAGCTGAAGCCTTTATGTTACCTTCATTTTGTACACGAACCTGAAATTTCTGTGGACTTAATGAATTGGAATCATTAATATTTGTAAGAGTCTGAATCCTGCCTTTGGGGAATGCCAGTGCTTCCTGAGAATTTATGACATTAGTACATATTCTATGTCTATGGCACAAAGAGGAGCACAGGTAAGCAAATCATATACCAGAGGCCTCTGGCATCCATGATTTCACAAAGATCAAAAAGAGATATCCCTGCTGCATCTCATCTAAATAGCCTTTGAAAGTTGAAGGCAGATACAATCCTACTCCATGACTGTCATAATTATAGTCTTTGTTCTCAGTCTCAGCCTTGACCACTCCCCCTCCGGAATCCAGCAGAGCACATATTGCATGCACGATGCTTTCATTCTGTTTCTTCTGCAGTTTAGGGTTCATTCCACTCCTTTGCTCATTCCCAGGGGTGACTTTTCCTGCATTTAAAACATACAAAGTTCATTTCCAAATCAATTTTTTAAAAATAAATTTATGTATTTTTATTTTTGGCCACATTGAGTGTTTGTTGCTGTGCGCAGGCTTTCTCTAGTTGCAGCGAGCAGGGGCTACTCTTTGTTGCAGTATGTGGGCTTCTCATTGAAGTGGCTTCTCTTGTTGCAGAGCATGGGCTCTAGGCGTGCGGTCTTCAGTAGTTGTGGCTCACGGGCTCTTGAACGCAGGCTCAGTAGTTGTGGCACGGGCTCAGTAGTTGTGGCTCACAGGCTCTAGAGCGCAGGCTCAGTAGTTGTGAAACACGGGCTTAGTTGCTCCGTGGCATGTGGGATCTTCCCGGACCAGGGCTTGAACCCATGTTCCTTGCATTGGCAGGAGGATTCCTAACCACCGCACCACCAGGGAAGTCCCTCCAAATCAATCTTGAGACTCATCTTCTCAGCACTTTTCCTGTTCTTACCCTGAAATGTTCTCCTGAAAAACAGGAAGATACACCATTAGAATAGGACAAGGATAGGGAAGGTGGGAAAATGGACAGTTTGAGGCCATTCTTCTGAAATTGTTCACTTCATTTATTCCCACAGAGCTTGAGGCCAGATTCATGCAGGGATTAAGTATGCAGGGCAGGTTGAGGAGCTAAGTCTGGCAGAAGCCCACTGCCACCAGAGAAACGGTCAAGAGGTGATTTTTATGCTGTGATTTTGGTAACAGTTTCTGCCAGGTTCTCCTTGGCAATTGAAGAGCTTTCAGGGTGTCTCTAGGGTGTGCTGATGTGTATTGTTTTTCTTGGTGCTTTGTCTTTCCTCTCTCACTGAGACCTGGGCAGTCTCAGATTATTTTTTTTTTTAATAAATTTATTTATTTTATTTATTTATTTTTGGCTTTGTTGGGTCTTCATTGCTGTGCACGGGCTTTCTCTAGTTGTGGCGAGTGGGGGCTACTCTCTGTTGTGGTGCGCAGGCTCCTCATTGCGGTGGCTTCTCGTTGCAGAGCACGGACTCTAGGCACGCAGGCTTCAGTTGTTGTGGCTCGCAGGCTCAGTAGTTGTGGTGCACGGGCTTAGTTGCTCCGCGGCATGTGGGATCTTCCCGGACAAGGGCTCGAATCTGTGTCCCCTGCATTGGCAGGTGGATTCTTAACCACCGCGCCACCAGGGAAGGCCTCAGATTACTTTATAGCCCAATTTTTGGAAGCAGAAAATCTGATTGAGTTGATAATTTATCCTTATTGTAATGGAAGATTATTTAGCTTCCTCTGGTCCGTGCAGTTCCCATCTTGTGAAAAAAAATGTATATCATATACTTTAATATATTATATTTTTTGTAATAGAAATGTATACGTTATATATATGTATTTATATATATTTATATATATATAAATTTGTTTGGAACTTACAAATTATTGACTATTTGTTTGGAACAACCAGGCTGTCAGGTTGAGGTGGGTTTCAGCATTTCCTAAATGCAGTCCAGTTGTCCCAGCAAATAGGACTGGAACCATTGGATATCTTCATACAAAAGAAATGAACCTCAACTCATATTTACCCCACTTACAAAACTATACTTAAAATGTGTCATAGACCTAAATGTAAAACCTAAAATCATGTGGAAATAAATGAAGACTGCCCACATGAGAACAAGCAGAGGCTATTTTCTCAGAGCTCACTATATATATCAAGGGAATTGGCCACCATCACTTATGATGGCAGAAACTCAAGCACAAGCAGAGGAATGTGGAAGCTTTATAGTGAAAAGAGAGAGAGAAGGCTCAGGGATGCTCTGATCTGAGTTTGTGGATCTAGGGAAGCTGGAAGCGGGCTTACTGGAAGTGGGGCATCTCATGTCACTGTTTTGGAGAGCCTATTTGGCTTTCTTCGGTTGGTCCTGAGTTGGAGTGGGGGCAGAAGTTAAGGACGCTAGCAGGTGTTGAGCAAGTCCTGACCACTTTTGGCCAGCTGCTGCAGGCGTTGTGGTTAGGCTTCCCAAGCTGGTTGGGAAGTCAGAGTTGTGTCAAGTTGTGAGTCACAACTCAAGGTTGTGAGTCAGAGTTCTGTTTTTATATATGTTCTGGCCAGTGTCCATTAGTATATTCAGCCTCTCAACTTCAAAACTTCTAGAGGAAAACATAGGAGAAAATATTTACCTTGAGTTCAGCAAACATTTCTTAAAGCTGACACTAAATGCGTAATACATAAAAGAAAAAAATTGATATATTGGACTTTAAGAACGTTTCCTTAACAGTGAAAGACACTCTTAAGAGAATGAAAATATGAGCCCTTGACCAGAAGAAACTATTTGTAGATGATTATATGATTAAGAACTTGTATCTAGATTATATGTAGAACTCTTGAAAGGCAATAATAAGAAAACAAACAACCCAATTTAAAAATGGGTAAAAGAGGGAATTCCTTGGCTGCCCAGTGGTTAGGGCTTCAAGCTTCCACTGCAGGGGGCATGGGTTCAATCCCTGGTTGGAGAACTAAGATCCCACAAACTGTGCAGTATGGCCAAAAAATAAATAAATATCATTTTTAAAAAAACTACAGTGAGATAGCACCATTAGTCATTAGGGAAATACCAATTAAAAGTACACACCTGGGACTTCCCTGGTGGTCCAGTGGTTGGGACTTTGCCTTCCAGTGCGGGGCGGTGCGGGTTCGATCCTTGGTCAGGTGGCTGAGATCCTTCATGCCTCGTGGCCAAAAAAAACCCCAAACCAAAACTTAGAGCAGAAAGGATGTTGTAACAAATTCAATAAAAACTTTAAAAAAGATGGTCCACATCAAAAAAATCTTTAAAAACAAAACAAAACTACACACCTATTAGAATGATGAAAATTATTAACCATACCAGGTGTCTGCAAGGATATGGAGGAAAGGGAACTCTCATACACTCCTGGTAGGAACATAAAGTACAACCATTTTTGGAAAGAGTTTGGTATTTTTATACATTTACTGTATGACCCAGTCATTCCACTCCTAAGTATTTACCCAAGAGAAATGAAAACATATTCGTACAAAGACTTGTACATGAATGTTCATAACACATTTATTTGTAAAAGTCATAAACTGGAAACAACCCAAATGCCCATCAACAGAAACAAATTTTAGTTATCCATACAATGAAATACAATACAGCAATAAAAAATGAAAGAACTATTGGTACCCACAACATGAATAAACCTCAGAATAATTATTCTGAGTGAAAGAAACCAAACTAAAAACGAGTGCATATGTGATTCCATTTGTATAAAAGTCTAGAGAATGCAAACTATTCTATAGCGACAGGAAGCCAATCAATTGTTTCTTAGGGATGGTGGCAGGGTATGGAGAAGTGGGAGGGAGAGATTGTAAAAAAGCATTTTGGGGAATGGTATATATGTTCACTACCTTGATTGCAGTGATAGGTTCACATGTCAAAATTTATGAAATTGTACACTTTATGTGCAGTTTATTATTTGTCAAAAATACCCAAATAACTCTATTAAAAACTACATATGTGAATGTGAAAAAATAAGTAAAAATATTTTATTATACAGTAAGTCCCCTACACACGAACGAGTTCCGTTCTGAGAGCGCGTTCGTAAGTCCAGTTTGTTCGTAAATCCAACAAAGTTAGCCAAGGTACCCAACTAACACAATTGGCTATATTGTACTGTACTGTAATAGATTTAAATACTTTTCACACAAATGATACATAAAAAACAAACACAAAAAATAAAACATTTTTAATCTTACAGTATAGTACCTTAAAAAGTACAGTAGTACCAGCTACATCACCACTGCTTTTACACTTACTTCCAGACATCCTGGGCTTGAAATAAAGATACTGTACTACTGTTTTCTATACAGTACTATACAGTAAAGTACACAAAAGCACAACCACTTGTAGAGGATGCAGCATGTGACAGTGTACGACAGACACATGAACTAACGTGATTGGACATGTGAATGCACATTCGCATCTTTGAAAGTTCAAAACTTGAAGGTTCATATGTAGGGGACTTACTATAATTAGCTCAAAAATCAGTAGGATATTTAAGTGCCTGTTATTGTTAAGTTTTTTTCCATAGAAACTAAATCTATGATAAGATTAGTGGTATAGAGTCTGAAATTCTACATACTCCAGGTGGAGACCTTTGCCGCCATATTCATTTGATAATAATCACCACCCCACCCTGTCCTTTGTTTTACATATTGTAAATTTACACTTCTCAGGCCTGCCAAGTCCTTTCTCAGTGGAAATCTAGTGCTTGGTGTGGAAAACAGCAGGCCTTCCTAACTACTACTGAAAATTACCTCAACAAAAATAGGAGAAAATGCTCTCTCCTCCCTTATAGGTGCATTAAAACAGAAAGTATTGCATTTCATAAAATTGCCCTTGTAGGGGCTTCCCTGGTGGCACAGTGGTTGAGAATCTGCCTGCCAGTGCAGGGGACACGGGTTCAAGCCCTGGTCTGGGAAGATCCCACATGCTGAGGAGGAACTTACCCCGTGTGCAACAACTACTGAGCCTGTGCTCTAGAGCCTGTGAGCCACAACTACCGAAGCCCTGTGTCTAGAGCCCATGCTCCACAGCAAGAGAAGACACCACAATGAGAAGCCCACACACTGCAACGAAAAGTAGCCCCCGCTCGCTGCAGCTAGAGAAAGCCCATGCATAGCAACAAAGACCCAACGCAGCCAAAAATAAATAAAATAAATAAAACATTAAAAAAAATATTGCCCTTGTAGATTTTTTTTCTAGCAAAGAATCTTCCAAGACACCTGCTCTTTAGAGACTGTTACTCTGGTCTGTGAACCTGTGTATTAGCCATGAAAGATACTGTAACTATGAACCATTGTTTACTTAATGTTCTGTTGTCATGACAATACTGAAATTGATTTGTTTTCTGATAGGCATAAACACCTGTGAAATTTCATAATGAGGGCACAAGTGGATCATCTTATTTCACTCTTTGTCCACTTGCAAGAAGGTCCTAAAATTTGTGATTGCTCATTTTCTTATTTAAGCAAAAGACTTGAAGAGTCTTGTGACATTTAAATGAATATTTCTGTCACAGGAAGCTGTCAGGCTTAGTGGCTTATCTTCCCTCCTTCTCTGGCCAAAAGAACTCTCATCCCCACCCCTGACAGACTGAAATGGAATCAGTTTCTGTTTCCCCATCAAGGTAGGCATAGCCTTACCACCTTCCAATAGAGGATGGCCAGGCAAACGTTATCCACAGCCTCCATCTCCTCCTGGAGGCTCTGCCCTTTGGAGATCCACCATGGGTCTGGGAACTGGGAGGAGCCAATGCAGAAGTCCCACTGTCAGGCATCCCCTCTCTACTGCATTAGTCCTTAAGAATTTCCTTATGACAGTCACGTGCAGAAGGGGAACGGAATCACCACAGCCTAGCCTCTGCAGACACAGCACACCAGAGCTCTAGTTAGCCACTTGATGGGGGATACAGGGCTTTGTGGTCTACCCTGGGAGCCCACCCACCCTGCCCCATGCTGTTAATGGTTTGAGGACTGACGTTCCAAGCCAGGGGCTTACAGGCAGTTTGCAGAACACAACCTTTTGTAATTAACTGGACACTGACTTATTTGCCCCAGGCCCACCATCTCACTGCCTTCATCTTTAGGAGCCTCCGTGTCTGGTTTAGTTGCTTCCTCTAAAGTTCTTCCTGCTTCTGAACCATGGGGAAATTTTACTAGACTTGGTTTGGTAAGATTTAGGCCCTGATACTGTGCACCTCATCCTCATCCTCTCCCCGGCTCTCCTGGAGTTCCAAGCGTCCCAGCTGCCAGATCCTCCACTGTCCGCCTATTGTTGGAAGTTGCTCTTGAGAACCAATAAACCAGATCTCCCAGGGCAGTGCCACAGCCTGGTCGGGGAGCGAGGTGAGGACCTGGGGAGGGAAAGAAGCCAAGCTTCTCAGGACCTGCGCAGAGGAGTGCGGGGGACTCATTACCTGCCAAGTGTCCCCTCTGCAGCATGCTCCTCCTGATTCCAAAGCAAAGGTTTCGATCCCTCTGGGTGAGGGCCTTGTATCAGTTACACTCGGTAACCCCTCACGGGAGTGGAGGTGACAGGGAGGACCGCACTGGAGGCAGAGCGACAGCCCAGCAGTATCGCCTCTGTGGACCGGGAAGCCCACTCCTGCAAGGACAACAGCCCTGGTTACCTTTGGTGTATATGGGTGCAACGTTTTGTTTTGGGGAGGGGGGGCTTCTTTGTTGCTTTTCTATGTTTTCTGATTAATTGTTTTAAGATTTGCAGTTCTCTACCCCACCCAGGTGGGTGGGGGTAGAGGGGATCCCAATGCAAGCCCACATCCCCCAGCCCTCCCCGGCCCCACTCCAGCGCTTCCTGGGACTACCCAGGCTCAGTGCACTCTGCAGCTGTCTCCCCCACAAGGCCTCCGTGCCCCTAGACTACGGCTTGAATTGCCTTCCTGGGTCCTGCACTGTGCTGAGCGCGATGCGGTAAATGAAGCTTTCGCCTTCGTTCCATCTCCACCCCATAACTGGAGAAAGTTGATTCTGCCTCTTTTCTTTTGAGGTACTTGAATTTGTAAAAGGGTGATGACTGTTGCTAAGGACTCCAAAGGAGACCGGCCGAGAGTGTCGTCACTTGGGAGAACTCCGCCAGGCTCACACAATGGAATTTCAGTGAAAGAAAAGAGAAACTGTCCTTTTGATTCATCTGTCCACTGCAGACCTCATCACACCCAAGTCTTGTGCAGAACCATCAGTTTTCAGTTCACCCAGCCTGATTCTATCACCAAACGTGTTCTGGGCGCTCGCAAAGGGTCTGGCTCCACGCTCGCTTGGACTCCACCTGTGACTCTCTGGACTTGGACGAGCTGGAGGCGCACCACTGCTCCGTGGTGACCTTGCGGAGAGCCAGAGGGGCGGCCCAGCGTGGCGAAGGAGGTGAGGAACTGGCTGCCTGGGCACTGATTGGAGGCCATGGTCCCAGGGGTGTAAGTACCCTTGGGGACCCTTGGAGCATTTAGTCAGGTCCCTCCCTGAGGCACCCTCCTGTCTTCCTTTGACCTCTTAAAAGTCTTTTATTTATTTACAAAGCAAAATCAGCAGTTAAAATTCTTTTAAATAGATGTTTCTCCATCTCATCACTTCCAGCTCACATGGACCGCTGGAGCCTTCCCAGCAAACACTCTCTCTCCCACCTTCTCCCCAAGAACTCGAGGTCTGAGTGAACCGGGCTGAAGAAACTGAGGCTGCCTATGGAGCCTGGGGCAGACAGGGATTTAGCCGCTGCAGTCTGGCCCAGGGACTCTCACTTTACAGGTTTACTTCTCAAGACCTGGTCAGGGATCAGGTCCAACCAGACCCTTTGGGGATGGGGTGTATCCGAAGCTTTGAGCTAATGGGAAAGGGGCTTGAAAAAGGTCATCTTAGGACCACAAACGTCTCTGGTGGGTCAAACTCGCTGCCCAAGCACATTCACATCACTGCCCAGAACGGACAAGGCCCTGCTGAGCTAGGGATTCTGCCGAGCTGGGGCCGCCCAGGGGAACAACGGGGATGCTGGCCAGTTACTGGAAAATCATAGTGGAGGGAAACGTCTGGACATCACCTGTGGTCATCTCTGGGGTCTGGGGTTAGGGGATGGTTCTTTAATTTTTAAAAGCATTGTTAAATAGCTAAGGTATATGAAAGTACAAAAATAATAATACATTCAACACCTATGTATTCACTAACCAGCTTAAATGACAAATTATTAGCAGAACTTGTGTGTATCCCACACTGGTTTCCTTCCCTTATCCAGCCCGTCCCCTACTCACCTGATAACCAGTATAATTTTCTGAATTTTAAGTTAGTATCCCATGTAGTTCTTTATACTTTTATTACAGGTAGATATGTCACTCATTGATGCATGGCTTTTTTTACATTTATATACACTTAAACCATATGTAAGTACTATCATATGTAAATTGTGTGTATTCTGCAGAACTTGCTCCAACTCCTTTAAAACATTTTGTTTTAAAGATTATTTTTGTCTCCAGATCATGTCGTGAGCTGCTGTGTGAACAGGGTCCTTCCTGCTTACTATTCCTTTCATCCCCGTTGGTCCCAAAATTATCCAGGTCTCTTCAACTTTTCCTACAAAAGACCTCAGCTCCCACCCACTTTGGGGTCATAATTGCCCCCCACTACATGCTCATTTCTGATTCCAGCCCCTCACTCCCATGCCCCCGTCCTGGTCTCAAGCTTCTGGAGGGTCAGGAGAAAGGGAGTGTTGGCCTTTCCAGTTGTTTGTATGTTTGTCTGTTTGGGATGAGAGGGAAGTGAATACAGAACATGATTAATTCTTAGTATTTTTCTCAAGATTAAAAGTGAAACTCTTCACTAGACTACAAAGACATTTTCAACTCCCCCCTCCCTTTTTTCAATCATTAAATTTTTTCTTAATTAAAAAAAAAGTGAAACTCTTGTGTTTGCTCTGGCCAAGAATAGGAAATGCCAAGAGCCACACACACACACGCATGCACGCATGCGGTTAATGCAACATTTACATTTTTTTCCTTCAACAAGCTAAAGCAAGGAGCAAGCTAATGTGAAGGGAGGTGGGTTAAAGGGACATATGACCTCATAAGTTACTTTGGGCAGTCTCTCAGAGAAAGACAAACACTATATTAAGGAGAATCACTGCGTAGGCCAGCCATGTGTCGGTGACCTCTGCCAGCATAGGAGGTTGAAGTCACAGTATGGTTGGAGGCTGCATGCCATGGCATGTATGTCTTGGTTGATAGATACCCGATTCAGTGTTCTCCATGAGAGACACACGGAGATTGATGCTGGGGCCCCATGATCAGTCACATTGTGGCTGGTAAGACTTTTATGTTGAAATTCTTACTAGGGGACTGAGGGTTATTGCAGCCACAAGTGTTAGCATAAGCCCTATCAGTGCCTCCACAGTCTTTCTTTCAAATCCAAGCAACTTGTTTATAACATTCACTTTTCAGGCAAAGACATATTTTTCAATTTTCTTTTTTTACTTTTCTCAATAACAAATTTTAAAAGTAAATTTTCTATACACATGGTTACAATATTTTGAGCAGTATTTGCCATTTTACAAAGTGGGGTGAAACTTCACCAAAACAAAATTTACGTGGAGGAGGGATGAGGCATCCGTTACAAATGTTTATACAAACCACACATCAGAGAGGTTGTTGGAGGGAATATCGGTTTTCTGGCCCTCCCAGCACCCGCATAGAGATCCAAGAGTATCCTGATGTTTTTCCTGTCCCAGTGGGTGATTATCCTTTTCCTGAAGGAGCCCAGCTGATATGAGCCCAATGCTCCATTTGCTTTTACAGGTGTAGGGAAGGGAAAGTGTGACTCAGAATTTTCTCACCACACCCTCCCTCAGATCTTTAGCTCACTGAGAATGAGTGTGATAAGCACAATAATGGCCTCTTAAAGATGTCCACATCCCAATCCCCAGAACGTGTGAAGAGGTTATGTTATGTGGCAAGGGCATTAAGATTACAGGGGGAATTAAGGTTGCTAATTACTTGACCTTAAAATGGTAAGATTATCCTGAATTATCTAGGTGGGCTCACAGTAATCACAAGGTCCTTTAAATAGAGAAGGAGGAGACAGAAGAGTGAGTGTCAGAGTGATGCACCCTGAGGAAGACTTGACCAGCCATTGCTAGCTTTGAAGACGGAAAGGGTCATGAGCCAGGGAATGCTGGCAGCCTAGAGTCTGGAAGAGCCAGAAACAAAATCTCCCCTAAAGCCTCCAGAAAGGAATGCGGTCCTGCTAACATTTTTAAAACATAAATTTATTTATTTTTGGCTGTGTTGGGTCTTTGTTGTTGCGTGCAGTCTTTCTCTAGTTGTGGTGAGTGGGGGCTACTCTTCGTTGTGGTACGTGGGCTTCTCGTTGAGGTGGCTTCTCATTTCGGAGCACAGGCTCTAGGCGCGTGGGCTTCAGCAGTTGTGGTGCATGTGCCTAGTTGCTCTGCAGCATGTGGGATCTTGCCAGACTAGTGATCAAACCCGTGTCCCCTGCATTGGCAGGCAGATTCTTAACTACTGCGCCACCAGGGAAGCCCCTGCTGACATCTTGATTGTAGCCCAGTGAGACCCATTTTGGACTCTGATCCCCAGAACTGTATGGTAATAAATTTGCATTGCTTTAAGCCACAAAATTTGTGATAATTTGATATAGCAGCCATAGGAAACTAAAACTGTGATTAGATTACAGTACAATAGTCATTAACTCACATGTTCCCCCATTCAGCAAAGAATCATGAAGATTCCACAATAACTTGAGAGAAATAGGACATTTAAGAACAGTTCTCATGATGTAGTCTCAGGAACCAAGACCCTTTCTAAGGGGCCACTAGGTCAAAACTAATTTCATTGTAATACCAAGACATTATTTACCTCTTCACTCTCATTTTTTCACAAATGTACAATGGAGTTTTCCAGAGGCTTTATGATATGTGATATTGCAACAGACTGAATGCAGAAGCAGATATGAGAATCTAGCTGTCTTAAGCCAGATATCAGAGCTTTTCAAAATTATGAAAGAATGTCTCGGTTCTCACTATGATTTTTGTTTGCAAAATATCGTAACTTTTCATTAAAGCATGGCATTAATGTCATTTTTGATAGTGTCTTAATAAGATGCTGTCATTTCCCCCACCTCCCAGTCCCTGGTAACCACCGTTCTAGTCTCTTGTTTTATGAGTTTAGCCTTTTAGATTCCATATTTAAGTGATATCTTAAAGTATTTGTCTTCCTCTCCCTGACTTACTTCATTAGCATAATGCCCTGAAGTTTCATCCATGTTGTTGCAAATGGTAGGTTGCCTCAAGGGCATATTTTAAGTGGAGCTTTAGAAACCAAAGGGAGGTAGTCTATATCCTGTCTCAGTGAGGATACAGTGGGGTCATGTCTATTTCCTTTTTATGACTCAGAGGGCAGCCTGAAACTACAGGAAAAGTGAGATCAGGAAAGTGAGTCACAGTGAGCTTAAGTGACCTACCCAAGTTGTGACGGGAGCATTCACATCCCATTTGAAAGCGGAAGTCCAGTAAACGTTTGATAGGCATAACCTTGACCCTCTCATCCATCTTGGCTCTATCACAGATACAACTATCCATCCGTCTCAAGTGTCCCATCTCTTCAGGGTTAGAGTCTTTGAAGGTGATCTCCATTTATGTCTCTGAAGAATGAAACTGCATTTTACCAAGAATGGAGATAATACCATACAAACATACCTTATTGGGTTGTGGTGAGAATTCAGAGTTCAGGAAGTGAAGAGCTCAGAACATAGGAAGTGCTTCATAAACGTTAGCTATTCTTATCCATTAGAAGGCAACCTCAAGAGCAACAGCCAGCTCTACCCACCACCAGTCCCACCCATAAGGAAACTTGCACAAGCCTCTTAGATAGCCTTATCCACCAGAAGGCAGACAGCAGAAGCAAGAAGAACTACAATCCTGCAGCCCGTGGAACAAAATCCACATTCACAGAAAGACAAGATGAAAAGGCAGAGGGCTATGTACCAGATGAAGGAACAAGATAAAACCCCAGAAAAACAACTAAATGAAGTGGATATAGGCAACCTTCCAGAAAAAGAATTCAAAATAATGATAGTGAAGATGATCCAGGACCTCGGAAAAAGAATGGAGGCAAAGGTCGAGAAGATGCAAGAAACGTTTAACAAAGACCTAGAAGAATTAAAGAACAAACAAGCAGAGATGAACAATACAATAACCGAAATGAAAACTACACTAGAAGGAATCAATAGCAGAATAACTGAGGCAGAAGAACGGATAAGTGACCTGGAAGACAAAATGGTGGAATTCACTGCTGCAGAACAGACTAAAGAAAAAAGAATGAAAAGAAATGAAGACAGCCTAAGAGACATCTGGGAAAACATTAAACGCAACAACATTCGCATTATAGGGGTCCCAGAAAGAGAAAGGACCCGAGAAAATATTTAAAGAGATTATAGTCGAAAACTTCCCTAACGTGTGAAAGGAAATAGCCACCCAAGTCCAGGAAGCACAGCGAGCCCCATACAGGATAAACCCAAGGAGAAACACACCGAGACACATCGTAATCAAACTGGCAAAAATTAAAGACAAAAATTGTTGAAAGCAGCAAGGGAAAAATGGCAAATAACATACAAGGGAACTCCCATAAGGTTAACAGCTGATTTCTCAGCAGAAACTCTACAAGCCAGAAGGGAGTGGCATGATATACTTAAAGTGATGAAAGGGAAGAACCTACAACCAAGATTACTCTACCCAGCAAGGATCTCATTCAGATTCGATGGAGAAATCAAAAGCTTTACAGACAAGCAAAAGCTAAGAGAATTCAGCACCGTCAAACCAGCTCTACAACAAATGCTAAAGGAATTTCTCTAAGTGGGAAACACAAGAGAAGAAAAGGACCTACAAAAACAAACCCAAAACAATTAAGAAAATTGTCATAGGAACATACATATTGATAATTACCTTAAACGTGAATGGATTAAATGCTCCAACCAAAAGACACAGGCTTGCTGAATGGATACAAAAACAAGACCAATATATATGCTGTCTACAAGAGACCCACTTCAGACCTAGGGGACACATACAGACTGAAAGTGAGGAGATGGAAAAAGATATTCCATGCAAATGGAAATCAGAAGAAAGCTGGAGTAGCAATACTCATATCAGATAAAATAGACTTTAAAATAAAAGAATGTTGGGCTTCCCTGGTGGTGCAGAGGTTGAGAGTCCGCCTGCCAATGCAGGGGACAGGGGTTCGTGCCCTGGTCCAGGAAGATCCCACATGCCGCGGAGTGGCTGGGCCCGTGAGCCACGGCTGCTGAGCCTGCGTGTCCGGAGCCTGTGCTCCGCAACGGGAGAGGCCACAACAGTGAGAGGCCCACGTACAGCAAAAAATATATATAAATAAATAAAATAAAATAAAGAATGTTACAAGAGACAAGGAAGGACACTACCTAATGATTAAGGGATCAATCCAAGAAGAAGATATAACAATTATAAATATATATGCACCCAACATAGGAGCACCTCAATACATAAGGCAACTGCTAACAGCTATAAAAGACGAAATCAACAGTAACAGAGTAATAGTGAGGGACTTGAACACCTCACTTACACCCATGGACAGATCATCCAAACAGAAAATTAATAAGGAAACACACGCTTTAAATGACACAATAGACCAGATAGATTTAATTGATATTTATAGGACATGCCATCCAAAAACAGCAGATTACACTTTTCTTCTCAAGTGCGCACAGAACATTCTCCAGGATAGATCACATCTTGGGTCACAAATCAAGGCTCAATAAAGTTAAGAAAATCGAAATCATATCAGGCATCTTTTCTGACCACAACGCTATGAGATTAGAAATGAATTACAGGGGGAAAAAACGTAAAAAACACAAACACATGGAGGTTAAACAATACATTACTAAATAACCAAGAGATCACTGAGGAATTCAAACAGGAAATCAAAAAATACCTAGAGACAAATGACAATGAAAACACCATGATCCAAAACCTATGGGATGCAGCAAAAGCAGTTCTAAGAGGGAAGTTTATAGCTATAAAAGCCTACCTCAAGAAACAAGAAAAATCTCAGTCTAACCTTACAGCTAAAGGAACTAGAGAAAGAAGAGCAAACAAAACCCAAAGTTAGCAGAAGGAAAGAAACCATAAAGATCAGAGCAGAAATAAATGAAATAGAAACAAAGAAAACAGTAGCAAAGATCAATAAAACTAAAAGCTGGTTCTTTGAGAAGATAAACAAAATTGATAAACCATTAGCCAGACTCAAGAAAAAGAGGGAGAGGACTCAAATCAATAAAATTAGAAATGAAAAAGGAGAAGTTACAACAGACACCACAGAAATACAAAGCATCCTAAGAGACTACTACAAGTAACTCTATGCCAATAAAATGGACAACCTGGAAGAAACGGGCAAATTCTTAGAAGGGTATAACCTTCCAAGACTGAACCAGGAAGAAACAGAAAATCTGAACAGACCAGTCACAAGGAATGAAATTGAAACTGTGATTAAAAGTCTTCCAACAAACAGAAGTCCAGGACCAGATGGCTTCACAGGTGAATTCTATCAAACATTTAGAGAAGAGCTAATACCCATCCTTCTCAAAATCTTCCCAAAAATTGTGGAGGAGGGAACACTCCCAAACTCATTCTATGAGGCCACCGTCACCCTGATACCAAAACCAGACAAAGATACTACAAAAAAAGAAAATTACAGACCAGTATAACTGATGAATATAGATGCAAAAATCCACAACAAAATACTAGCAGACAGACTCCAACAACACATTAAAAGGATCATACACCATGATCAAGTGGGATTTATCCCAGGGATGCAAGGATTCTTCAATATATGCAAATCAATCAATGTGATACACCATGTTAACAAATTGAAGAATAAAAACAATATGATCATCTCAATAGATGCAGAAAAAGCTCTTGACAAAATTCAACACCCATTTATGATAACCCTCCAGAAAGTGGGCATAGAGGGAACCTACCTCAACATAATAAAGGCCATATATGACAAACCCACAGCAAACATCATTCTCAATGGTGAAAAACTGAAAGCATTTCCTCTAAAATCAGGAACAAGACAAGGATATCCACTCTCACCACTATTATTCAACATAGTTTTGGAAGTCCTAGCCATGGCAATCAGAGAAGAAAGAAATAAAAGGAATACAAATCGGAAAACAAGTAAAGCTGTCACTGTCTACAGATGACATGATACTATACATAGAAAATGCTAAAGATGCCACCGGAAAACTACTAGAGCTAATCAATGAATTTTGGTAAAGTTGCAGGATACGAAATTAATGCACAGAAACCTCTTGCATTCCTATATACTAATGATGAAAAATCTGAAAGAAATATTAAGGAAACACTCCCATATACCATTGCAACAAAAAGAATAAAATGCCTAGGAATAAACCTACGTAGGGAGACAAAAGACCTGTATGCAGAAAACTATAAGACACTGATGAAAGAAATTAAAGATGATACCAACAGGTGGAGAGATATACCATGTTCTTGGATTGGAAGAATCAATATTGTGGAAATGACTATACCACCCAAAGCAATCTACAGATTCAGTGCAATCCCTATCAAACTACCAATGGCATTTTTCACAAAACTAGAACAAAAAATTTCACAATTTGTGTGGAAACACAAAAGACCCCAAATAGCCAAAGCAGTTTTGAGGAAAAAAAAGCAGAGCTGGAGGAATCAGACTCCCTGACTTCAGACTATACTACAAAGCTACAGTAATCAAGACAATATGGTGCTGGCACAAAAACAAATATAGATCAATGGAACAGGATATAAAGCCCAGAGATAAACCCTCGCACCTATGGTCAACTAATCTGTGACAGAGGAGGCAAGGATATACAATGGAGAAAAGACAGTCTCTTCAGTAAGTGGTGCTGGGAAAACTGGACAACTACATGTAAAAGAATGAAATTAAAACAGTCCCTAACACCATACACAAAAATAAACTGAAAATGGATTAGAGACCTAAATGTAAGACCAGACACCATAAAACTCTTAGAGGAAAACATAGGAAGAACACTCTTAAGACATAAATCACAGCAAGATATTTTTTAATCCACCTCTTAGAGTAATGGAAATAAAAACAAAAGTAAACAAATGGGACCTAATGAAACTTCAAAGCTTTTGCACAGCAAAGGAAGCCGTAGACCAGATGAAAAGACAACCCTCAGAATGGGAGAAAATATTTGCAAATGAATCAGCGGACAAAGGATTAATCTCCAGAATATATAAACAGCTCATGCAGCTCAATATTAAAAAAAACAAACAACCCAATCCAAAAATGGGCCGAAGACCTAAATAGACAGTTCTCCAAAAAAGATATACAGATGACCAAGAAGCACATGAAAAGCTGCTCAACATCACTAATTATTAGAGAAATGCAAATGAAAACTACAATGAGGTATCACCTCACACCAGTTAGAATGGGCATCATCAGAAAATCTACAAACAACACATGCTGGAGAGGGTGTGGAGAAAAGGGAACCCTCTTGCACTGTTGGTGGGAATGTAAATTGATACAGCCACTATGGAGAACAGTATGGAGCTTCCTTTAAAAACTAAAAATAAAATTACTGTATGATCCAGCAATCCCACTACTGGCATATACCCAGAGAAAACCATAATTCGAAAAGAGTCATATACCCCAATGTTCATTGCAGCACTATTTACAGTAGCCAGGACATGGAAATAACCTAAGTGTCCATCGACAGATGAATGGATAAAGAAGATGTGGCACATATATACAATGGAATATTACTCAGCCATAAAAAGGAACGAAATTGGGTCATTTGTTGAGACCTGGATGGATCTAGAGACTGCCATACAGAGTGAAATCAGAAAGAGAAAAACAAATATCGTAAATTAACGCACATATGTGGAACCTAGAAAAATGGTACAGATGAACCGGTTTGCAGGGCAGAAATTGAGACACAGATGTAGAGAACAAACATATGGACACCAAGGGGGGAAAGCAGTTGGGGGGTGGGGGTTGGGGGTGATGAATTGGGTGATTGGGATTGACATGTATACACTGATGTGTATAAAATTGATGACTAATAAGAACCTGCTGTATAAAAAAATAAATAAAATTCAAAGATAGAAAAAAAAAGAAACCAAAGGGAAATAACATTTCCTTTACAATTTCAAATTACTTTCATATACAAAAATCTATGTGTTCATATTCACACTTTTAAAAACATGTCATTGTTCACCTTAGTGAATTCATGCTAGGGCACTAAATCATCATTTCAAAAATTGACAAGGGGAAATGATTAAACATTTATATTCCTTTCCTGTATGAATTCTATTTCAGAGCAAAGAGGTGATGAGGAACGTTTTGCACAGAAACGTGTCTAGTGATAAACTCAGAAAAAAATGATGGAATTAGGAAGAACCACCATTTTGCAAGCCCTAGTGAAATGATGAATCTCAGTAACAATCACCAATGGATGCTGAAATTACCAGGATAGTGGTTCTATACCTTGGCTGCCCAGGAGACATATTAGAAGTTTCACTGTGTAGGCTGCACTCCAGACCAAGTCAATAAGAACCTTTGAGTTGACTGTAAAGATCCCCAGGTGATTCCAAATGTGCAGCCAAGGCTAAGGACCAACCACTTCACTAGGTGAAAGGTTGATGGGAAACTTTATAATAGATGGATCAGAATGACAGCGCCTCAATCGGCTCACCAGTCAGAGGTTATTATGAGACATTATGTACATTAGCAAATATGCAACACCACCTAGGAGGTCTTCTAGCAAATGGCCTCCCCCACAACACACACACATCAATGAACGTAAAAGTATTCAGTCCTATAGGTCTAATTGCCAGGTTAGGTGAAACACAGGCATTGAGGAAGAAGTTAAATGGCACCATGAGGAGGCAGTCAACTGAATCATGAATGTAGGAAGTTCAACAGGATAAATGAACAGGATTTTTCAACAAGTAACTGGGGAGAAAAGGGAGGGTTAATGGTATAGATTAAGAGAGACTTAAGTCACCTATCAACTAAATGCAATATGTGGACCTTGTTTGGATCCTGAATTAAACAAACAAAATGTAACAAAACTTAGGACCGGGAACTCTGACAGTGACTGGGTATTGGATTATAATAATAAATTATTATCAATTTTGTATAGTGTGATAACGGCATAGTGGTCATACTTTTTTTGGTTTTTTTGGTGTGTGTGTGTGTTTTTGTGTGTGTGTGGTACGCGGGCCTCTCACTGTTGTGGCCTCTCCCGTTACGGAGCACAGGCTCTGGACGTGCAGGCTCAGCGGCCATGGCTCACGGGCCCAGCCGCTCCACGGCATGTGGGATCCTCCCGGACCGGGGCACGAACCCGTGTCCCCAGTATCGGCAGGCGAACTCTCAACCACTGCACCACCACAGAAGCCTGGTTATACGTTTTTAAAGGTTCTTATCTGTTGGAGATATATTGATACAGTACAGCAGATATATCAGCTGTAATGTATCAATATATAAGTAAAATGATATACTGTCTAGAATTTGCTTTAAAATAATCTAGAAAACAAAGCTGGGTGGAAATTAGGGAATTGGAAAAAATGTTGATAATTGTTGAAGCTGAGTGATGAATATATGGGGGTTCACTATGTTATTCTACTTTCATGTTCATCTGAAAATTTCTACAACAAAAGGTTGTATATATGTGTTGCATACATACATACATACATAATCAAATACATAAAATTGAGTTTTAAAAAGCAAGTTGACGGGCTTCCCTGGTGGCGCAGTGGTTGAGAGTCGGCCTGCCGATGCAGGGGACACCGGTTCGTGCCCCAGTCCGGGAGGATCCCACATGCCACGGAGCGGCTGGGCCCGTGAGCCATGGCCGCTGAGCCTGCGCATCCAGAGCCTGTGCTCCGCAACGGGAGAGGCCACAACCGTGAGAGGCCCGTGTACCACACACACACACACAAAAAAAAGTAAGTTGACAAATATGTATATGTAACATATATGTGAAGAAAACACCCAAACCTATTCTCTACAATTTATATAGGTACATATATACATAAAATTTTAAACATCTCATGTACACCAAACTGAAAAAAATGTGTGTGTGATGGGGGACTGAGGACTGGGAGTAGGGGACATATGATTGGAGTTAGAGTCAAAGCGTCTTTAGGTCTAATTGTAATGTCCTATTTTTAAGAAGAATGGATTAATTACTCACTTATTAAATTTAAAAGTAAGTGGAATAGGGACTTTCCTGGTTGTCTAGTGGTAAAGAATCTGCCTTACAATTCAGGGGACATGGGTTCGATCCCTGGTCAGGGAACTAGGATCCCATGTGCCACGGGGCAACTAAGCCTGCACACCACAACTACTGAGCTTCCACGCCTCAACTAGAGAGCCTGTGTGCCGCAAACTACAGAGCCCATGTGCTCTGGGACCTGCGCTCCACAACTACAGAACCCACGCGCCCTGGAGCCCTCATGCCACAACTAGAGAGAAGCCCACATGCCACAAAAAAGATCCCACACGCCTCAACGAAGATCCTGAGTGCCACAACTAAGATCTGATGCAGTCAAAAACAAAAACAAAACACTAAATTAATAAATAATAAATAAACCTTAAAAGTAAGTGGAGTAAAACAGAAAGCAAAGAAAGAATTAATAATTTGCTGATTGCCTACAAGGTAGCAGGCACCTTACACATATTTTCTTGATCTGAGGCTTGAGCCTTTTCCTCTTCTTTCATCCAGTTGTATTGGTTACTCCTCCAGCCCCCATACAGCCATGGGTGCAAACTAGTTCAAATGTGGTGGGTGATATCGGGTAGAGAGGTGGGATCTGGGCTACCTGTTCATGCAGCTTACTTGTGCCCTGTGGTTCTGCTCAGGCTCAGTTTGCATGTGCCATATCTGTCTTTCGATGAACAGCTGCTGGGCCCATCCAACTTGTTGGATGTTGTTGGACTTGGTGGGTCCAACAAAATGCAGCTCATAACAGACAGTTCTAGGTGAATGGACAGTTTGTATTCTGTGATTGAGAGAGAGTTTGTTCTTCATGAGGGCCGACTAACATGCCATGAGCTGTTTTTCAAAGACCATGTGGGAACTGGCCCTTGAAGGATGAGGAGTTCTTAGGTGAACAAGGTGAGCACAGCATCAGAGGCACAAAGAACATTGTTCATAGTCACAGAGGTCCCAGATTACATGGCGAGTGGTGAATAGCTTTACGTAGCTGATGCAGAATACATAGGGGATGGGGAGGATTTTGTGGCCCAAAATTTTCTTTTGGACCTCTAGGTCTCTTTTATTTATTTATTTTTCTAAAAATTTTTATTAGAGTATAGTTGATTTACAATGTTATGATAGTTTCCAAATTTTCTAACTACTGTGTGAAATACAAAAGACATTGAAGAACCACCTCCTGCCTTCAAGAATCATGATTTCCTTGAGGAAAATGTACCATTGTGCAAGTAAAGAAAAAAAAAGTAAATGATGAGGTGAATCATGTGTGACACTGACATAGAGGGCTACAATTGTGTTTGCTCACCACTCGGGAGAAGTGGTCTT
The DNA here is from genome assembly GCF_008692025.1 of Phocoena sinus. NCBI lineage: Eukaryota > Metazoa > Chordata > Mammalia > Artiodactyla > Phocoenidae > Phocoena > Phocoena sinus. Next base: position 20,231,865 of record NC_045782.1, read on the forward strand.
TTTGGCTTAAGATAGTGAAGTGTTGTAGAAAGAGAGACCAAGATTCAAGTCCTGACTTGGCCGTTTCCTGGTTCTGTGACTGCCAGATCACTTTGACTGCCTTAAGCCTCAGCCGGTGTCAAAGCCAATGACACATGTTTTAGATTTTTGTTACATCAATACCTCAATTCCAGGGGTGAATTTCTATTTCAGTTATTGTTAGTAACAAAGCACCCTAAAACTTAGTGGATTAAACCAAAACTTTTCTGTCTGCTCATAATTCTGTGAGTTGAGTGGGTCTCAGCTGGACAGTTCTTATGCTGGTCTCCCTTGTTACCCCAGAGTCATGAAGGCACATATTTTAAAGGAGATTGGAGAGTGGCCCGGGCTGGGACATCCAAGACAGTGCACTGCCCAGGTGGCTGGTGCCTTGGAGGGAATGGATAGGAGCAGGAAGCAGCTGGGACACTGGTTTGGCTGGGCCTTTTTCTCTCTCCATGTGGGCTCTCCAGGTGGGTAACCATACTTCCCATGTGACAGCTCAGATCTCTCAAGAGCACAAAAGGAGAAGTTGCCAGACTTCTTAAGGCTGAGGCCCAGACCTGACACAGTATCATTTCTACCTCATTATGTTGATTAAGGCCAGTTATTTTCCCAGCCCAGATATTCAAGAGGAGGAAACTGCCCCAAACCGTGAATACATAGCCCATTGGGGGTCACTAATGTAAACAGATGACCACAAAACACACATTTTCTTTTTGAAAGTTTCTGAAAAAGCATTTAAAGGCTAACTGTGAAAAAGACAAGGTAGCAGTGCTTATGAGTATATACTTCAATCAGACTAAGCTAGAGTTCCACATGGACAGGACATGGGCAAACTAATCTCTAAACCCCTCATGTTGCTCATCTAGAGATGCTTCCTTCATAGGGCTATGGTAGAATTTAAGAGATAATGGGTCTAAGAACCTTGCACACAGTAGGTGCTCAATAGATTATAGTTTCGGCTGTATTATTAAAATTGTCATGGTGGTTGTGTTGTTATTATTAATTACTGAAAGATCTTCCCATCAATGCAGTGACAAGTGATTAATACAGCACATTTCTCATAAACTAAGGAGGAATGTTATTTTCATTATCTTCTTCAATTTCAGTTGACTTTTACATCTTCATTTTGTCTTATTTTTTGTCTGTATGTTCTTACTAGTTAGTGAATTTTCAGGTCATTCTCTAATTTTAAAGTAGCTGTAATTTCCTACTAGCAAAACAATTGGGAAATCAAATTCTTAGATGAAATCTGAAGGATGAAAACTCCTCTACCTCTCACAAAATTATAAAAACACACATTTTAGAAGAGATAGTGATATATCAGTTAATTTCCTGAAAACACAACACACACACACACCACAGTTCTGCATAAAAACATTATTTTATACCTGTTGTGCTTTTCCATGTAAGTACAGAGATGCTTCAAGTTAGGACTACAACATCAATTTTATGGCTTTTTTTTAGTGAGGAAAAAATATCATTTACTGTTGTCTCAGAGAGTTGTGAAGTATATATTCCCCAGAGTTTAGGGTGACCTAGTATAAAAGTATATATGTGATGACTTTTGGGCATTTTATGAGCTCATCCCTCTCACGTTAACTTTAAAAACAGTTGAGCTGGAATTAGATTCAGCAGCAGTGGAAACTTTGTAAATAAGTTTTAATGCTCTGTTACAGTAGAGGCTTTAGTGAAAATTTGGTTCAGAATGCTATCAATTAACATAAACAATGTATATTACAGTTTCCTTTTTGAGTCCTTGTGTTGGGTATCATTTGTATTCTTCTTAAATCTACTTTGTTACAGACCATCACAGTTTTGCCCTGGGATGGCTAGGTAGCATTGGGGGCTGATTGGTTGTTTACCACACGATTCCCTTTGCAAGGGAAAGGAAGACATGTTATAGCAGATAGTGTCTTCAGTAAATACATAACTTACAGGTTTACAGCATCTCTTTAAAATGGGGTCTGTAAGCACTAGACAGTTTGCTGCAGTGGAAAGACCATGGTCCTTGGAGTCAAACTGTTCCTGGCCCTGGGAAGCTGTGGGAAAGTTATCTGACTTCTTTGAGCTTCACTCTTTTTACCATAGACAATACAGACCCACCTCTCAGAGTTGCTGGGAAGATTGAATGAACTAACCGTGAACACACTGGCGTGTGGTAGGGACATGTGGATGTTAGTGCTCCTGGTACCTTGAATTCAGACTTAAATTTGAGCAACTTCTTTTTAATAAGCTGAAAAAATTAAAACTCAGCTAAAATATATAATACATGATGAATGCGCGCAAAAAATACTTTATAAGGTGATTCCACTTGCACCCTGTCAAGTATAAAGAGATTCACTCAGAAATTCACTTTTAAAAGAAGTACTCATTTTAAAAATGAGTTTCAAAAAGCCAAAGCAAATGAACTTGATTTGTGGTACAACTGGATTGAAGGTGATTGAGGCTTTAACTTCTGAACTGCTTCAGGAAGAAGAAAATAATTCCAAGGTAATACCAAATTTGAAAGAGCAGTGGTTGGAAGTCAAAAAAAAAGGACCAAGCTTATAAGGGAGCACAAGCAGTTGAGTTTGAAATAAATTCTCCCTTCCCTGGCCCTGTCTTTCCTCTGAGCTCACATGCTTCCTTTTATTCTGGGGTTCTGAAACAAAACATGGTCAGTTTCATCACCAGCTAAAAGAAATTCTGAATTCTCTCTGAAACAAAAACTGACTACCCAACCAATGATTTCTGCATGTGTTGTACCTGTTAAAGATGAAGAAATAATCGCAGAGGATTTTTAGGGCAGTGAAACCACTCTGTATGATACTATAATGGTGGACATATGTTATTGTACATTTGTTCAGACCCATAGACTTCAACTCCAACAGTGAACCCTAATGTAAACTATGGACCTTGGATGATGATAATATGTCAGAGCAGGTCCATCGATTGTAAGATATATACCACTGGGGCTTCCCTGGTGGCGCAGTGGTTGAGAGTCCGCCTGCCGATGCAGGGGACACAGGTTCGTGCCCCGGTCCGGGAGGATCCCACGTGCCGCGGAGCGGCTGGGCTCATGAGCCATGGTCGCTGATTCTGCGTGTCTGGAGCCTGTGCTCCGCAACCGGAGAGGCACATGTACCACAAAAAAAAAAAAAAAAGTACCACTGTGGTGCAGAAAATCCATAGTGGGAAGAGGTTGTATGTGTGTGGTGACAGGACATACTCTCTGTATTTTCTGCTCAATTTTGTTACGAATTTAAAACTGCTCTAAAAAATAAGGTGTGTTCATTTAAAAATAAATAAGATAAAAGTGAGGCACATATGAAAAAATAATGATAATGAAACTGACTTTACCTAAAAAATGCACTTTCTTTGTGTGCTCTACCCGGTAAAGGTCAAAAAACCACCTCGGTGGTACAGTGCTCCACCGCAGAACTTCCTCTCGTTGACGAAGGTGCTAAATGTATTACGGTCTTCTGACCTGATATCTTCATTCATTCTGGTATCTTTAAGGTCTTTATGAATCACCTGGGGATCTTGTTAGACCTGCACGTTCTGACTCAGTAGTTTTGGAATTGGGCCTGAGAGTCTGCATTTCTGACAAGCTCCCAAGTGAGGCTTGGAGAATTTAGAGGACATTGGGCAAACATGCATCCTCTTCCTTGCCTAGACTACTGCCTTTGCTGCATGCTTTTGCTGCATGCCCAGAGATTCACCATTAAAGAAAAGTTGTTTTAGATCTTGAACTTATTTCTCTGTTCAGTATGTTTCTCCTTTCTCTAAGTCTCATTAGTGCTTTGCTTGAGGTTCTGATGGAACTTACCTCATGCGGGATCTTCCGTTGCGGCGTGCGAGCTCTTCCTTGTGGGCACGGGCTTCAGGGCGCGTGGGCTCTGTAGCTGTGGAGCACGGGTTCCAGAGCACGTGGGCTCTGTAGTTTGTGACATGCAGGCTCTCTAGTTGAGGCACGCAAGCTCAGTAGTTTTGGTGCACGGTCTTAGTTGCAGACCAACTATCGAACCCGCGTCCCCTACATTGTAAGGCGGATTCTTTACCACTGGACCACCAGGGAAGTCCCTCAGTATATATGTCTTATTCCCCCATCCTGCCCCTCTCCACATATACCATCCCTAACCCTAGATTAGGACCCTCTATAAAACGTTCTCATAGATTCCTGTGCTTTTCATTAATAACCCATATAAAAACTAATTAAATATTTATGTAATTGTTTTCATGGGTATCTTCCCTACTAAACCAAAAGCTCCATGAGGCCAGGTACTGTGTCTATATTGTACAACACTGTATCCCCGTCATTGCCACAGTATCTGCCACATAGTAGGTTCTCAATAAATATTTAGTGAATAAATGAACAAATTGTAAGGTTCATGGAAAGAGAAACTTTGTATCCCCTGAGGAAGACAGCATAGAGCCCTACACATTATGATCTAGTAAATAATTGTTGACTTAATGACAATAATCTTAGAAATGTTCAACAACCATTTTCTCATTCACTCACTTCATTCAGCAGCAATCTATTGAATAGCTACTATATGCCAAGCCTGATTGTCATCAAAGATCTAACAGTATTCAGAGAACACAAAGGTAAAAACGATTCACTTCTTCAAGATGGCTTTCTCTATCCTTGATTTAAGATCCATTGTTTTTCAGACTAACAGGTTCCCAAAGCCATAGGTTATGCCTCTATGAAGGGTTTTAGGTAAGGAAGAGACATGTTCCAATCTACACTTTAAAGTGTCATATTATTAACACAGGGTGGAGGGAAGATGTGGGGAAGGAAAACTAAAAGCAAAGGAGGGTCATTGCAGCCATACAGTTGAGAGATGGTGGTCTAAACTAGACTAGTGGCAGCGGACAAGAAGACACTTGAGCACATCTGGGAGATATTTACAGAATAAAACGAATAGGACAGCAACAACAACAAAAAATAGACAAATGGGACTATGTCAAACTTTAAAACTTCTGTGTATCAAAGGACACAATCAACAGAGAGAAAAGACAGCATACAGACTGGGAGAAAATGTTTGCAAATCATATATCTGATAAGGGGTTAATATCCAGAATATATAGAGAACTTCAACAACTTAAAAAAATCAGATAACCTGATTCAGAATGGACAAAGGACTTGAATGGACATTTCTCCAAAGATGATATACAAATGGCCAACAAGCGTATTAGAAGATGTTCCATATCACTAACCATCAGAGCATCAGAGAAATGCAAATCAAAACCACAGTGCGGTACTTTCTCACACCCATTAGGATGATACTATCAGAAAAAAAACAAAACAAAATAACTAGTGTTGATGAGGATGCAGAGAAATTGGAACCCTTCTGCACTGTTTGTGACATGGTAAAATGGTACAGTCCTATGAAAAAGAGTATAAAGGTTCCTCAAAAAGTTAAAACCATCATGTGATCCAGCAATCCCATTTCTAGGTATATACCCAAAAGAATTGAAAACAAGATCTTGAAGAGGCATTTACACACTCATGTTCATAGCAGCACTGTTTACGATAGCTGGGAGGTAGAAGTGGACACCCAAGTGTCCATCAACAGATGAATGAATAAACAAAATGTGGTAAATACATACAATGGAATATTATTCAGCTTTAAAAATCCTGTCACATGCTCCAACATGATGAACCTTGATGACATTATGCTAAGTGAAATAAGCCAATCACAAAAAGACAAATACTATATGATTCCACTTATACGAGGTACCTGGAGTAGCCAAATTCCGAGAGACAGAAATAAAATAGTGGCTGCCAGGGGTTAGGGAAGGGAGGAATGAGGAGTAGTTGCTTAATGGGTATAGAGTTTCAGTTCTACAAAATGAAAAAGCTGTGGTCTATTTCACAACAATGTGAATATACTTAACACTACTGAACTGTACAGTTTAAAACAGTAAATTTTATGTGTTTTTATTTTTAACACAGTTTAAAAAATGAACAAGACACTGTGAGAGTTATATCAAGGAAGCCCAGGGATGTGGGTGTTTCAAGGTGGGGTGTCAAGTGCCTGGTAAGGAGCACAGCAATGTAATGACACTGGTAAACTGTATAGAGAAAACTGTACATCATCAGTGACCTTGAAGAGGCTGGTTCAGAAGAAGGTAGTGGGTGTCAGGATATCACAGTGCGTAAATTCTCAGAGTCTGTAGGTAAGTGAAGGCCAGAGCATTCACAACACACACTTGTCTAACAGAATTCCCCTTTGTGAAAAGTTATATTTGTGACCATCTTGTGTACTAAAGGATGCTTGAAGATTATTTAGAAAACGTCCCATTAAAACACACACACACACACACACACAATAGGGAATTCCCTGGCGGTCCAGTGGTTGGGACTGGGCGCTTTCACTTCCGAGGGCCAGGGTTCAATCCCTGATTGGGAACTAGGATCCCGCAAGCCGTCTGGCGCGGCGAAATAAAAAAAGTGTAGTGGAGCTACTAGGGGAAAAACAAGTCCCACTTGAAACATCTAGCCTTCAAAGCATTAAAGTTTTTTCCCATGTATTGGAACCTTTAGTTTAAACAGATTTCATGTTAGTTCATTGGTAAAGTAACTGTATTCAAACTGGAAGCTCTCTTCCATGCATAAAAAGGTCTTGAGTCTTGTTTGTCAAAGGAATGTCAGCAGACTATATCACCATCTCTTATCCCTTTAGGCTTAAAGAAACATTAATAATTTGCTGATAGGTGACATTTTTTCTAAAAATAAAGAGAGATTTTGTTTCATCAAAGTATAAACCAAGAAATTTGAAAAACTAAATGGATTGGAGAGATTTTTAAAGCACATACAGGGAAACTCCGGTGCCCCAAGAATTGCCCTGGCCCTGTTTCCACACTATACTTCTGCAAGCAGCTCAATGCAGGAAACAAGGATCTAACCCTAGGGAAAAGAAAAACAAAACAAAACAAAAACCAAAAAAAAAACTGGATACACATGAAGGGAGAGTCTGGGAGTGAACCTAGAGAGGCCCCAGTCAGGACCCCAGGGCACAGGGCTCAGGGGGCATATGTCCTGAGGATACAAAATTGATGTTAATTGATAGTATACTTAATGTATTAGATTTACAGCAACAACAAAAAGTTTCCTTGTATAAGGCAGAGAATTTGGAGATAAATTAGTTAGATAAATATAAAATTAAACAAAAAGTAAGATGATTATAAATCCTGAGCAAAGCAGGAAATTGTACAAGAGATGAAATGCACACATAGTGTATTGCCTAGCACAGTTGTGAAAAGTCATAATAAGGTATACACTGAATATTTTTCTAACCCAAAATGCTGATATAAGCATATTGGTAGGATATGGGGAGGGGAGGATAGGGAGGGAGTGTAATTGAACTAAATCTTCAGGAAGTAAATAGATAACACCCATTTGAAACCCAAAACTGCACTTACAGAAAGGTATATCCAAAAGAAACATAAAAGTGATTGTTTCTGGGGAGCAGGAAGAGGGGTGGGACAGGAGACTGCTGATTTTATAATAAGCCTTGTAGAACTATTTGATTTTCAATACCATGTACTTGTGCAACTTGGATTTTTTAATTTTATAAAAATTCTTATAATAATCTGGAAAGTAGTAGACAATGTGTGTGTCTCCTATTTCGGAGCTTTTTCCCCCATATAACCTGAGTCTCTGATACAATCTGTGTTTTATAGCCCCAGATTCTTGGCACTCTTGTGAATGTAAAACACCACAGGATCTACAGTCAAATAATAATAAAAATCTCATCCTGACCTCTCCCTGCACATTCTAACTTTTGGGCATTCGTTTTCTCCAAAGCAACTAGTGAAACTGCAGTGCTTGGCTCTGAAAATTACAGATCTGGGTGGGGGGAAAAAAATCAGCAAGATAAGCAGATAATGTCTTCCCGTCCCTTAAGAACTGCAAAAAAAGCAGATAACACTCAGCTTGGGAAAGCTGTCTTTCTAAATGCTATTCTGACAAAGGAGAATTGTATAAACACCTGGAATTGAGAGACTGTTGGTGTGTCCTATGAAAGTGATCACTAACTGCTAAAAAGTCGGTTATCCTGATCGGTTAACTAAATGATCTACAGCTCTGATAACATTTAAATTGACACCTTGGGGGCTTCCCTGGTGGCACAGTGGTTAAGAATCTGCCTGCCAATGTTGGGGACACAGGTTTGAGCCCTGGCCCAGGAAGATCCCACATGCTGTGGAGCAACCAAGCCCGTGTGCCACAACTACTGAGCCTGAGCTCTAGAGCCCGCGAGCCACAACTACTGAGCCCACGTGCCTAGAGACCGTGCTCCACAACAAGAGAAGCCACAACAATGAGAAACCTGTGCACCGCAACGAAGAGTAGCCCCCGCTCACTGCAACTAGAGGAAGCCTGCACCCAGCAACGAAGACCCAACACAGCCATAAATAAATAAATATTTTCAAAATAATAAATAAATAAATAGATAAATTGACACCTTTTTCCTGGAAGGGATGGATATACACTTAACAAATTTGCTTTTTCGAGCCAGAAGGAAGAAGAGTTCTTTCCTGTCTCCCACATGCATGGAGATAATAAAACTTATGCTTCTGCTCAATTTCCTAAGAGTTTGAGGGTTATGTTTCATTTAAATGGACATTTCTTACCCAGGAAGCGCTGGTGACCTTCCCTACTGGTGTGACACCCAGAACTCACCCATCCCCAAGAAACTATGGGGACTCAGTTCCCCTTGTGCCAACCAGCATGCACCCTGCACTGCCACCTGCAGGTGACAGCAGTAGCTCCTTCATTCTTTCCCATGACCTCTATTACCTTTTTCTTTAAAGAGTATGTTTACAAAACTTTGTTGTGCAGAAAGCAGAATGGGGTTACAACCTCAGTGTAACTGGTAACCACGGATAGTTATGAGTCATCCATCAGTCACAGCTATTCACACTACAGCAAGACTCTTGCATGAAAACCTGACAACCCTTACAGTTTCGCTGGGGTGAAGTCCCCAAGCTTAGTGGTGGATTTCCAAGAGGGACTAAATGGAAGAAAGCAGAGTGTCACGGGAACTATGCTCTTTGGGTGGGTGGGTAGGTGTTCTGGGGTTTGTATCATAGGCACTTTTTTAAAAAACAACTACCAACTCCGTAGGAGCAGTCCAATAAATCCTGAACTGAGTCCTAACACTTTCCCTTCCCAGACCCCAGGGAACATCCTCAGCCCACCTTTCAGCACCCCCTTGCTCCCTGGCTCAGGCTTTGTCTTAGAGCAGGGGTCCCCAACCCGGTCCAGGGCCTGTTAGGAACCTGGCCGCAGGACTGGAAGTGAGCAGCGGGCTAGCCAGCAAAGGAATTCATCTGCCGCTCCCCATCGCTCGCATTACCCCCTGAACCATTCCCCACCCCCGCCCCCATCTTTGGAAAAATTGTCTTCCAAGAAACCGGTCCCTGGTGCCAAAAGGGTTGGGGGCCACTGCCCTAGAGGATTCATTTTCTAGCCCCCAAACCCACCATAAGCAGATGGGAGAAGAAATCTCCACCTTCCCACCCCATCCAAAGCTGGTATCTACAAAGACTTCAAAGACAGCAACTCACAGGCAATCATTTGGAACACAACCCATGGTAAAATGATCTCAGGGACCTAGTCATACCCAAGACCCAAAACTCACCTGCCTAGCTTGGGTCCCAGAACCTTGGCTCATGGTGTGGCTGTTTCCTTGAAAATCTTTCATGTTTTGTGAAAATCTTTCATAAAATGTTTTATGAAAGATTTTATGAACCACGAGGAAGTCTGTTACCTTGGTGTTTCGATGGATTGGGTTTTCAACTTCAACACTAAGAGGGAAACCCGCAGACCCCAGAACCTCAAAGGGCAGTGCCAAAGTGTCATTTTGGCAGAACCAAATAGAAGGAGGTGACAAATGTATCCCCCTGCCGGTGGCACTTGGTATTTTACTGTATTGAGGTCGTTTTCATTATCTCTTTCCTCCTTACAGATTATGAAATCCTACCTGAGAGTACGGTGTAAGTTGTCCGTACATCTATAGCGCAGCAAGTGCCTCTGCAGCTCCTATTACCCGCCTATGCTTACTCTCAGAACCTGGAGCAGGAGGGACGTCCAGGAACTTGGGAGATCTGCGCCTGACTGAGGGCCCTTGGACCTGTCTGTCCAAAGTGCTCTTTGCTTCTCCCGCCAGGCTGCCGCAGCCCCACCTCCATCACTCAGATGCCCCTCCTTTCTGCGTATTCAGTGCTTCCCGGTGCAGGCAAGTGGTGACATCTGATCTGGATCCCTCCGGTCGGGTCCCAACCCGTCCTCTGCCCGGGTCGCCCCGCCCTTAGAGCCGCCACGCTGGCCTTTCTGGGAAAGTATCTGCGGAGTCTGGAGCTGGGAAGCGGCCACGCGAAGGGCAGGAGAGGGGCGGGCGGGGCAGCGACCGACGCACCCCGTCCACGTCCTCCTAGATCTGGGGTGGACGAGACCCCGGAGGTCTGGGGAGAGGCGAGTCTTTGAGGACCTAGGAGGTGGCAGAGCCTTCCTACCAGCTCCGCGCATCCTCCATGCGGGTGTCTTGGTAGAGGCACCAGCGCGCTCCAGCCGCCCGTGTCTGCTCCGTGTGTCCGGCTGGGGGACGCCACCTGGCTGCGTCGCCACGGAGGTGGGGGCATCGAGCGACAACAGCAACTACTCAGCCCGGGGACCCACGCCCAGAAGGACGACAGCGATGGTTCTCGCGGGTGGACCCCGATGCCTCCCCACATCCCCGCACCCTCCCACCTCCGGCTCTTGCGCCCACGGGACGACACCTCAATCCCTGCGCTGTCCGGGGGGCGGGGTGCTTCCAGCCGGTGGATGCCTGTTTGATTTGCCAGATGCGCCCAGGTTCCCCGCCGGGAGAAGGAGGTGAGTGTGAGCGATGGGGCGAGAAGGAGGTAGGAAATCGAGCCTCCGCTTCTGCAAAGTACACTTTTCCGCTCTTTTTTTTTTAATTTATTTTATTTATTTTTGGCTGCATGTGGTCTTTGTTGCTGCCCAGGGGCTTTCTCTTTCTCTAGTTGCGACGAGCAGGGACTACTCTTCGTTTCAGGGCGCGGGCTTCTCATTGGGGCGGCTTCTCTTGTTGCGGAGCACGGGCTCGAGACGCGCGGGCTTCAGTAGTTGTGGCTCGCGGGCTCTAGAGCGCAGGCTCAGGAGTGGTGCCACAGGAGCTTAGTTGCTCCCCGGCATATGGAATTTTCCAGGAACAGGGATCGAGCCCGCGTCCACTGCATCGGCAGGCAGATTCTTAAAGACCACGCCCTTCCCTTCCTTCCTTCCTAATTCCTTCCTTCCTTCCTCCCTCCCTGCCTCCCTCCCTTCCTTCTCTCCTTTCTTATTGATGAAATTTTTAAAGCGTTCGTGTTGTCTAAGGCAGACTTTCTTAGTTCCCCCAAGGCGCTGGGATTTGACTGCAGATGGTGACAGGTGCAGGTGTTTTTGTGGTTCAGAGGAAACAAAATTAAGCACTATTTTCTGGGCGCTGGCGATGTGCCAGACTCACGCGCCACGGCCCGGCCCAGACACTCCAACAGGCCCAAGAAGGCGAAGAACGAGGGAAGCATGCTGCAAAGAGAGGTAATGGGGAGACTTACTTGGCGGTCCAGTCGTTAAGACTCTGCTCTTCCAATGCAGGGAACGAGGATTCCATCCCTGGTTGGGGAACTAAGAGAGAAGTAATGGGAGCCCACACTTCCCTGGGAGAGTAAGCAGCACCGTGGGGGCTCCTGGGTGGTTTAGTACAATCCCAGCTCGAACCTGGGCTCTCACCTGGCGCCCTGCGGCCACTCCGTCTTGGAATCTCGGAGAACAGATGTTATTGCATTTCATCACTGCCAGCTCGCCGGCCGAGAACCCTTGTTTCCTAAACACACTGAGGCCAGGTGTCCGCCATTCCTTGGGTGAATTTGCAAATATTAACTGGCTTACTCACCAGTCCCCTGTTCCCCTAAGTGACCTGTTGAAGTACAGATCCATCAGTTGGGACAGGGAATATTAATCAGATGAAAGGAAAGGAACTAATTGATTATTCATATGCTACAAACCAGGTACTTAAGATCCATTCTTTTATGTAATCCTCACACTCTTAAGAGAAAAACATTTACTTTCTATATTAAGTCTCTAAAAATGAAACATACAGAAAAGTGCATAAATCGTAAGTTTGATGAAAGTGAACACATCCAGAACAAAAATTAGATGCTCTCTTAGGGTCCCTCCTCATCACTATCCACTCCCTTCTCCCTACAAGTACTGTAAATAGTATCCCGACTCTGAATACCATAGGCAAGTTTGCCTGGTTTTGAACCTATACAAATGGAATCATTCACTATACAGTACATGGTGTTAGGTCCAGCTCCTTTCACTGAATGTTATGTAAGTTGCCTCCATATTGTTGTATGTAGCAGTAGTTTATTCACTTTCATTGGTGTATCATCATCTCCTGTATGAGGATGGAACAATTTATCCATTTTCTATGGACATTGGGGTTATTTGCACTTGGGAGCTGTGATTGAAAATGTTTTCTTTCATTGTATAGTACATGGGTTTTGGCGCACGTAAGTATGTATTTCTGTACCTAGGAGTTGCTGGCTATTTTAGTGGGTACTGCTTAACACTTTTAGGGATACTGCCAAATACATTTTCTTAGGTGGTTGTAGTAATTTACATTCCCATCTGCAATGTATGAGTTCCAGGGTTTCCCTGGTGGCGCAGTGGTTGAGAGTCCGCCTGCCGATGCAGGGGACATAGGTTCGTGCCCCGGACCAGGAAGATCCCACATGCCACGGAGCGGCTGGGCCGTGAGCCATGACCGCTGAGCCTGGCGTGTCCGGAACCTGTGCTCCACAACGGGAGAGGCCACAACAGTGAGAGGCCCGCATACCGCAAAAAAAAAAAAGAGTTCCAGTTACTCCACATTCTCTTGATTTTTGTCAGTGTTTTTAATATTAGCCATTCTAATGTCTATAGTGGCATCTCATAATACTTTTATTTTCCATTTTCCTGATGACTAGTGAGGTTGAGCATCTTTTCGTGTACTTATTGGCCTCTTTTATGACATGCCTGTTCAAGTAGTTTGCTCAGGTATTCTGGATTATTTGCATTTTCATATACACTTTAAAAATAACTTATCAGTCTGTCCCCCAAAAGGCTCAAGTTTGATTAGCATTTCATGGAACCTATATGGCAGTTTGGAGAGAATGTACATCCCCAACTTAATATTGAGTCATCCAATCCATGACATGGTAATATCTCTCATTTATGTAGGTTTTCTTTTATTTCTCTCAATAATATTTTATAGTTTTCTATGTAGAATCCTTCAATATCTTTCACATGATTTGTTCCTAAGTATTTGATGTAGTTTTTGTTATTGTAAATGGCATCATCTTTTACATTTTAATTTCCTAATTGTTACAGGTATAGAGAAATACAATTAATTTTTGTAAATTGACCTTGTATCTAAATTCACTTATTATTTCTAAGAGTTTATCTGTAAATGTTTTCTGTATACATGTACGTGTATACGTGTACAGTACTGTTGTGTGAATAATTTGAAAGTTTTATTTCTTGATTTTCAATCTTTCTGCTTTTCATTTCCTTTTCTTGCCTTATTGTAGTAGCTTGAACCTCTAGTACAAAACCAAATAGAATTGGTAATAGCAAGTATTGTTTTACTGTGTTTTTTTTTTTTGGCTGTGCTGGGTCTTTGTTGCTGCATGCAGGCTTTCTCTAGTTGCGGCGAGTGGGGGCTACTCTTCGTTGTGGTGCACGGGCTTCTCATCGCGGTGGCTTCTCTTGTTGTGGAGCACGGGCTCTAGGCGCGCGGGCTTCAGTAGTTGTGGGACACAGGCTCAGTAGTTGTGGCTCGCGGGCTCTAGAGCACAGGCTCAGTAGTTGTAGCGCACGGGCTTAGTTGCTCCATGGTATGTGGGATCTTCCCGGACCAGGGATTGAATCTGTGTCCCCTGCATTGGCAGGAGGATTCTTAACCACTGTGCCACCAGGGACGTCCCGTGTCTCATTCTTAATCTCAGGGGGATCATTAGATATCATTTAGGCTGTAGCCTTTATGTAGATAATCTTTATCAGACTAATGAAGTCTCCTAATTTTAGTTTACTGGAATTTTTTATCATGAGTTGTTTAATTTTATCAAATGTCTTCCCTGCATCTATTGAAATAATCATATTATTTTTCTTCTTCATGCTGTTAATGTGATATATGGAAATGTGATACAAGCTACACATATCAGAGTTATCTCTGGGAATTTTGATGGGTTATTAAGAATGGTCCTCTCTCTTCTCTTCCATGATTATGAGCTATAACAACTATGTGGGAATTCCCTGGCGGTCCAGTGGTTAGGACACCTTACTTTCACTGCTGAGGGCCAGGGTTCGATCCCTGGTCGGGGAAATAAGATCCCACAAACCACGGGCAATAAAACAAACAAATGTGGAAGTCTGGAGCTTCTGGGCACTATCTTTCCCACCACATGAAAAGAGCTTGCCAGAAATTAAGCCCAACCCAGAGGAAATTAAAACCAAGATATGACACGGGGGATGACAGAGAGATAAAAGCCCTCACACAGAAAAGAATATTGATGAAAACATTTGAGCCCTGGTTCTAACAATGTCAGACCTTTCCCTGCATTGACGAGATACATGAACCAATGAATTCTTTTTTTTTTTTTTTTTGCTTAAAGTACTATGAGTCGATCTTATTTATATTCATCACATACATCTTGCTTAGAAGATTGCCCCAAGCAGATTGCAAAAATCATGTCATACTCTTGAACATAAACTGTACTTCAATCATAGTTGAGTGATGGGAATGGACATGGGGCTGGGACAGGGCACTACAGCTGAAACATGCAGTTCTAGGCAGCCTTATTCAAACAGCATGGGAGAGAGGATATAAAAACCAGCACAGATCAGCATCCAGATACACCAGCACTAACGTTTATATTCACACCTGTTAGTTCCTACTTTACCACACAATCCATTTTCCAAAATATAAAGAACTTCAGCCCATTATCCTGGCCTTTGGAATGGGTACAGAGAGAATTATCCAACCTGTCTTCCTAATCACAGATGAAAATTATTCTAGGAATTTTGGGAACATGACAGATGTAAGGAACAAGAGAGCTAATGAAACATGCAAACTTTCCTAGAGCAAAGGGGGAGATTCACAACTCAGGGGACAATCAAGTCCTTCTTTTATATGGAGACTTCGTTGTCGCTGCTATGATCCCTAGCTGAACTGACATTCCAGGAGTGAGTTCTTAGCTCAGAACTCTGCACAGAACAGGAGCAGCCCCAGCATCCCTCTGGGCCCTGTCTAAGACACTGGTTTAATGAAGCCATAATCCATGCATTTGATGAGACATTCCCGAGCTGTCTGAACCACTGCTGCCCTCTTCTCATCTGGCTCTTGTTTGCCCACCACAGTCAGGATCTCCAGCAACTCACTCTCCACCAGCTTCTTGGCCAGCTCAGCATCAGCCGCCAGCAGGTTGTAGGCAATGACCAGGCCCCGGTGTTGAACTGACAGCCGGTCGTGCAAGCAAAGCCGCTGTAGTATCTCCAACCACTGAGTCGTCTGAAGGTGGGGAAGAGGATAAGGAAGGATTGGAGGAATCAGTGGGGGGGACAGAGAAAGTAGATTTTGGACAAGATAAAAAGAAGGCCTTGGCCAGGCCCAGATTCTGAGCTCTGAAAGGGGAAGCACACATCTGGCTATCTGTATGGGACTCAGCATATGCCCACTTGAACCCCTTGGGACTAGCTGGGTGATGCCCATCTCCTTACCAGGACCAGGGCAGGAATTGAAGAACTAGAAGGAACTTGAAATAATCCAATCCTTTTCATTTTATAAGTGGAGGAATTGGGGTTCAGGGAGAGGAAGTAACTTAGCTATAGTCACACATCTGGAAATAGTAGAGAATAAACATCCACACATCCATTTAATCTTTAAGCATCTTGAGAAGCAAAGTGACCGGCCCACTGCATGCCTGAGTGGAATGGGAATGGAGGATGTTCAGAAAGGAGGATTCTAACCCTAGACGCATGCACAACGCCTGCTTCTGCCAATCCAGGTGCCCTTAGAGACATGCCCTAGGCATGCACTCCACCAGCCCTGACTTCAACTGGAATTAACACTGGAGTCTGGAGTGTATCCTCTCCTCCACCCCTCCTCCATCTCTCTCCTCCATTCCCAGTTGTGAAGCAGCCCAACTACTGTACATGGGGGAGACAGGACTCTAGACCACTCTGATCACCCCCAGGAGACAGAAATGGAGCTGAGAATAGAACCAGGAGGCTTGACACTTACAACATTCAACAGACACAGAATAGAATAGTCATCAGTATGGGTTTTGGAGTCAGAGAGACTAGTGTTCAGGTCCCAACTTAGCCACTTACCAACTGTATGACCTTAGCTAAATTATTTAACCTCTCCAAGCCTCAGGAGCCTCATCTGTTATCTTACCTCATAATATTGTGATGATCTAATGATATGACACATGAAAAGAGCTTAGCATGATGGCTAGAGCATAGTAAGAGCCCATCAAGTAGAAGTGGACAGGAATGATGATTTTAGGCACTAATCCAACAATTTCCCCTTTGCTTCCCCAGACCGATTACCTTCCACTAGTTAGCAGAGATACCTTTCTACATACACCGCTATCAGATGGGGAGACAGATACAGAGAGGAAGAAAAGGCAAATTATTCTTCTGAGCTTCTCAGCAGACTTTTGTAAACTCTGCACTGTATCCTACCACAAGGAAAAGAAAGGAAAGTTCAGCTAGCTGTGGTAGGATTCAGGGAAAGATTTTATGCTGATGCGTAATTGATCATGGGTCTAGTGCCTATCACTCCCTGGGACAGGAATGCAGCCAGGATTTCTGAGCCCCTTGGGAAGATGGAAGAAGTGGCCAGGAGTGGGTTGCAATCCTGAAGGATCCCAGTCCCCTCCTATCTAACTGGCTATGTGGTGTTGGGCTATTACTTTTCTGAGCTCGGCTTCACCATTGGTGAGTGAGGATAATAATTATCATGCCCACTGCACAGGGTTGTTGGGAGGATGGAATGACATAATAGGTGCAAGCACTTAGAGCAGTGCCTGGAGCACAGCAAGTGGAGGAGTCACAGAGCACCTTGCGGGGCCTGGTGACAGAAATGTGTGACCAGTAACTTCAGCAGAAGCTGCTCTAGGATAGCAGCCTGTGGTCCCCAGGCCGGAAGCACCCCACCTCCGATCTACTCAGTCAGAATATCTGGGGAAAGTGTTTTAACCAGCCCTCCGTGTGACTCTTACACACCTTACAATTTTGAAAAACTTGCGCTAGGGAAAGTGCTGAAGGCCAGGGACCAAGCAGGATGAGCTACATCTAGGAGAGAGACCCCTCCCCTGGTGCCAGGACAGCATAAGCCCCCATGGAATTTAGAGAACACACACACACACACACACACACACACACCTGCCTTAAGCTGGCTATCTAAAAGAGCCTGCCTGTAAAGCAGACTTGCTTTAATACATTTGAATTGAGATGTTTACATTTTTTTTGAGATGTTTACATTTTTCACCATCAGTGAATATGATGCCCACAAACTAAGTTCAGTTTGGTGAAATAAGGAAAATTTCATTTTGCATCCCCTTGTTTGCGGCTATGTCAATATCACTCTCATTACACCTGCTGAGATGGCCACAGTCCCACAAAGGGTCTGGTCATCACGTGAACTTAAGAGAATCTGCTGCCTCTTCGTCAAACTGTGGATGGTAACCCAACCACATCCATTCTTCTCTTGGGGAGCTCAGGGGCTCCACAGCAATAGTTAGTGCTATTGTTACTATTGTCATTATTCTTAAGTAATGACTTATAAGCACCACCAAAGTGAGTTAGCACACTTAGGGAGTCCAAATAATGAGTGTAGGGGGTCGAATCATATAGATTCTCCTCTCTTTAGGTGGTAGGAACAGATACAGGGGCTGGCCTCCCCCCAGAAGATCATACAGGGCAGTGTGGTCTGGGGGTGGGGGGACTCCCCAGAGTCCCTAGGGCCCACTCTCACCACTTGAGTCATCTTGAAGCACAGTTTCTTATGTGCTGCTGTCAGCATGGCCAGGGCCCCCGCAGCCGCATTCTGCACCTTGTCATCATCCTCCCCGCAGAGCAGCACCACCAGCTTCAGCCGGTCATTCCCATCAGCCAGGAACCTCTCCTGTACCTATGGGAGGCGGGTACACGGCTCAGAGAAAAATGCCCCCATCTGCCCAGCCTGGAGAGGGAAAGATGCATCTGGAGCCAAATTCTCTGGCCCAAGATCCCTCAGAGCTTTTCTTTGAGCATCTCACCCATGACACCTCCTCCTCCAGGAAGTCTTCTCTGACTAGTTAGATGAAAGTGCTACAGACTCCTCCAGCTAAAAGGTTAAAGAGAATAAGGGGTTCCTTGTATAGCATTCGCTGTTGCCTCTGTTTGCATTCAGCTCTCCACCTCTGGGGAAAGGGCAGGCACAGACTCCTGAAGGGTAGATGTTGCCTGAAGAGCCATGTTTCACTTCCCTTTGGGGAAGCCTGGACTGTTTCTTCCACAACAGATGGGCCTTCAGGGTCTGCCATTAAATGACTTTGCAGTCCCTGAAGGCACAGAGACTTGGCAAGAGCAGCAGACAGTTGGGTAGTTTACATGGTACTCAGGAGCTGCTGTACCATTCACCAGGTGAGGGATGAGGCTTCCCAAGCACCCAAAAGCCCGGAGAAGAGCCTCCTGGGGCCCAGGGCCCTGACATGTCTGAAAGCACACTGACCCCCCCCTCCCCCCCGCACCCCTCTGCTCTATAGTAAAATCTGATTGGTTAAATTTAAGGGCATTTTGTTGGGTGAGGTGTCCTAGAAGGGGAGCGCCAAGAGGGGTCAAAGGTCACAGCTGCCCAGGTTATAAACCTCTACCTACAACTCCCTGAAGCTGGAGCAGTGGTCCTCAGAGGTAAGAGTATAGTGATAGCGCAGTGCCCTCATGGGGCACAGGTGTGACTGGAAAGCAGCTGCCCCAAAAGGACTGCATTCCCCATCTCTTGCACTAAATATGGCCATGACCTCATTCTCATTACAGAACATGAATGGATGTAATGTGTGTCACTTCCAGGCCACCATGGTGGAGCGCTACAGGGGTCTCTCCTGTGGTCTGTCTCCCCATTCCCCATCTGAATGGAGACCACTCTCAAGGTGGCAGAGGGAGAGACAGTTCTTTTTTTTGGGGGGGGGTATAGTTATTGATGATTGAAGATGCCTGCATCCCTAAGTCATTGCTTGGAAGAGAGCCACCTGATCCTAATGTGAGCAAGAAATGATGTGAGCAAGAAATGAACTTCTGTCCTGTTGGGACCACTGTTCATTTTGATTCGGGTTGTTGTGGCCGCTGGTGCTCCCCATCCCCTCCACTGTCTTTGGATACACTCTCTTCTCCCACGTGGCTGCCAGGCCCCCAGCCCAGCCTCAGGCCAGCTCCCTGGTGGACTGTGGTAGCTTTATTTCTTTTGATTTTAAAAGGCTTTCATGGATCAGGTTTTCCTGCTATAACAGTGAGAACATCCAAGACTTGAGTTAGGAACTGAGGGGCAACGGAGTGGGTCTCACACTCGGCCACTAGCCCTGGTTGTCATGTTAACAAAGGGCCTCAGATTTCAACCCTGTTGTTACCTCTGATGAGGTTCTAACTACAGGCACAGCAGTGCTCTGCCAGGATGGAAAGAAGGAAACATTCATTTATCATATGGTGATAATTTATCCCAGTACCAGACCATGAAGCCATTGATGTGTTCTGAATTCATTTTATTTTTACAAATCCTATAATTATTCTGTGATGAACACAGTTATAGTGCATTGCAGTTTCTGTGGAAACAGCGATCATTCATTAAATGTTAACATTTAACATATTCTAAAATCGTTTGTAACTGTTTTTGCATTTCTTCATTTTTTTATATATGTGGAGCTTCAACAGATGCAAGTGGTCTAGCCTCTCTAAGAGGCCCTGGCCTCCTATATTTTTTGCTATGAGATTATTTAGTAAATAACTTGGGGAAATGGGACTTCTACACCATCCAGCCCAAGCTTTGGGGTCAAAGCCACAGCTAGGGATGATATTACTTTGTGTATTCTCCTTTGTCTCCTTTGTGCATTATATTCCTCTCAGGGTCCTTATAGGGAGGTAGGCTGTCATCTAGGAAAGATTGAGGGATTCCTGGGTTCTTTGACAAAATGTTGCCTTAAGGGCTTCCCTGGTGGCGCAGTGGTTGAGAGTCCGCCTGCCGATGCGGGCGACATGGGTTCGTGCCCCGGTCCGGGAAGATCCCACATGCCATGGAGCAGCTGGGCCCGTGAGCCATGGCCGCTGAGCCTGTGCGTCCAGAGCCTGTGCTCCGCAACGGGAGAGGCCACAACAGTGAGAGGCCTGCGCACCGCAAAAAAAAAAAAAAAAAAATGTTGCCTTAATACCACTGTAACAGCCCCCAATCTAGCGCCAGGCCCTGACCTGTGGCCCGACTCTCCATGCCTTGATCACTCCCATCTGGAGCCCCCTCACCTCCTTGTTCACCACCATGTTGCACATGCACTCTGTGGCTGCCTGCCGCAGCTGGTCATGGTTCTCAAACATGTAGTTCTCAATATCTGGCAAGGCCTTCTCCTTAAAGATCTTCTGCCTAGGGTTTGGGGGGTGGAAGAAGAGAGGCTGCTGAGTCCCCTGTGATGAGCATTTGGGGTTTTGGCCACCCAAGGACCATTCCACATCCTCAGCCATCATGGTTTAGATGGCAGTAATCCCACCCCCAGCTCCAGGAGGGGCGTGCAATGACATAGCACAGCATCCTGGCCATAGCAACAGGGTCTGGGATGAACATGTCACCCAGCCGGAGATTCTCTTGTATTATTGCTGGGGAATGTCTTTCTCTCTCCTGCTGGAGATGAAGCCAAGAAGATGTGAAGTCTGGAGCAACCCTCATGTGATCATGAGAGAGGGGAAGAGCCTGTCTGAAAATTAAGACAATACAGACAGAAGAGGTGGAGAGGTGTAGGATCTAGGACAGCTTTGTAACCCCTGCATCAAACCGCACCTGAATCTGGTTTATCCCAGATGAGTCATTAATGACCTGAGTCATTAAATTCCCTTTATGCTTAAACCAATTGGAGTTGAGTTTTCTGCCACTTGCAATCAAAAGAATTTCAACCCAATCCCACCATCCCCCTGCTTCTGGGGATGGGTGGGGACACTTTATCCCCACCCATCCACCTGATATCTTTTCTACTACTTCAGAAGGAAATGTCTTTCCAGTCTCCTTTGGCTTTGCACATTCACTGTGGTCTTTCCAAGTGCTAGTTCAAATCTTTCCCACGGTCGTTTCTACCCACTGCCTTCGAGCCTGTCCTCAGAGAAGAGCAGACACGGTACCTGTGACATGTCCACCAACACTTCATGGGACACCTCTCTCCACCCCTGCTCCCTGTACGCCCCACTCACCGGAGTTTGTCACTCCGCTCAGACAGGTTGGTGAGGCCTAGGAGGGCCTCATAGTTCTGGAGCCCATCCCTCTGTGTGTTGAGGAGACTCACGAGGGGCCGCACTACCTCGTACACCTGTGGGGGGAGGCGTCAAGGAGTGGTCAGGTGGAGACCATGTCCCCCCAGTCATTTACAGGTGCCCAGCTCTAGAATTTCCAATGCACGTGCCCACCCATTGTCTGATTCAATCTTCACAATGATCCTGAGGGGCGGGATTATTTCCTTTACTTCGTAGGTGAGATAACTGAGTTTCCAAGGGGACGGCCTTATTCGTCAGAGGTAGAGCCAGGCCTGGGATCCACGCACCTCCAATTCATGGCCCTCTTTGTGACAGCACCACGCCCCCTCCCAGGCCAGGGGTAGGGTGGCAAGGGGAAAGGCCCCTGGGAGCAGACTCCTCCCATCACTGCCACCCTACTGCCCCCATCACCCACCCGCTCCCCAGGGAAGGCGATGTCCGGATTGGAGACTGCAGCGATCTTCGCTAGAGCATGGGCTGCCTTCACTTTGCCCACGTCTGTGCCCTCCAAAGCCAGGGGAATCAGGGCCTGCAAGAAAGGGCACAGTCACCCCTCGGTCACAAATATACAGAGGCCTCTCTCCCCAGCGTCCCTCTCCAACTGCTGTCCCATCAGAAGTTCAGGAAGACTGTAATAGAGTCAACTCTTGAACATCATGGAAAACAGTTAAATTCTTAATCACGGATTCACTCCCCTTGGTTCCCAGCACACATGGAGATCTTCGCCTGCCCTCTTCCCCACCCATCCATACGTTCATGTGGCTTTTGGAAAAATAAATCAATCATTTTTTACTTTCTGACTAAGTCAAACCTAATCATAATAGCGGCCATTCACTGAGCACTTGCTATGAGCCAACACTTAAGTGTATTTTCTCTAATCCTTGTGACATTCTGCAAAGTGAGTGTGTGATGTTCTCCCTTGTTTTACAGACGAGGAAACTGTGACTCAGGGAGATTAAGTAATTTGCCCGAAGTTGCACAGCTAAAAAGGGGACAAGCAAGGACTCGATGACAAGCCTTCTATTGCAAAGCCCACGGTCTCTATCTGCACCAGGGTTCCTTCCAGTAACAAGGAGGATAAATGGTATCCCACAGTAAATCCCATGACACTTCATAGACTTAGGCACTGACAGCACAGATACCTTAATGACTGTATTCCAGAGGTCGGGTTGGGGCAGGGGGTGCATTATTCTTGGGCCAGGCAAAGAACGTGCACACACACATACACAAATGAAGAGACAGAGACACACACAGACACACATAGACACATATACACATACATACACACAGAGAGACACACACACAGACCTACACACACGTACACAAGTGTGCTTCTCCCCAGTGAAGCACCTTCTAGGATGGCAAGGACCCCTTAGCCCACCCAATGTACCTTGCCACCACCTTGAGCCACGATGGTACCTCGGTCCTTTGGGTTGTCACACAGTGCCAGGAATACCCTGGAGAGCAAGGATAAAGGACATTCAGTGCATGAGCACACGCTTCCCAGGCATCAGCAGGCCTAGTGAAGCTCTGGGAAGTGCTGCCAGTGAGCACGTGTCCCAGAACTAACCTTGGGAAGATACTGCCATGGACATAAGTGGCTGGGGAGGAAGTGAGGCCAGATGTAGCTGCAAACAGCGGCCCAACCCCTGTTTAGGGAGATACCAAATGGCTCCCTGCTGCCCACCATCCAGGAGAAACTCTTCCACATGGAAGCACCCCAGGACCACCATGTTCTGGCCCTTGCCGTCCCCTCTGGTCTTATCTAGCACCACTCTCTCCTGTGCACTCCATGCTCCAGACGTATCCCTGGAGAACCCCGTCCTCATTCACTCATTCTCCCTCCATCCTCAGGGTCTTTGCATACGCTATTCCCTCTGCCTGGAACCCTTCCTTCTGCTGCATTTGAGTGGCTCCTTTTTTTCCTTCAGGGTTCCCCTGAGTTGTTACATCTTCCAGGAGGCCTTTCTAGCTGCCTACCCACCTACCCTCCAGTCTGGCCAGTTGGGTGCCACTGCTCGTGCTCCAGCCAGCCCTCTGTATGTCCCCCATCATGGCACCTGCCGTGTCGTGTGGTAACTGAGCCTGTGTGCCTCCCGTCAGGCTGCACAGAAACTGTGCCTTTCATCTTTGGCATTTCAGAGCCTGGGAACCAGGTCACCAGAATGGACAGTGACCTCTTTCCTCACAATGCAAAGTTGCCCCTGTGATGACCTGCCCGCCATGTCACTTTTCAGTGTTGATCCCCATCAGCCTCCTCTTCAGGCCCCTAATGGCTCATTCCCTCATTTACTCCCCACCCCCACCATCTCTATCTCCCCACCCAGCCTCCTGCCTCCAGGCCCCTCAGACCCCAGCCCTGAACTGCTGCAGCCGCACCTGGCCAGCAACTCTTTGGTCTGGTCAGTGAGGATGGCATTGTCTGCTTTCACCATGCAGGCCAGCACTGAGATGACACCGGCCTTCAGAAGCCGCTTCACCCGCATGTCCACAAAGTCCTTCTTGTCCTGGGGAGATGAAAAGATGGCAAGGAAATCAATCCCGAAAGAGAAGGAAGATGATCCAAAACCCTAGATGACCCAGACGTTACTTTCTTGCAGAAGGCTGGCTTTCTTCTTACCTCTGGGTAAACAGAGGTGGGAGGGGAGAGAGAACAGATAAAGCTGACCTAACAGTGGATTGGGTCAGCCCCAGGGTTGAATAGTCTCTACAGATAATCCTCAGGGTGGCTGGGAAGAGGCAATCTCTAGAAGCCACATTAGAACTTCATGGCGGCAGAACATGCTATACACCCTTGCCTGCGTGAAATCCTATGCAGCTTTAAAAAATGATTCAGAGAACGACATAGCAGTGTGGAAAACATCTAAAGTATTTTCCCTAAATTGGGTACAAAATAATAACTACATTCTGATTATAACTATTTTTATTATTTTTTCTTTTTTAATTAATTTATTTATTTGGCTGCGCTGGGTCTTAGTTGAGACACGTAGGATCTCTAGTTTCGACATGCGAACTCTTAGTTGCAACATGTGGGATCTAGTTCCAGGACCAGGGGTCGGACCCGGGTCCCCTGCATTGGGAGCACAGAGTCTTAGCCACTGGACCACCAGGGAGGTCCCCTGATTATAACTATTTTTTTAAAAACGCACAGAAATAGTCTCTGGTAGGTGATATAATACACCAAAATAGTGCTCAGAGGGAGATGATGTAATTGCAAGTAGCAATTTTCTTTTCTCTACTGTCACATTTGTGTTTGTTTTGCAACATGGTTATATTACTTTGGTCATTTTTTTAAAAATCTAAATGTTTTATTGGCTGGAAATACAATGCATATATATTCATATACAAACCACATACAAAGTATGCCGTTGCGTGCAGTGAATCATTGTGGGGAGGGTCCCAAGGGGATTTGTGACACCTGGGCTGCCCCTGATCCCCCGTTCCTCCGCTTCTCATTATTCGTACTTAGCACCCATATTCCCAAATCCAGATATCCCAGAAAATAAAATTTGTATAAATGTGGAAAACATGAAATACAACTAACTGTCAGATGTCCATGAAATCAACAACATAAATTGGAAGACGTTCATCCTGGCTCCATTTGGTTTCTCCGACTGTAAATCGTCGATTCCTCCTCCCCCTCCACAGAACATTAACACTAAGAAAAACACAAGTGCCACCTAGTGGGAGAAACTGACCATGATCCTTTTCAATTTCTCTGCCTCTTCCACCGAATCCTCCCAGACACACAGGCACGGCGCCTGAACATCATTAACTGTCCTTCCCACCTCTCTGGCGGTCCGGTGGTACAGCTCCCCTCCAGGCCATCCCCTTCCCCACCTTGGGGTGCTCCTCGGGCACGTGCTGCTTGGAGAACTTGGCCAGCTGCACCAGCTCTGGGATGACTTCATTGACGTCGTAGCTGTTGGTACAGTTCACCAGGGTGGTGGCCACCGAGTACAGGATGGTCTTGTCAGGGGTCTGGAGGCAGGAGGTGGGGGATAGGAGGGGACAGGCAGCAAGGAAACCTGAGAACAAACCACTGCCTCCAAGAGGCTCCCTCACAGGCAGGCTGGTTTGGGAGGAGCGTGGCTGGCGTGGCCCCGAGGGAGAGGAACCAGCTCTGCTCACACAGGCTCTGCTCCCCTCAGCAGCACCCCAGAGCACCAACGGGAGTCCTCTCAGTGCACTTTTTGCTTTGTGCCCCTTTCAAAAGCCCAGTCCCATAGGCTTTCCATCAGACTGCGGTGGGGTAGGGTGGGAGCTGGACACCCTTTGGTGGAAACTCCCTCCCACACTTCCAGCCTTTAGTGGCGGCAAAGAACGGGGGGAGTGGGGCGCGGGGGGAGGTGGCCCAGCAGAGGAGGAAGGGCATGTGGGAGGCACTGGGAAGGAGGGAGGGGCCCAGAAGAGGCCAGGTACAGCCCCTTGGTCCCTCAAAAACCTCAACTCCCTGGGGGGGGAGGGGGCGTCTCAGGAAAAAAATACCCTCATCTTATTCATCCTCCCACTGCCTGGAAGGCATGAAGAGTTGTGAGCCCATTTTAGAGTCATGAAAGATGAGGGCCAGACAGAGGGAAATGACCAACCCAGGTTTACAGGAAGAGTAGGGGGTAGAGACAGGATGAGGACTGGGGAATCTAATTTCCCACGCTCAGCGGACAGCCCCGTGAGCCTGAATCCAGCAGATCCTGAGGCCAGAGGCCAGGGCCACACTCGCCTTGGCCAGCTCCAACATGGCCTGCAGGGCAGGGATGTCCTGAACAAAGTCATCCTTCACGTCGGCGTCCAGCGTGAGGTAGGCCAGGCCCTCCGCTGCCCATAGCCGGGTCCGGGTGTCTGTGGACGTGTTGCACAGCCACCTGGGGGAGGGGAGGCAAGGGTGCTGGGACTGGGGCAAGAGTGAAACAATTCAGGGCAGCAGGTGGGCGGCTTTTTAGGATCTGGCATCCACTAGGGCACATCCCTGAGAGGAGATGGTGGGCTTGAGGAAACAGGACCCCCTTACTTGCGGCACTGTTTGGCCAGCTTCTCTGTCGACCCTTCTGCAAACTGCCTGAGACCATAGTCTGTGCCGCCAGCAGAGCCAAGTTTACAGAGTCCCTGGGGAGAAGGGGAGATGTGTAGGATCAGAGACACCAAGACCTGGGGACGAGGCCTTGCTCACACGGGTCCCTGTGGCTGGAACACTTTGCCCCTTTTCTTTGCCTGGATAAACCTGTCTGCATCCTACAGAACTAAGGGCAGGCGTCACCTTTCTGAGATGCCTTCCCCTGAGGCTTCCAGGTTAGGGTAGATGCCCACAAAGCTGGAGGTTTTCAACTTACCCTTTTCCCCCACCATTTTGCCCACGTAGATGTTTTGTGTTTGTCATTTTGAAAAATCAGCACAGGATAATACTAACCATATCTGTAACCACAACGATAAAACTTATGGCACAAAAACTGGCTGTGAAATCATATTTTTGTTGGGGGGCAGATTCAGCTGTGCAGATTTTTACCCAGGAAAAATTGGACTCTTGCTAGGAAAAAAAAAATGTCTTCCATAAGAGAAAACTCACAATGACAGAAGCTAAAATTAGTTTTTTTTAATTGATATGAACCAAAAAAAAACCCCCACAAACAAACAGATCAATGACTCAAATCTTCACTGTAATTGCTATCAAGAAAAAGGAAGTTACTTCTATAAAATGAAAATGGAAACAATGTGCTATATAGAAACCGATTAAGGAAACAAACTGAGTTTTTGGAGTTTGCACTGAAACTACTTGGTGGACAAAAGCTCATCAGTGTTTGTCGTTCAAAAGCATCGAGGAGATCATTGTTAGGGTTACATGGCAGGGTCCCCCATCCTGAATCCACGTTCTCACAGCTTCCTGCTATCACCCCGATCTGCAGGGGCCTGTGGGTGGACCTGGGTGCTTAGGGCGTGGTCTCCTCAAGGACAGGGACCACGTCTCATTCATTCCGGTGTCCCTGATGCCCGGCACAGTGTCTGGTACCCAGCGCACTCACCACCAGTGTGCGGATCTTGATCTTCTCGTTTTTGGTGGTCTTGTAGATCTCTTTGAGCAGTGACACGCCGTTGGTGATGATGAATGTGGCACGGCTGAGCTTGGTGGAGGCATGGATGAGGGCCTCCACGGCCACCAGCTGGTCCGCTTCACGCTCTGAGCCGCACAGAGCCACCATCATCTCCATAACTCCTTTCAGTCCCAGCAGCTGATTGCCCAGGTCAAAGGGGCCCTGCAGGATCCCTGACACCGTCTGGATGGCAATCACATTCTTGTCCATGTCCTGGGGGTCAAACTTGCCCCTAAAACAGAGGGCCAGCGTGGTCAAGAGAACTGGCCAAGGGGAATGGGAGGAGTGTGAGATTTGGGGACAGACAGATTTGTTTTTGCATCCTAGATCCACCACTCATGTGCTGTGTAACCTGGGGCAATTCACTGAACCTCTCTGAGCCTCAGCTTCTTGATCTGGAAACTGAGGATAGCACTACTACTTCTCAGAGTTACGATGGGGGTAAATGAAGTAATAGATGTGTTCCTCAAGAAGCACACTCAGATGGGGACTGACACTCAGGAAGTTTATTTGGGAGAGCTCTTGGGATCAACACCTGTTGGAAAAGGGAAGAAATCAGGCCTGGATGGAGGGAGGCACTGGACTGAGATGCGGTCGTGACAAAGCCTCAGCTTGCAAAGAGTTCCAGAGCCGAGACACCCTTCAAAGTTGTTCCAAGTTGGGGTGAGGGACAAGTCATTGGATGCTGGCTGCCCTGAGAAGAGTGAACAGCTGTCCTCAGCCAAGGCAAGTCCCCAAAAAGAGGTGACAGGTGAGAGCTGTCAGCCAACAGGCTTCCCAGAAGCTGGGGTGTCTGGTGGGACAGGACAGCAGCCACCACAGCACAATAGGGCTACCCTGATGCCTGCCGCACGACCTGACTCTGCCATGTAGCTGAGTCATGATGTAGCCTGAGCCAGTCAATCCCCTGTCTGGTCCAGTCCCTTCCCCTAACGAGTCGGCGGTGAGGGGTAGACTAGAAGAGCCAGAAGTTTCTGCCTTCCTTTCAAAGTCTACTGTCATCTACGGAAGGATCTCTGTATGAGGACGTCAGAGGTGACACACCTTCTGATCCTTCCGTGATCTGCCCAGGTTGATTTGATGTGGGGAATCAGGGCAGATGTGCACAGTGCAAATGCAGATGTGTATAAATGAAAGAAGAGAGCAGGGCTTCCCTGGTGGCGCAGTAGTTAAGAATCTGCCTGCCAGTGCAGGGGACAGGGGTTCGAGCCCTGGCCCGAGAAGATCCCACATGCCGCAGAGCAACTAAGCCCGTGCATCACAGCTGCTGAGCCTGTGCTCTAGAGCCCACGAGCCACAGCTACTGAGCCTGCGTGCCACAACTACTGCAGCCCGCGTGCCTAGAGCCCAACTACTGAAGCCCGCGTGCCTAGAGCCCATGCTCCGCAACAAGAGAAGCCACCGCAATGAGAAGCCCACGCACTGCAACACACTGCCCGCACACCGCAATGAGAAGCCCGCACACTGCTCGCCGCAACTAGAGAAAGCCCACGTGTAGCAACGAAGACCCAATGCAGCCAAAAATAAAATAAATTAAAAAAAAAAAAAAAGCTAAGGAAAATATAAAAAAAAAAAAATAAAAAAGAAAGAAGAGAGCATGGACCAAGAGTCAGAGACCTGGGCTCTGGTCCCACATCTGCCTCTGGCTGGGTAACTGGGCAAGTCCCTCTGGGGGAGAGGGATCAGCCTTGGGAGCTCCGGGCGCCCCTCCAGCTCTGAGAATCCGTGTCCTGTGCCTGATCTTCTTCCCACTCGGTGCCGGGGAACCAGCCTTGCATAATTAGTTGGGGTCTGCCCTTTAAACTGGTTCCTTATGCCAGCTGGTGCCTGAACCTCCACCCAGCCCCTGGCCCCTGATGAAGCACCTCCCTGGAGGGGGGAGGGGAGTGGCAGCCTCAGGCACCATTTGTTGAAGGCGGTGACCCTACCCACTCAGTGTCAGGTGACCTCAGAGGCAGCATGTACAGGCTGACCAGGAGGGGGCCTCGTTCAAAGGGGGACTGGCTGGGAGATAGTTACCGGATGCTGAAGCTGAGGTCGAAAAAAACCGGAGAAGCCCTGAGGAGCTTTAAGTGACACAAAGTCGGGATCAGGAGAAGCTATAGGATGGAGCCAACTTCGCTGGGACCCAAATCCAGGAAGCTGAGAACAGTTTTTACATTTTAAAGGTTTTTTTAAAAAAAAAATTGTGATAGAGACCTACGTGTCCCACAAAACCTAAACGTACTCTCTGGCCCTTTACAGGAAAAGTTTGCCAACCCGTGGAATAGAGAAAGGAAAGCAGAGTGAAGGCAGGGTCTTCACCCTCCCAAGACTCACCTGGTGCTTTCTAAACATGCATCTTCCTGAGCCACAACCCAGACTACTGGGTCATGGGGTGGGGGCTGGGGGGGCGGTCCCAGAAATCTGAATAGTTTCCAAGTATGAGGATCGTTGGAATAAAGGAGGGGGAAAGCCAGCTACCATGAGGAGAGATCCAGATGGGGAGGAACCGTGGCCTCCCACCAAGAGCCAGCACCAACGTGCTAGCCACTTGAGCACGCCATCTTGGAAGCAGATCTTCCAGCCCCAGTCCAGCCTTTGGATGACGGCAGCCCAGACCAACATGTGACTGTCATTTGTAAGCCCCAAAGCCAGAAGTACCCAGCTGACTCTCGGCCACACTGCTGTCCTACTGTGAGATAACACATGATACTTCTTGTTTTAAGCTGCTAAATTTGGGGGTAATGTGTTACACAGCCATCAATGACTAATACAGAGCCTGACGGAAACGGAGCAGGACCCTATGGTCCTTCCCCCACCATGTCTTCCGCCTGCCTTTTGTCTGTGGAAAACGTTTAGCCAAACAAGTTTAATCAGAGAAGTGAGAAAAGGCAGAAACAGAGGAAAGCAGTCAAAGGAGACCAAATAAAAATAGTCATTAGGCGAAGTCCAGGGCCTTTGGTTCCCCTCAAGGGCTATAGATAATATTCTGAGCCGTATCCTGTTAGCTGTCTTATAGATACTGAAACCTTCACCAGGTGGAAGACGTTAACTACATGATGACCAGGCTGTAGCCGTGACATAAGCTGCCACAGTTCTGAGAACTGGCCTCAAAGAAATGGGAACAAACTGACCCTGAAACTAAAGACTAACTGTACCTAAAACAATCAAGATGATACTGATCCGACCACTGCATGACTAATTTCAAGATGACTGTCAGAGCTGACTGTGCTGTTTCTGCCTGTAGCCCCCTCCCTCTGTCTATGAAAGCTCTTGCCCCCTGATTGTCTGGTGGGGCGGTGAGGGGAGTCAGCCTTTGGACAGGCGTCTGCCCTCCTCCCACCCCCAGGTTTCCAGCCTCCAAAATAAAGCAAACTTTTCCTTTCCACCAGCCTTGCCTCTTTACCGGCTTTAGAGCAACCAGTCCTACACTTGCAGTTACTCGACCCTCCAGGAAACTCACGTGATGTACTCCTCGCAGATCTTGCGGAAGTGATCACGCTCCGGGTCACAGCGCAGGTCGTCATAGAGCTTGTTGATGAGGATAGAGGCCAGCATTCGGGTGTTGTCAGTCAGGGGCAAGCAGGACGGCAGATCTGGAACCTGCCCCACTACCTTCAGGATCTTCCTCAGGCCTGCAAGACAGACAGCAGCAAGTGTAAGATGCTTGCCGGGCTCTGTCCTCACAAACGCTCCTTCTCGCTCAGTCCTGTTTTATCACCAGAGCTCTTTAGGCAGCATGTAGCTTATTCAACATGAAGGGCACTGGGATGGGGCCAAGAGAGTCAGGTTCTACCCCTGACTCTGCCCCTACCTGAGCAATTAGCCTCCCGCTATGGGCTTCTGTTTTCAGCATTTACAAAGTCAGGACTATTTGATCTCAGAGGACTCTACCAGTGCTAACATTCTGTGGGTTGATGTATAATCTTCCTCAAATACTATTTTATGCTCTCTTTTCCCCAGGCTTCAGTTTCTTTTTTTGTAAAATGGGAACAATACTACCTTCCTCATAGAGTTTGAGGATTCAGTGAGATAATGTATGGAAACTGCCTAGTGCCATTCCAGGCACATCATGACACTCAATAAATATTTATTATTTGTTTAGTAAATATAACATTTACTATTTATGGTTATTATCCCTTCTCTTCTCTTCTGTTGAAGAAACTTCAATGGCTTCCTATTACCTACCAGGCTAATTCAACCATTAAGTATTTGTTGAATGAATGAATGAATAAGTGAACAAATAAACAACCACCTTTTAGGTACTGGCTACCAAAATAAAAGACAATCCTGACATCAAAAAGCTCACAATACAGGGAAGGGAAGACAGATGTATAAAGATTACAATAAGGTGTAAATAAGGACAGAACAGTGACACCGCAAATGGTGTAATTCACTCCAACAAAGCAAGAGTTTCAAGTTATTTGGAGCACTTACTATGTGCCAAGAGCTTTCTATACATCATCTCATTTAATCCTAACATTGACCCTACTGGTTAGTATGAATCATTATCGCCATCGATCAGAGCAGAAAACCAAGACATGGAGAAGCCAAGTAACTTGCCCAGGATCACATAACTGGCAAGTGACATAGCAGCAGCCCTCTCCCAGCAACGTCTGATTTCAAAGCCCACGATGTTAACTGTTACACTACACTGCTGCGGGGACAATAGCTTGATTTCAGAGCCAGGTTGTAGAGGTTGGCTAGGAGCTGGTCAGACCTTGGGTGGGACAGGTAAACGGGAGGGGAAACATCCTAGGTAAACATTGGGAGGCATGAAACTCTGGATGTGGCAGGGAATTAAAAGTGCTTGGCATGTATATGCATAGCCGATTCATTTTGCTGTACAGCAGAAACTAACACAACATTGTAAAGCAACTATATTCCAATAAAAATTAATTTTAAAAATGTAAAGATCGAAAATAAAAGTGCCTGGCAGTAAATTTTGTGCTGTGTATTTTAACACACACACAAAAGCACTGGGAGGGCTGGAGAGTCATTGGAAGGGGCCTGATGAACCAACGCAAAGCCCCCAGCCTGGCTGTCAAAGGCCTTCATCAAATGCACCTGCTCTACCTCCCCAGCCTCACCCCCTACCCTTCCCTTCCACTCTGCCCTTGCCTTGAGCATCTCATTCTCTTTTGCTAGAACACTCTGGACCTCCTCCTTGTCCATGTCTGCCCCTCCCTGAACCCAAAAACTTACTTCAGGCTTGACATCCTGGTGGTTCCCCTACCCTGCCTGGTGGCTCCCCTACCCAAGTCTTCAGCCCAGTTTTCAGATACTGCTCCCCATCCCACCCCCATTATATAAACCGTGTGGTTGGGCCTAAATCCTAGCGCAGAGAAAAGTCAATGCCCAGGCTTTGTAATACGTGCAGAGAAGACCAGACTGGGATGGGATGGGGGGGAGGGTGTTGAGAGGGGGAGGGTTAAAGCACTAGAGAAATTTGTTCAAGTCTAAGCACTTACATATGAACTTTGCTGAGATCTGTGAAAACCAAACAGGGGAAGTGCTGTATCAAAAGAGAATAAAGGTAAAGTTGCTATAAGCTGACTTGAACCTTTCAGAACAAGGTCTGGTCTATATGTCATTATACCTGTGGGAGAATTTATCACAGCAGATCATAAAGCCACAGGTATGATTCTTGAACAGTTGAACAAGGTGATTTAGGAGAGGGGTGATGCCCTGGAGCTGACAAATTTAGTGACTATCTCCTGGCACATTGTTACTGGACTTTGTATAACGTACACAAGTGCCATTTCTCCCTCTGGAAGGCCTGTATTTTGCCATCCTGAGACTTCAGGGACGTTACCCCTTGTTGGTGGAGTCTTGTTTGGGTTTTTTTGGCACTTGCCTCACTTGTCAGGAAACTCCACCCAGATGTTTTTGAGTGTGTTCTGGGTGTGTTCAGGCCCTGAATTCAGAGCCTGGACCTACGCCTTCACCAGCCCACTGGTGGATCCTAATATGCTAATGACTTTTCCTGGCTTTTCAGTTGGAAATGAAGACTTCTCCCAGACAAGAGCTGCACCCCTTCCACCTTCTGCTGGTTGCCTGGTACCCTGGTGCCCACTGGAAAGGCTGGCATGAGCCCCAGACCCTCCCACCTCCTCACCGTTATCCACCACATAGATGGTGCGTGAGTTGTCGTGAATGGCGAGGTCCTTCCTGGGGACGTTCTTATTGAGCAGGTTCAGGGCCTGATCCCTGCCCTGGCCAGACACCTTCTTACTGACCAGCATGTCAAGCAGGTGGTTGGTGATCTGCTTCAGGTCCTTCTTGGTGTCTGAGGAAGGAGAGGACAGGGGTAAATAGAGAGGACCAGGGTGTCTCAGGTATATAGGACCAGGGATGGCAGAGGCTTCTGGAAGGACTCTGGAAATATTGAATCCACTGCTTCCCAGATTTTGGAATTTCCCAGGAGAGTATAGTATCTCACTCCAAAAAAGGGAGGGAGATCTCTAGACAACACCCCCAAGGGGTCCTCCAGCCGCTCTGAACACCGACTTCTATGGCAGCCCATTCCATTCTTGAACAGTCTGGTTCTTAGAAAGTTCTTCATTCCCAGGCAACGATGGGCAGGGATCCAAAGGTGCTTCGTGCAGTTTTTAATACACTGATTTAATAAACTGTTTTCCAGAAAGGAAATTGACACTCCTTTATAGACATTTTACTCCCTGCAGATTCAGACATGCTGGGAGCCTGAAATTCAAGCATTTGCCTGGGATGGCAGGTCTTCCCTGCCCACTGGGGATCTTAAAGGCAAATGCCTCCTCCTGCTTTTGTGGTCTGAACTCTCTGGAACTTGGAGACTTTTGTCCTCATTCTAGATTGTAGCCCAAAGGCAAGCAGGCAGGCAGGTAGAAAAGGAAAGATCTCCAAGCCATGTTATATAAATAAATGATGAAGGAATGGGGCTATCTAACTGGTGAAGGAAAGACACAAATGTACATGATAGCTTGTCTTCAGATAAAAGTATGTCATAAGCATGAGATAGCAGACTTATTCTGTGAGGTTCCACAGGGCAGAACTGGGACCAGAAGTGAGTGGGATTACAAGGGGACAGATTTGAAATCAACATATGGAAGAATTATTCAGTAGAGGTGTCCAACAGCTCACTCCCTCCAGAGGAAGTCGTGGCCCCCAATGAACCACACCTCTCAGTATTCATTCTCTTGGGGAGTCCCCTCCCACACTGGCCCTGGATTGCTCATGTGACCTTACGGCACACTCAGAGGCTTAAAAAGCACTTACACATTGGGGCTTGTCCATTCAAAATGCAGCCACCATGTTACATAGAGACCCAAGCTGCCCACCAGAGAGGCTACAAGGAGTAAAACCAAGATACCCTGGCCAGCATCTCCAGTTAACCACCAGCCATCCAAGTGAAGCCATGTTGGACCCTCCAATAATTCTAGTGCAGAAAAGGATCCTTACCATAGTAAGTCAGAACCACATCAAGAATTCAAGACTCCAAGCAGGTTAATTACTAATACACAAAGAGCTCTTAGGAATCAATAGGAAAAACACTGATACTCCAACAGAGGAAATAGATAACAACATGAACAAACCATTTGAAGACAAAGAAATCCAAATGGCTAATAAGGATAAGGAAAAATAATGTCTAATTCGTAAATTTTAAAACTTCAAACATAATTATTACCAACTGAATAGGAAAATATCTTTAAGAATGATAGTATTTGAATCTGGTGAGAATGATTTGAGGCTGGAACTCTTATCATCACTTGGTGAGAGTAAAAACTGATGCACCCTCTCAAAAGGAGTTCGAAAGTAAGGTAGTGAAAGACCTTTAGTTATGTTCATAGCATTTAACTTAGTACTCCCATTTCTAGGAATTTGTTCCAAGAAAATAATTACAAATGCAAATATAGGTTTATGTTAAGAATAGCTACTGAAGTGTTTTTTATAAGTATGAAATTAAAGGCAATCTAAATCTCCAACAATATAGAGCTGATTGATGAGTTATGATATATCCATACAATGGCATATAATGAAATTATTTAAGATCAAGCTTTCTATGAGTGAACCTGCCTCTGTGACCTTCCCAGCCAGAGCGGGAAGTTGTAAAATGATGTCTAGGACCTGGATATACAGGAAGAAGCCTGAGTTTGTATGTGCATATATGCAGGAATGAGACAAATGTTAAATTAATAATTATTCAAGTAAAAAGGAATCCTCTTTAAGAATATTAAACGGTATGCAATAGAAAGGAGAAAAACACAAAAATATCCATAGCTGAATCCCAACTTTGTTAAATAGATATTTATATGGAGGGATAGAAGAAAGACTGGAAGGGGGACTTCCCTGGTGGCGCAGTGGTTAAGAATCTGCCTGCTAATGCAGGGGACGCGGGTTCGATCCCTGGTCCGGGCAGATCCCACATGCCGCGGAGCAACCAAGCCCATGCACCACAACTACCGAGCCTGTGCTATAGAGCCCGTGAACCACAACTACTGAAGC
Organism: Phocoena sinus; assembly: GCF_008692025.1. NCBI lineage: Eukaryota > Metazoa > Chordata > Mammalia > Artiodactyla > Phocoenidae > Phocoena > Phocoena sinus. Next base: position 20,268,009 of record NC_045782.1, read on the forward strand.
CCGCGTGCCTAGAGCCCGTGCTCCGCAACAAGAGAAGCCACCGTAATGAGAAGCCCACGCACCGCAATGAAGAGTAGCCCCCACTCGCAGCAACTAGAGAAAGCCCTCGCGAAGCAAAGACCCAACGCAGGCCCAGAAAATATTTAATTAATTAATTTAAAAATAAATAAAATACTGTATAGAAAAAAGAAAAAAGACTGGAAGGTTACACATGGCAGTGATAGTAGTGGTTATCTGGAGGGGTGATTACAGGCTGTTGGGATTTTTTTCATCTTTACGTATTTCTAAAATTTTCCACATTTCTCCATAAGCCCCTGTTACTTATAAAAATTGTTGTAAAACATGCATAAAATAAAATTTACCATTTTAACCGTTTTAAAGTATGCAGTTCAGTGGCATTAAGCACATAAACACCATTGTGCAACCAGCACCACAAACATTTTGTTTCTCCATTCATCCGTCGATAGACACTTGGGACGCTTCCACCTTTTAGCTGTTGTAAATTATGCGGCTGTGCCTCTGTTAACTTTTATCATCAGAAAATAAATGTAAAAATATAACCAGGCGGGGCTTCCCTGGTGGCGCAGTGGTTGGGAGTCCGCCTGCCGATGCAGGGGACATGGGTTCATGCCCCAGTCCGGGAAGATCCCACATGCCGCGGAGCGGCTGGGCCCGTGAGCCATGGCCGCTGAGCCTGCGCGTCCGGAGCCTGTGCTCCGCAAGGGGAGAGGCCACAACGGTGAGAGGCCCGCGTACCGCAAAAAAAAAAAAAAAAAAAAAATATAACCAGGCCACCTCCACATGCACGGAACGCCCAGTCTAAGATGGTAACTGACACTTCCTTGCCTCCATCCCCTTGAACCAAGGCTGAAAACTGTTTCCTACCCAGAACCAGGGCCTCTTCCTTCCCTCGATGCTCTCGCTTGTCCTCCCCAGACAGAGCGTCGATGATGGCCTGGAGCAGGTTGCAGACGGTCAGAGGCAGCTCTTCATTCTCCACGGCCATGAGGCTGCAGATTCGGTCTATCCGGACTGCGTGGAGAATCGCTGTGGCCTAGACGCCCCCAGCAAGGAGCACAGTCAGCTGTCTGCCCTCCCCTTCCAGCTGCCATGCTGGTTAGGGAGTGGGTGATAGCTGCCCCGTGCAGGAGGGACAGAAGATCAGGCAGCCAATGCCTCATGGGACCCGTGGCCTGGGAAGGCCCTCGACACAAGCCATGCCCCTTTCCAGAGGTGTAGAGCTGCTCCATCCAATACAGTAGCCACTCGCCACAGGGGAGGCATTGAACACGTGTAATGCAGCGAGTTCTCATTGAGATGTGCTTGTGAGGTAAAATGCACACTGGGTTTTGAAGAGTTAATATGAAAAACTGTAAACTATCATAACCTTTGCATTCAGCTCTTCCGCATAAACCACTTTCAAGAAACTTATCTTTGTTTAGTCAGACCCATTCCCAGCTCAGAGAAAAAATAAGAGGATCAATCTCTGTTGAATCTGGGGCCATACAACCAAGGTTGAGGGGAGACACTTTAGACGTTGTATCAGGGTCTATCCATGCCAACCACGCCCTGCCCACAGGTCAATGCCAGGTCCTCAGACCGGCAGCCCTCCGTGCCATGAACCCTGGCCCTGCCCTCACCCTAGCTCGGTGGCCACTACACATGCCCGACAGGGTCCGTACTGCAGCCAACATCAGCTCAGGCCTCTTAGTGTCCAAAAGCTGCCGCAACAGGGCCACACCGTTGTTCTGGAAGATTCTCTCGGCCCCTGCTTCCTCACGGCTGAGGACAATGAGGTTGTTGGCCGCCTGAAGGAGGGAGGAAACAATGAAGGTCATGAGGGAAGTCTGGCTGCAGAGGCCTTGGCCGTGAGCCAAGTGCAGGGGCTGGTGCAAGGACTAGGTCTTCAAAACATCTTTATATTCTTTTGCCCTATAATCCTACTCATGGGAACATAGCCCAAGAATGTAATTCAAAACAAGAAACAGAGTAACTTACAATAAAGACCAACTGGATGAAATATATTGCAGCCATTAAAGTCATAAATGAAAAGACTCAGAAGAAGCTTGGAGAAAACATTGGTAAGCAGAAACAGAATCACAGGTTCACTCTGATTGCACTTATGGTGAAATAAACCTGTGTATATATGCTTGTGGATAAGGACTTTTAAAAGGTAGGGAAATGTTAAATTAATTAAACAAGGAGGTGGCTTCAATGCCTAGGCAACTAAGTAAGCGAACCCAAACCACACTTGGCTGTACAGCAGAAATTAACACAACATTGCAAATCAACTATATTTCAATTTAAAAAAACACAAAACAAAGCAAAACCTAACCCTGTATTGCCTCAAGTTTAAGAAACGAACCTTGAGGATGACCAGTCACAAACAGCTAACGAGCCTTTCCCAAATAATGCAACTGCTTCAGCTATAGCCAGTCAAATAATTCCCTTGTCTTGCTTCCACCTCTTTTCTATAAACGTCTTTTTCCTAGCTCCTGTCGGTGGAGTACCCCAACCACTTCTGTTTTCGCGCTGCCCAATTCAAACAGATTTTGCTCAAATAAATTCTTAGAATTTTTATATGTCTCAGTTTATCTTCTAACGGAAGTGATTTCACATGGGAAATTATTTTTCCATGAAAAATGTTCTTTGGGGCTTCCCTGGTGGCGCAGTGGTTGAGAGTCCGCCTGCCGATGCAGGGGGCACGGGTTCATGCCCCAGCCCAGGAGGATCCCACATGCTGCGAGAGGCCACAGCAGTGAGAGGCCCGCGTACTGGAAAAAAAAAAAAAAATGTTCTTCGAATATGGTTTTGGCATTGTTTGTCCGTTTATCTGTTTAGGGAGATCTGAAGTTGCAGGGGGTTCTCAGGAAGGTTGAAGGTTGTGGGCAGAGAGAGCACAAGATGGGATTTGAAAGCCCTGGGTTTGAGTGTTGATTCTGCCACATGCTAGCTGTGTGACCTTGGGCAAGTCATAGCACCTCTCTGGGCCCCAGATTCCTGTCTGTAAAAATAGACAGTTGAGCTGGGTTTTCAAGTGTCTTCCTACCCTAAAGCCTTCCTCCTTGAGGATATATATACAGTCATCCCTCAGTAACCGCAGGGGATTTTTTCCAGGACCCCCACGGATAACAAAATCCACGTATGCTCAAGTCCCTTATATAAAATGGCATAGTACAGTCGGCCCTCCTTAACCACAGGCAACCAACTGAGGATCGAAATTCCTTAAAAGGCCCCAGATCTGGAGAGGAGGCCTTGAACAGGCCCTGAGACCCTGGGGTTGGGCAAAGAACTCATGAGGCAGGAAAAGGAGGAGGTAGACAAATAGGCAGGGAGGCTGATTAGAGAATCCCAGGCAAGCATGAGCTGAACCATCATCGCTCTGTCAGTCAAAGGCTTTGTACTTCTCGAACTACTTTCATCTATAACAACTCAAGTCCTCATAAGAGTTTGCTATAAAAGATAGCTGCATATTATGTGGACTTATTGACCATTAAACTAACAAAAATTCCCCAGGCATTGTCTGCCAAGTTCTTATAAATATTCAGATATTCTTTTTTTTTTCCTCTGAAGGACTAGAAACATTTTATTTTTTAAAATTTAATTAATTAATTAATTAATTTGGTTGCACCAGGTCTTAGTTGAGGCACATGGGCTGCTTAGTTGTGGCATGCGAACTCTTTTAGTTGTGGCACGCATGTGGGATCTAGTTCCCTGTCCAGGGATTGAACCTGGGCACCTTGCATTGGGAGCACAGTCTTAACCACTGGACCACTAGGGAAGTCCCTAGGAACATTTTAAAAATGCAGCAAATTTGGCTAAAAGGATGGTATTCTGAATAAAGATTTTCATATTTCAGAATGACTTGTTGCAATGATTTGAAATGGAATAAAACATTATTTTAATGTGTCATTGTTTCTCAGGGCCAAAAGTAGGGTGAGGCAAGAAAGACACCTTGGGTGCAAAATTTATGGGGCACCAAAAACCTCTGTAATCAAGATAAATGCAATGCATTCAATAAATTTAATAAATTTGTATGTAATATGTAAATAAGTTTAATAAATTTGTAAATGCAATGCATTTAATTAATTTGTATTTAATGCAATGTTTTAAAATATCAAAATCAATTTTGTTTAGTTTCTCCAAGGAGCCTCCTCCCTGGCCTGCAACCTGTCGGCGACGTTACCGCCCAGACACAGGAGCAGAGTCTCCTCTGGAAGTCTCCTCTGGAACTGTGGAAGTGCAGTTACCTGGCAGGTCCCAAGAGCACCCGCTGCCGGCCCAGCACCCACCTTCTCCAGCTTATCAGCTTTACTGTTTCCATCCAGGAGAATCTCAAACATCTTCTGTACCCTCAAGTCTGTGGAGAACTGCACACGGAGCTGAGGAGAGAGGAGGGAGTGGGGAAGAAGGCAGGCAGGGGTCCCCGTCATTCCAGTTGGCTCCACATAAAGTTCATCTCAATTAATAGCTTCCTGTCTCCCTCCATCATTCATTCATTCAACAAACATTTACTGAACAACTACTACGAGTCAGACACTGTATAGAATGGAGAACAAAGTCAAGTCCTTGCCCCACAAAGCTGACAGTCTGGTTATATTCGCCATCCCATTTGGTCTTCACAAGTCTTGGAAGGCAAAGGATCATCACCCCAGTTTTGAAGTCTAGTAAAAAATTAGCTATTAGACATTTTAATATGGGCTAAAGGGCTTCCCTGGTGGCGCAATGGTTAAGAATCCGCCTGCCAATGCAGGGGACACGGGGGTCAAGCCCTGGTCCGGGAAGATCCCACATGGCGCGGATCAACTAAGCCCGTGCGCCACAACTACTGAGCCTGCGCTCTAGAGCCCGTGAGCCACAACTGCTGAAACCCGTGCACCTAGAGCCCATGCTCCGCAACAAGAGAAGCCACCACAGTGAGAAGCCCGCGCACTGCAATGAAGAGTAGCCCCTGCTCGCCGCAACAAGAGAAAGCCCGCGTGCAGCAACAAAGACCCAACGCAGCCAAAAATAAAATTTAAAAAATATATATGGGCTAAAATAGAAATATATCTCCAGGATCGGAAACCTGAAACTGTTTCTAAGTACCTTTTCAAGCAAATTAAAACCGTTATTTTTGAATGTCTCATCCCTCACTCTCCCAACCCCAGTGCTCTGAAGCTTTCATAAAGCGACCTAACCGATCCATCATCCCCCATCTTGCCAGCTCCGTCTGCACCTCCCACTGCTTTTTTCTGCTGGTCTACAGTGCCACCTATTTTCATCACTCCTTAGTCTGTATTTTCTCAGCCCTTGAGTCTGCACTCTGGACAGTACGACGTGGTCCCACCATGGGACTGCCCCAGGCACAAAGAAGTTACTGTGTCTTGGAGCAAGGAGCTGTGTGATCAGTTACCTTCCCGCTCTTACAGTGGGGAAAGCAACACCCCAAGGGGTCCCTCAGAAAATCGGTAGCTAAGCCAGTATTAGGGTGCAGGATTCCTCATCTCCGGTCCAAGTTCTCCCGACCCCACTCCACTTTCCTAGAAAAGATTCCCTGTTCCTACTGGTTCCTGGCTGTCCTCCATTCCCCAGCAATGCCCTTCCCCCAGATCCTAGGTTTCTCCTGGCTGCCTTTGTCCCCCCAGAGAGGAAGATCATGGTGCAGACATACTGAGTTGCAGTTTTTTAAAAAGCCTCCATCTGGAATTTAAAAGACTGATGTTCTAGTCCTGGCTGGCTTGCACCCTCGAACAAGCATCACGGCATCTCTGATCACTCATCCAAGGGTGTGGAGGTAGGCCAGCCCTGCCTGATGTCCCACTCCCCTAACTGGTCCCTACTAGGAATGGGGAGAGGCAGCCAAGGCTTATGCGCAGGGGTCCGGCTCACCTCCTCCTGGATGCTGGTGTTGAGCCTCCTCAGCGTCTCCTGGAAGTTCTGGTTCCGTGGCTCCAGGGTGGCACAGCATTGCACATCCTTGAAGGCCTGGGCCAACTTCCCCAGGTGCTCCAGTGCCTGGCATCGCCGATACAGAGCCTTGATGTCCGAGGAGTTGATGTCGATGGCTAGCAAGGGGGACAGGCAAGGCCTCAGGAGGCCGGACTACAGACCACCTTCCCCTCCCCCACCGCTGCCCCCAACTGCAGGGCTTCTGTGCCTTCCTTGGAGAGTATGCATCCATGTAGACTATCTGGTCCAAGGCTCCCCTTTGTTAGGGAGGCGGTAAGAATTACAGTCTCAGGGTTGGAAGGGAGCTTAAGGGTCATCTTGTCTAATTCCTGACTCTCCAGTCTCGGCTCAGTGATTCTTGCCAAAGGCTCATCCAGCTGGTGCTTGCATACCTCCAGCAGTCCGGGAGCTCCTTCCTTCTCAAGGCAGACAGCTCCTTCGGAGAGCCCTTCCCTCCTCCCACCTGAAACATATCTTCCTGTAACTTTGCCCTTTTGTCTTGAGTCTAGTCCTGGAACACGTGAGATGAAATCCAATCCTTCTTCCTTGTGACAACCTTTTAGGTATTTGAAGGCAGTTCCCTGTCCTACCTGGGAGTTCCTTCTCTGAGCTAAATATTGCCACTTCCCTGCTCTTCACAGGACGTGTTTCCATTCCCCTTTCCAGCTGGGTCCCTCCCTTCTGAACTCACTCCAGACTATCTCTGTTTCTCCTAAAAAAAAGTAACCAAATCAAACCCCAACACGGACCCATGCAGAGGAGAATCCCCTTCATTCTGCATATTATAGCCCTAAAAATGCAGCCAGGAGAAGTGTTCCCATTTTGATTGTGCTCTTAAGCCTAAGTTCTCTCAGAAGTTGAGGCACTCCACGGCCAGCATTGACTTATGTTTATTCCTCCTAGTGTCTGTGGAATGAAATAGTGCCTCCATCTTCCCCTCAGGAAGCCCGGTCCCCACAGAGTGGACCAGGCTGATGCCCTGGTTATGGGAACCAGCCCTCTCCCCCCGCCATCCCATATGAACATATCCAAACTTCCAACAGACTGGCTGTGTCCTTACCGTGACAAAAGGATTTCTGGAAGCAACCTTCTAAGCAAAGAAGCTGCCCCAGCATATTTAACATGTAAAAACGTGACCTAGGGATAGCTTTTCTGGAGCTCTCCTTTCACATAAGGATGGTACATCTGAAGCCCCACCTATAATGCCCAGGATGGCGTTTATACAATCGGTCATCCCTGTGAGTGTTGAGAGCATCTTAGACTAAACAGGGATGCAGAAGGGGAGGGAAGGAGGGCAAGGCCCAAGTGAGGGGGGCTCACCTCTCGAGGCATCTGAAGCCGCCTGAACATAGCTCTCCTGAGAAACGGGGAAGGAGGAAACTTGGTTAATGTGGGCCCGACACAGTGACAGCCAGAGAGGGTCCCCGAGGCGAGGAGAGAGAGCTCGCTGGCAGCTGCCACTGTCAGAGGGCAGGGGAGCGCCCCTCACTGGGTGTGGAAAAGTGGACGAGCTTTGGCATCAGGCAAACTCGGGTTTGAACCCAGCTCTTCTACTAACTACCTGGAGATCTTGGGGAAGTTACTGAGCCCTCCTCTGAGTCTTGAGTTTGTTATCTGCGATATGGGCAGGGACGCAGCAGCGACCTCATGGTCTGCGGTTGAAATGCCGCGAAATAACCTATGAAAGGCCCCTGTCATGATGCCACTTCCCATGAGTCTGCTTCCCGCGGGATGAGAACTATCTCCATGGATGAATTTCTGTCTCCCAGAGGACTGGGTCAGGCAATGGGTACCAGAAAGCAGTGGGAGGCACCCGTCTCCAACCTGAGGGGTCCAGTGAGAGGGCTGGGTTGATAGGCATGCCCGACAGGATGAGGGGGCTGCCTCCACACCCCTGCATCCTAGTCCTGGCCCTCAGCTCCCTGCCCCTCTTCATCCCAGACCGTTTTCAGGCCACAGGCTGCCCGGTTCCGATAGAGCGTGGCCAGGAGGGCCTTATCCTTGGTCAGCTTCAGGGCTTGGCTATAGCTCTTTGCTGCGGCCTTGTAGTCCTGGCGCTGGAAATGCCGGTTGCCCTCCTCCTTCAGCTGCACTGCTTCTGCCTCGGCCATCTGCGGGGACAGGATGAGCTCCGTCTGGCCGGCCCCTCCCTCCAGACCCGGGGCTGGGCTCCTGGCCTGAGGTCTGGAGCACCAAGTGCCCCATCGACCAGGATGGGAGGTGAGGATGCTGCCTGCAACAGACCCACCCAGAGCACCCGCGAATCCTTTGCCCAGAAGGACATCACAGCATTTGCTCGGAGTGTGGCCCGGGATGAGAGGGGTCTCAGAGACCCTGTTCCTAGGGAACTCTGCTCAATATTATGTAACAACCTAAATGGGAAAAGAATCTGAAAAAGAATAGATACATGTATATGCAGAACTGAATCACTTTGCTGTACACCTGAAGCTAAGGCAACATTGTTAACCAACTCTACTCCAATATAAAATTTTTTTAAAAAATCCCTGTTCCCCCCTCTCTCTCCCTCCCAGCTAGACACACCAAGGGCCTGAATTCTCACTGCAGGCCTTAAAATTTCTGGGTCCCCCTTCTCCCTCCCCAGTCCAAGGAACCCTCCAGGCCAGCTCACTTTCTCACAAGGACAGTGTTCTCGGTCTGTCCTCCCCGGGGTGCTGCTCTGGTGCGTGTGAACCCCCAGCCAGCGTCAGTCTGCCCCTCCTAGCCCCCACCCAGGAGACTTTATCAGCCCTGCTAATGGCTCCAGACCATATTTGGCCACAGGGGCAGGTGCCCCTGGAGTCTGTCACTGATACTCAGGGCCCTCCCCCTCCCCAGACTGGACAGTCATTACCACGTGGAGGTTCTGACTAACCTCTGCCCCAGCACCGCACTCAGGGGCAGTCCTGGGGGCACAGGCACTCATACCCCAAAGAGTGAGAGAAAGATCCAGAGGGACGGGAACCCCCCCAGCACACCCTCCCTCCCTCGGCATGGCTCTAATGCCGCTTATCCACCTCCATCTCAGATAAACAACCTCCTCTCCCCTCCCCCCCCACCACTGCTATTTTGGGAGCAGAGTGACAGCTGAGGGGCTGGCAGACTTGGACACACAGAGCAGCTGCCCAGGTCCCAGACCAACTGGAGACATCCAGAAATGCCCTTCTGGAGGGAGGAGGGAAGAAGGAGGAATGTTCCTTCCCCTCTTCCCCTTGGCCACAACTCCCCTACCCCTTCCATCTGTTGAAAATGTCCTTGCTTTACAGAAAGACCCATGGACTTGCTATCTCACTTTGGTGGAAGTGGGTTGTTTCTTTGTTCCACTCTGCACATTTTCTGTGGTTCCTCCCCGTCTGTATGGAGTGGCTATATTCAGCCTCTCTCTCCCATCAGACTGGGAGCTCCCAGAGGACGGGCTCTGTTCATCCCCCACCAGACTGAAATCTTCTCCCACAGCAAGAGCTGGGGCAACCTGGGAATTCCCTGAAACCAAGAACTGTGCCCCCTAACTGACTGGGACTTGCGGAGTCCCCCTCAGCAGAAGGGGGTCTTCCTGGGACAAAAGCTATGTATTCACTAAAAACTGTGAATCAGGGACTTCCCTGGCAGTCCAGTGGTTAAGACTCCGTGCTCCCACTGCAGGGGGCATGGGTTTGATCCTTGTTCGGGGAACTAAGGTCCTGCATGTTGCTCCACGCAGCCAAAAAACAAAAACAAAAACCCAAAACTGTGAATCACTATGTTGTACACCTGAAACTTATGTAATATTGTAAATCAACTATACCTCAATGTTAACATTTTAATTAAATTAAAATTTTTTAATTAAAAAAAGAATAACAATGTATTCATCACCAGAAAGGGTCTCCCCTGGGGCAGGAATTGTTTCTCCTCATCCAACTGAGGGTTCCTAAGAGAAATTTATGAGGTTGTCCCTACTTGGATTTAGAATTCTCCCGCATTTCTGTGTCTCTGAGCCTGGGCTGTGGGCACCCTCCCAGAGGGCAAGGATAGCATCTCATGCAGTTTGTTTTCCCCTGGCACAGAGCCTGGAAGAATGAGTGCCCAATGCATGTTCCTAAATGGATGAATGAATGAAGTCTTTGTGCTGATGCTTTGCTTCACTTCCTACCATTCTGTCAACTTCTCCCCTATACTTTCAAACTGAGAAAGATACTGCAGGAAAAAAAGCATAGGTGGGATCACTCACACTAGATTCTGCTCTTAGCTCTGTGACCTTGAAAACACAGCTCTGTGACTTTGGACAAGTTCTACTGCTCTGCTGGACACAAGATCCAGCCCTGATATATGTTTGTTGACTGAATAAACGAATGAATGGATGGGTGAATTCCCTGCCCTCATGGTGTCCCCAACCCCGGGTCCCTTTGTGGGCGGCTCTCTGTAGCAGTGACATAATATGGTAAAGGATCCTACCATTGGCAGAGAGAGATCCAAGGGACACTAGATTCAAATCCTGATTCAGTAATTCATTCCACAAGTTGTTTTTTTTTTTGCAGTACGCGGGCCTCTCACCGCTGTGGCCTCTCCCGTTGCGGAGCACAGGCTCCGGACGCGCAAGCTCAGCGGCCATGGCTCACGGGCCCAGCCGCTCCGTGGTATGTGGGATCCTCCCAGACTGGGGCACGAACCTGTGTTCCCTGCATCGGGAGGCAGAGTCTCAACCACTGTGCCACCAGGGAAGCCCCCCACAAGCATTTCTTAAGCATTTGCTATGTGCCAGAAACTGTGAACGATTATGGAAGCAGAGAACATTCATGGGGGTAAGGATTTGTGTCTATTTTGTTCACTTACATATCCCAAGGGTCTGCAACAGTGCGTGATATGTAGTAGGTGCTCAATAATATTTGTTGAATGAATGGATGAAAGACTTCCATGGATCTGTGATTTCTGAAGAATACCAAGGTGTTTTGAAATCAGGAAACATGACATTGTTTCAGAGGTTTCCCTGAGTAAATGATTGAATGAGTTACTCTATGTACTCTATGAGTACATAGAGCTCCTAGAACAGTGTCTGACAGAGACCTTTGTTAAACGATTGAATGGATATTTAAAGCAAGACCTGAAGAATGAGGAACTGTTCTTGTATGTATTCATCAGCTCAGGCTGCCATAGCAAAATACCACAACTGGGTGGCTTAAACAACAAAAAATTTTTATTCTCACAATGCTGGAGGCTAGAAACCTCAAGGTGCCATCATTAGGGTTGGTTTCTGGTGAAACTTCACTTCCTGGCTTGTAGACAGCCACCTTCTGCGGTGTATTCACACAGCCTGCTCTCTGTGTGAGAGCAAAGAGAGGTGTGGGGCAGTGGGGGGAGAGCACGCAAGAGCTGTTGTTTCTCCTCTTCTTCTTATAAAGACACCAGTCCTATCAAATTTGGATGCCATCTTTATGACCTCACGTAACCTTTATTACATCCTCATAGAGTCTATCTCCAAATACAGTCACACTGGGGTTAGGGCTTCAACATATGAATTGGGGGGTGTGTGTGCACAGGTCTGTACCAGTTCCAGAAAACAGCATGGGCAAAAGCACTTGGAAGAACTAAGAAATAGCCAGAAAGATTTGATCTTAAAGTGAGAGGAGTGGCTGGAGAGGTAAGGCTGAGTGCACCATTATAAGGAGTCTGATTTTTTCCTGCCTGTAAGGGGAGCCATTGTAGGGTTTTAGGACAGAAAGTAACAGACCAGAGTTTTGGTTTGAAACGTCACTCTGGTTGCTGTGTGGAGAACGCACAGGAGGAGGCAGGGTAGAGAGACGGAGGAAAGTGAAGAGGCTATTGTAGGGACCACGGTTGACTCAGAGCAGAGTGTGGCAGTGGAGATGGAGAGAACAGATTCTAGATAGGTTCATGAGGCAGCATTGGCAGAGCTTGAGACTCCCTGGATGCAGGGGGGAGAGAGAGCGAGAAAGAGAGAGAGAGAGAGAGAGGAGCTGACAGGAAGATCCCAGGTTTCCGGTAAGAGCGCTCCTGGTCCGACTCTGCTTTAGTTCCTCATCTGTAACGGGGTGAAAAGAGTTGTGAGAATTAAATGAGTTACATATGTAAAGCACTTAGAACAATGCCTGATACATTGCTATCGTTATCATTATCGTTATTGCTCTACACTGTTGAAAACTGTAGGAATTTTTTGCTTCTGTACGCATCAAGTTGTTTTTTGTTTGTTTTTTTGCGGTACGCGGGCCTCTCACTCTTGTGGTCTACTCCCGTTGCGGACCACAGGCTCCAGACGCACAGGCTCAGCGGCCATGGCTCACGAGCCCAGCCGCTCCGCGGCATGTTGGATCTTCCCGGACCGGGGCACGAATCCGTGTTCCCTGCGTTGGCAGGTGGACTCTCAACCACTGCGCCACCAGGGAAGCCTCGCATCGAGTATGATTAATTTATTTGATCCATTTATTTGAGGCCAGGCGCGGAGCGACACTTCCCCTCCTCAACACCAGACGGCGATGTGGCGGATTGCAGCACCGCTGGACCACGGGGGCGGCGCTCCGTCCGGCCGGAGTTTTCCCTTCCACGTGGGGACACAGGATGGCGGCGGTGGTGGCGGTGGGTGGACCTGACTGGGGGCAGGGGCGCCGCGGCTGGGCGCTCGGGCCGGGGTCCCCGAGGCCGGAGGGAGGCGGAAGTTAGGGCCCTTCGGTCCGGGCGGCGTGCATGACGCCCGCCGCGCTTGTCCACACAGGACGAGGCGGCGACGCGCGACGTGCAGCGACTGCTAGTGCAGTTCCAGGATGAGGGCGGGCAGCTGCTGGGCTCCCCATTCGACGTGCCCGTGGACATCACCCCGGACAAGCTGCAGCTCGTGTGCAACGCGCTGCTGGCCCAGGTGAGCGGCGGGCCCGGCGGAGGGCGGGCGGCGCTGCCCTGGTCGGGGACGCAGGGAATCAGGAGACCGAAGGTCTCGGGTACATCCCCACTACTCTCCCACAGGGGTGATGATAACCTGGCGGTGCCATCTGCCTTGGGGAGGGTCGGAAGATATGATCAGTGTGAGAGCGCTTTACGCGTCCACCATCGGGAGTTCACCCGCGGAGAGAGACCGCGTTTTGAACGCATTGGGTGCATCGTAACAGTGATTCCTTGTCACAGCTCCTCATTATATTCCCATTGTCATTAATATCCCCATTTTACAGTGCTGCCTGAGACCATTCAGTTATTTGTCTGGCACTGCGCAGTAGGTGGTAGATTGGGAGTTGGAAGCCAAGTGTCAGATTCAAAACTCATGCTCTCCTAAGCCGGTGTTTATCAGAATGCTGCCCTCTATTGAGAGGTGGGAGGCTGTGTAAAAATGCAATACCTGGACCCCACCCAAGACTTACTACACCAGACCCTGGAGTGAAGCAGAGGGTCTACCTTTTTCAGTCAGCTTTTTGGATGCTTCTCACACATTATGCAGCATGGTCTGGTGGTTTAGAAAACGCTGCATAATGCTATATACTAACCCTAATCCTGGACTTTAGTTTTCTTTCTGAAGAACCTGAATTAGGCATTAGCAATAGGACGTTGCGTTAATCACTTAGTTGCTCTGAGCCTCAGTTTTTTTCATCTATCAATATTAATGCCTCCTTCCCAGGGTGGTTGTGAGATTCACATACAGGATTTTGAAGTGGTGTGTGTCTTGCAGTCGCTCTTCAAGGATTAAAAAGGTCTTGCTGAATGGGGAATGAGGCGGGTAACCCAAGCAGGGTGGCTTGAAAAGTAGGAAGCGTTGCCTGCCCACAGCTCACGGAGGGTGGGGGTCCCTGGTGGAGATGGCCTTGCCCATCCTTTGATGGGGGGTGGTTCTCTTTTCTGTTGTCCTCCAGGAGGATCCCCTGCCACTGGCTTTCTATGTCCATGATGCCGAGATCATCTCGTCTCTGGGGAGGACACTGGAGTCACAGGCGGTGGAGACAGAGAAGGTCCTTGACATCGTCTACCAGCCACAGGCTATCTTCAGGGTTCGTGCTGTGACCCGCTGCACCAGCTCCTTGGAGGGTCACAGCGAGGCAGTCATTTCTGTGGCCTTCAGCCCTACCGGAAAGTAAGGACAGCTGCAGAGTCATGGAGGAGAGTGTGGGTGCAGCTGCTGGCGGGGTTGGGGGTCCCCCAAGTTATGCTCAATGGGGCCTCCGGCTGCCCACCATAGACCCAAGCTTTGGGCTCAGGTTGCAAGTAAGGGACTTCCCCGGTGGAGTTTGGTCCCCAAAGGTCAAGGAGACCTGCCTTGGAAGAGCCCTTCCTGGACTTGACCTCAGGAGATCTGAGCTGCAAGCTCACCTCTGTCCCTTCCTAGCCATGTGACCTGGTCAAGTCATTTAACCTCTCTCTGAGTTAGTTGTTCACCTGAGAAATAGGTTTATTTGCTTCTCACAATCCTATGAGGATAGTAAGAAGCTTTAAATCTGGTTATGACTGTTGCCATTCCATTTAGGAAGGACAAGGAGAGAAATGGCTTCCTGGGGTCTTCTCCCAGATGGCATCGGTGTTATATTTCTCCTTCTCATAAGAGGAAATTCCAGTCCCAGATTCTGTTCCCAGAAGATGATTGACTAGGCAGCAGGAATGTACACGTGCGGTGTTTCCGGTGTGCCCCACCCCTTGTCCTCACTGCAGAGGTCAGGTGGCCTCTCTTCTTCCCCAGGTACCTGGCCAGTGGCTCTGGAGACACTACTGTGCGCTTCTGGGATCTCAGCACTGAGACACCACATTTCACATGCCAGGGTCAGTACCCAGTTACCCACTTAGGGGGTTTTAACGTAGTGGCGGGTGGCTGATTCACTCAGCTCTTTAGTTCCTGAGGAGGAGAGGAGGCCCAGAGCACATTCCAGCCCCTTGACATCCAGTTAGTGGCTGCCTGTTCCTAGGTAGAGACCTTACCCTTGAGCCCTGCCAGCCACTTACAAACAAGCAGAGACTGGACGGAAGAGTCAGCGTGGGGTTGTGGGCAGGGGCTAACTGCCTGGTAGCAAGCAGAACCAGGCTTAAATCCAGTCTCTGCCATAGTGGTTCTCAAACTTGAACGTGCATCAGAATCACCTGGAGGGCTTGTTAAAATATAGATTTCTGGGTCCCACCCCCAGAATTTTGTCTCCTTAGGTCTGGGGTGTGACCTGAAATTTGCGTTTCAAGTTCCCAGGCATTGCTGATGCTGCTGGCCTGGGGACCTCACACTAGCTGGGTGATCCTGTCGGTAGGCCTTGCTTCCTTTCTAAGCTTTAGTTTTCTCATCTGGAGAATGGGGTGATACATCTTGCTTTGCCCCATACTCTAGAGCTGTCATGAGAATTGTAGGACTGATGTGTGTGAAAGAACTTTATATCATGTAGCGCATAAGGAACTACTAGAAAGTGGCAGTGTTATCTGTGCGGTGATGCACGGCCCTAGCACTTGGGAAGGATTCTCCCTTTGCCTAGGAAGCCTCATCTCTTCTGTTCGATCGTTCAATTATTCAGCAGCTAGCTAAGGAGTTTCTGCAGGGTGCCAGGCATTGCTAGGCAACGGGGATAAAGAAAGGTGTGGTCCTCCTTTCTCCCCCACTGCTTTCTTAGGACACAGACACTGGGTCCTTTGCATATCCTGGTCCCCAGACGGCAAGAAGCTGGCTTCAGGCTGCAAGAATGGCCAGGTAGATGGTCAGGGTAATTAGGCAAGGATTCTGGGGCTTCCTTCCTGCGAGATGGGTCAGAATCAGGTTCTTGGGTCTTCGGGGAGGCGTGAGCGGGGGCGATGGGCGGGGGACACTTGGTGGGACCAGGGGAAGGGTGGGGAGGGTTATTTTCGATGAGCTGCTGTCCTTCAGATTCTCCTGTGGGACCCAAGCACAGGGAAGCAAGTGGGCAGGACCCTTGCCGGCCACAGCAAGTGGATCACAGCCCTGAGCTGGGAGCCCCTCCATGCGTGAGTGACACTGACAGCTGGGTGATTGAGGAGCCAGGGCTTCAAAGCCGTAGCCCTCCCCTGCTTGGTGCAGAGGAGTCTTATGTGAGAGGACAGGGTAGGCAGTCTGACTGGCAGTGACAGCGTGGCAGGCAGTGGGGAAGGTCTTCTGCACCTGTGTTGCGCGGGCGGGGCAGGGGGAGGGCGGTGGTGCTCATCACGGGGCCTGAGAGCCACCTTGCAGCGCAGCCAGATCTTGGGGTCAGGAAGCTGTCGAGACATTATCCCTGGTCTTCGCGCTGGGGATCGGGAGGCAGTGTTGGAAGACAGGCGTTGCCAGGTCAGAAGTGAGGGCATGTCCCCCTTTCTTGCCAGCAACCCCGAGTGCCGCTACGTGGCCAGCAGCTCCAAGGACGGCAGCGTGCGGGTCTGGGACACGGCTGCGGGCCGCTGTGAGCGCATCCTTACTGGGCACACACAGTCAGTCACCTGTCTCCGGTGGGGAGGGGACGGGCTTCTCTACTCCGCCTCCCAGGACCGCACCATCAAAGTCTGGAGAGCTCATGATGTAAGAGCTGGGAGAGGCCCAAAACCAGCCTGGGGAAATCTTGGGCCAGGGAGGTTGACCACTGTTTCCTGGGTGGTTGGGGAAGTGCTTTGGGAATGGGGGTCCTATGGTTTGGTGCTGCATTATAGCGGAGGTTCCAGGACCCCTTAGCATGGCCAGGCTCTGGAAATTTCCTGCTATAGGAAGCCTATTTAGGTTTATCGAACCTGCCGTATCCCAAACTTATTTGACTAGAGCCCGTTTTTTGTGACATTTCCCTTCTGTGAAACATATTTCCAGAAACAGTGCTCTGGGCTGGTACCCTTATTTTACAAATGAGGAGAGACTTGAGCCCAGAGGGGTGATTTGATTCAGATCACAGTGAATGAGGGCCCTGCTTCTGAGTCCCACAGTGCCCATCTTCTGGGGCTGATCTGGGGGGTGCATGTTCCCAGGGGTGGAGACTGCTCTGTGTGTGTCTGACCTGTCTCCCTTCACCCTAGGGCGTGCTGTGCCGGACTCTGCAAGGCCATGGCCACTGGGTGAACACCATGGCCCTCAGCACCGACTACGCCCTGCGCACGGGGGCCTTTGACCCAGCCGAGGCCTCAGTTAACGCCCAAGACCTCCGAGGGTCCTGTGAGTGAGCGGGAGGTGGCGGGGGAAGGAGCCAGTTCTCAAGCTTAACATGCGAGAGGCGGACCTAGGCTGGGGGGGTGGGTACTTGCACTTTGTTGGATTTTCTCATCAGCCTTGTTCCTTCTCTCCTTCGATACCTGGACACAGTGCAGGAGTTAAAGGAGAGAGCTCTGAGCCACTACACCCTCGTGCGGGTGAGTATCTGCCAGCGCTGCCAGCTCTATGCGCTTCTTCTCCTCGTCCCCAAAACACTGCAGACACTCAGGCCCTTCTCCCTTCTAGCCCCAGCTCAGAACGTACCTTTTCCGGAAAGTTGTTCTGATAATCCTAGTTTACAATCCTAAAAACCATAATGTGCTGGGGCACATTTATTTCATTTTGTTTTGTTTGCTTATCTGTTTATCTGCAATCCTCAGGTACCTCTCTTTTTTATTTTATTTAGTTTCAGTAACACATTCACATGGTCTAAGGTTCAAGGAAAACAAAAAGGAGAATTCCCTGGTGGTCCAGTGGTTAGGACTCGGCGCTCTCACTGCCAAGGGCCGGGGGTTCGATCCCTGGTCGGGAACTAAGATCCTGCATGCTGCACGGCATGGCCAAAAGAATAAAAGAAATTTTTTTAAATGCAGAGAACACAAAGCAGTATGGGCCATTTTAGATGGTGGAAAGTCTCTCATCTCTGTTGCACCTTCATCCGTGCCTTCTGGAAGCATCCAGTGCTACCAGTGTCTCGTGTCTCCTGCCAGAGACGTCATGTATACACAGACACATATATGTGTACACTACACACAGTACAGATACACACGCGTATACAAGCCCACACATAAAATCCTTCCCTTTTTTTTTTTTTTTTTTTGCGGTACGCGGGCCTCTCACTGTTGTGGCCTCTCCCGTTGCGCAGCGCAGGCTCAGCGGCCATGGCTCACGGGCCCAGCCGCTCCGCAGCATGTGGGATCTTCCCGGACCGGGGCACGAACCCGTGTCCCCTGCATCGGCAGGCGGACTCTCAACCACTCCGCCACCAGGGAAGCCCTCCTTCCCCTTTTTAACACACCAGTCTGTACCTTGCTTCTTCTTGTAATTATACGTCATAGAAATGGTCCCATCCCATGTTCATGAAGTCTCCCTTTGCGGGGAGTAACCAGCCTCCTTTCTCCAGTCCTGGACTCCATGCTGGTATTGAGCAGTCAGTGGTGTGTTCGCTGCCGAGGTCAGGCTGTCCTCTCTGAGACCATGTGCGCTTTGTGCCTCCCCAGGGCCGGGGCCCAGAGAGGCTGGTGTCTGGCTCAGATGACTTCACCCTGTTCCTGTGGTCCCCGGCGGAGAACAAGAAGCCCCTGGCACGGATGACAGGGCACCAGGCCCTCATCAACCAGGTGCTCTTCTCCGCGGACTCGCGCGTCATCGCCAGCGCCTCCTTTGACAAGTCTATCAAGCTGTGGGATGGCAGGACGGGCAAGTGAGTGGCGGGCGTGGGGAGGGGAGGAGCGACACTCCTCCTCCGGAAGGAGCTTGGCTCTGACACTTCCTAGCTGTGTGGCCCTGGCAAGTGTTTGGGTTTTCTGAGCCTCTTGTTTCCTCTTCTGAATGTGCAGACCCCCTACCTCTCTGCTTTGTTACAAGGATTAAATGAGGTGGTCTGTTTAGCACCATCACTAAGTGTGCGCTGAAAATGCTAGTTGCTTTCATATCTAGGGAGAGGAAATGATGTTAAAGCTGGCCAAGGGAATTGCCTGGTGGTCCAGTGGTTAGGATTCTGTGCTCTCACTGCCAGGGATGCGATCCCTGGTCGGGGAGCTAAGATCTGGAAGCCGCACAGCACGGCCAAAAAAAAAAAAAGCTGGCCAAGGGCTGGGGATGCAGCACAAGTGTAGGTTTGTGGTCCAGTCTTTATCTGGCCCTCCTCAAAGTGAGTCAGTGCATCACCTGGGAGCTTGATGGAAATGCAGAACCTTGGGCCCCATCCCAGACCTTGGGGATCAGATGACCTGCATTTTAAGGTCACCTTTCAAGTCTGAGAAGCACTGCTATGACGAGGCACAGTGCCCTTGCAGTTAGTTAGGAGGAGAGGCAGAGGCATGGGCGAGAAAAGGAGCAAGGAAACACTTGTTGAGGCCGAAGGGGCACCTATGTGTCAGTCTCTGTGTATTTTCACAACACAGCCCTGTGAAATAGATCATACAGTTTCTTTTGTTTCTTTTTTTTTTTTTGGCTGCGTTGGGTCTTCATTGCTGCACGTGGGCTTTCTCTAGTTGTGGCGAGTGGGGGCTACTCTTGGTTGCGGTGCATGGGCTTCTCGTTGCAGTGGCTTCTCGTGTTATGGAGCATGGGCTCTAGGCGTGCGGGCTTCAGTAGTTGTGGCTCACGGGCTCAGTAGTTGTGGCTCGCAGGCTGTAGAGCACAGTCTCAGTAGTTGTGGCGCACGAGCTTAGTTGCTCTGCAGCATGTGGGATCTTCGCGGACCAGGGCTCAAACCTGTGTCCCCTGCATTGGCAGGTGGATTCTTAACCACTGCGCCGCCAGGGAAGCCCTGGTTTCTTTTTAAGATAAGGAAACTGAGTCTCAGAGAGGCCCAACGACTTGCACCAGCAGACACAGCCAGTCTGTCCCGACCAGGTTCCAAGTGGGCCTGCCCACTGTTTCTCCATGCCACCTGTCAGCAGGCACCTGTCATGGTGGTTGGGGGAGGGTGGTGTCGTGCAGATGGGCTAAGCAGACGGCTGCGTTGGATTCTGAGGCTTGCAAAGTTGAGCAGGTATGGAGGCCTGGCAAGAAGCATTCTAGAAGCAACTCATTTGGAGAAGTTTTACAGCATCGTAATGACTGGTAAAGATTAAATTGGTCTGGGGTGGGGACCAGACAGTGAGATTTTGTAAAAGTTCCCAGGTAAACCTGACACACAGCCAAGGTTGAGAACCACCGCTGTGGGCATAGAGGACCCTTCAGGCGTGTTTGAAGATCTCATATCCATCCTTATCTTCCTTCCCCTGGCCCAGGTACCTGGCCTCCCTGCGTGGCCATGTGGCTGCCGTGTACCAGATTGCATGGTCGGCTGACAGCCGGCTCTTGGTCAGTGGCAGCAGTGACAGCACACTGAAGGTGTGGGATGTGAAGGCCCAGAAACTGGCCACAGACCTGCCAGGCCATGCGGATGAGGTGCGGCCAACCCTCGTGGGCAAGTGGTTGAGAGGGAATTGAAGCCTGGCCCTCCTCCCCACCCTCCTCACTGTGCCACCGTCCCCCTCCCCCTCCTCCCTTCAGGTATATGCTGTCGACTGGAGTCCAGATGGCCAGAGAGTGGCAAGTGGTGGAAAGGACAAATGCCTCCGGATGTGAGTTTGGGGGAGGTGGCGGCTCTCCTGCCCTTTGTGACCGTCCCCTGTGGTGTAGAGTTCCAAGGGCTCTCCAGGTGCCCACACTGTCCCGAGACAGTAGCCTCCAGCGTGAGGCGGTAGTTCGTAGCACACGGGATTTTGGAGTCCTGTGACCTAGGTCAAATCCTTGTTCTGCCTTTCAGTGTGCAGTCGTGGAGAGCTTGGTCCACCTGTCTCCTGGGACTTACCAGGAGACAGGAGGATCAAAGATAGGTGAATACACTTTGGATCCTGAGGGTTGTGTACTTGTAAAGGATTGCCACTGTTTGTCACTGGACAGGCTTGGTGGGCATCGCAGGGGCCAGGCCCCTGGATGAGGTCCTGGCCGAGGCAGTGGTGGGCGCCTGGCCTAAGTTCGGGTGGCCGGAGCAGGGACAGTAGCCGGGGCAGGGGGAGTAGACCCAGGGGGGACCACAAGCTCTCCCCCTAGTGGGCTTCTGGGATTGTATGGTGCCTCCCTTTCCCGAGGTGGCATCCCCATCCTGTTCCGTCCCTCTCTCCACAGATGGAGGAGATGAGAAATCCCAAGGATCCCCACCTGGACTCAGCCTCTGCCAGCTGCCTGCCCTGATGGAGATCAAAGGCCGGGGTGATGACCTTGAGAATGAGCGTGGCCTGCCGTCCTCAGACAGACCCCAGTAGCGTCCCTCCCCAGAGCAGGAGGTCGAAGGTCGCGGGAGGTTCTCACTGAGCTCAGCCCTTGGCCATCACTTGGTAGCTCGCTGATGCCAGCACAGGGGAGGCCGAGAGATGACTGGCCCTTACTGCTGCCCCTGCCTCCTTTCCTAAATGCCGTCTATTTAGGGTCAGACCCCAGATTCTGTGACCAAATAAATAACTTATAGTTTGTGTGTTTGGGTTATGATTTCTTGTCCCAGGTTCTCAGGGCTTTACTGAGGACTATGCTAAGTCAGCTTGTCTAGCCCCTCCCTCTGGGCTGCACCAAAACCATGCTGATCAGGAAGTTGCCTTTCCCCTCTTCCCACTGTGCCTACGAGGGAGAGGCCAGCTGAGGCTGGGGAGATGGGCTGAAGCCAGTATGTTAGTGGCCAGAGGATGATGTCAGGCTGTGTTGTCCATCCTGCTGGCACCAGCCACATGAAGATGTTTGCATTAACTAGAATTCAGTCCAGTTAGAAATGCAGTTGTCACACTAGCTCAGGGCTACTTACTGATTTGGACAGCACAGATAGAGGACACTTTGACCACCACAAAGACTTATGCTGGTCAGTGCTGCTCTGGGGTGCTTTCCTCGGCCTCAGACAGCCCCGCTGGGCTCTCGCAGCACAGAGAGGAAGGCAGCGGCTGTCCCGGAGGGTTCCCTCTAACAGGCCGTGCAGTGGTGGGAGCTCTGGAGGAAGCGGGGGTGGTGTAATGGGGAGGATGGCTCTCTGCCCTGTGAAGACTCACATAGTGAAGGGAATCCCCACCAGGACATCCTCAAACCTTTGGCGGAGATCTTGCCCTCCGTGCGTCTTGCGTCCACTTTCTCTCCCAATACCAAGGTGCATCTACTCAGGTTGGCTTCCAAACCATCCTTGTATGGACCGCTCAGGGCCACAGCACTTCTGACATCCTGCTCCTTCTCACCCTCCCCCACCCCATCTGTGCTGTTAAATCATCGCCTGGCTGTGGTTCTTGGCTTCCACCTGGCCCGTCTCTGCAGGGGGGCTGCGTGAGGGGCCGAGGGAGGCAGCGGGCTCTGAGGTCCTACTCGGTGCCAGGCACTGTTCTGTGCTCTCACGTGACCCTCACAGTAACCCTGCAGCCGAACCTGGAAGGGTCAGACCACGTCCCCATGTTTTTGATGAGGAAATTGAGCCCGAGAAGCTTAAGTGGTTTGCCTGTACCCTCACATCCAGGAAGAGACAGAATTAAGTCAGACCCTACCCCCAAAGCTTGTGCACTTTGCATCATGTCCCCCGGAGCTCAAGTCTGAGGCTGACAGTGTGCGGGCTGTCGCTACCTCTGTCCAACATTGCTATTTTTCCTGGTGTATGTTTCAATCTTTGAGGACCATCTCCTCCTCCCATGGGGAAAGGGTGATGTTGTCATCTCATTGCCCCATCCCCTGACCCACCTGGACTCTTGGTCCTGGCAGAAGCCAGGAGGGTGGGTGGCAGCAGCCCAACTGAGGCTGTCGGCGGCATGAAACAGAATTCCAAGGTGCTGGGTGACCTGCAGGTTTTAATGAGGGACCTGGACCGGCCCAGATCTGGGGAAGGAAGCCTAGCAGCTATGGGCAGTGGAGGCTGATCTGACCTGGCCTGGCCTGTGGTGTCTCCAGGTGAATGGAGCTCCCATCTGGCCTCAGCCCCAGGCCCGGGACCAGCAGGGTGGTCAGCGGTTCCCTGGCCTGATGCTGCTGGTACATTCCATGGTTCCGGTTCCTAAGGGCCCTGGGCCGAAGCTGAAAGTAGTTAAGGGGCTTCCTGGGGCCCTCCCCCTTAGTAGGGAAAGAGGTATTCCAGATCTTCTAGCCTCCGCATGTCCTCCAACCCCATGGATATGGTTTTCCGCTGCGGTTTCTTGCGCTGCACGGTGATCTGGATAGGATTGTTCTCGGGGAAGCTGGTCAAGTCTGTATCAACGGTTGCAAACTGAAATAAACCAAAAAGTCCTCAGAACTCCTGACCCTGAGCTCACCTCTTCGACTCTGCCACCCCCTCGTTTGTCTGCTAAATGGAGCCTCCGACAGCCTTACCAACCTATTCATTGACACCAGGAACAGGAAGAGGCATGATTCAAACCTGTGCCTCCCCAGTTGTGTGCTGTCTTTACTGGGGCCTTTCCTGCCCACCCCCAGGCTGTTCCTTCTTTGTCCCGCTTTAGACTCTTCCCTCTCTTACCCTCAATGCCCTTGACTTCCTGACCCACTCACAATTATTGATACTAAGTTGAAGAATCCAGAAACCAATGGCTTTGGGAGACTTTCGTTAGAGATGAATGAAAAGATCAATTTGCATTCCCAGTGGGCCCCAAAGTGGCTGAACCCTGAACCCTCCCAGAGGAGAGTGGCCTGGAATTGAGGCTTATTTGCCCAGGGAGAAGGAGAGCCAGCAGGAGGACGAGTCGTGGGGATATAGGGGTGTTCCCAACCTCCAAAACCCCTGGTCCACACCCCTCGGGCCTGCCTTCTCCCAGGGCTCACTTTGTAGGGCTTGCACCACTTCCCCACCCCAGCGGTGTTGGCTGCGCGGACAGTCAGGCAGTAACTCGTGTTAGTCTTCAGATTCATCAGCTTGACGGTGGTGCTCAAGATCTTATCGAAGATCCATGGGTGATTCTTTGCCTTGGGCATCTCACTATCATTTTTCCTGACCACCTCCTGCAACAGGACCTGGTAGAAACTGACCCGCTGCTTGCCTGGGGTGTAGGTCCAGGAAATCTAGGGGAAGAGAACCCCCGAGGCTTCCTCAGACCTGGCCTGGCCTGGCCTCCCCTCACCACCCCGCCACCCCTCACAACGTGGGTCAGAAGACCCCACTCCCATCCCTGCTCCTGCTGGAGCTGAGGTAGAGCTGATGGAAAGTGTTAGGCACTCCCAACACTAAATATGGCCCCACCAGCCCAAAGCATGAGCAACTCTCCCTGGGCAACCTCACCAACCTCAGAGTGTACCCTCACTCCATATTCTAGACTGTGTGTCAGTTGAAAGGGACCTTAGCCATCATCTCGTCCACCTCACTCATTGCAGATGGGGTTACAGGTTCAGAGAGAGCAAGTAGCTGGCCCGTGGTCACACAGCAGTTAAGTGGCAGAGCCAAGGTTCAAACCAATAGCTCCAGAGTCCATACACTTTGTACTACAACAGTGGTTGCCAAGCCAGGATCTCAGAGAGTTTTTATAACACTGCAGATTCCTGGCCCTGCTGTCACCTGTCTTGTCTCCCATTTCCAGTTTCTCCTCTAACTAGGCTAGTGGTTCTCAAACTCTGGTGTGCATCAGAATACCCCGGAGGACTTATTCAAACAAAGACCGCTGGGGACTCCTCTGGTGGCACAGTGGTTAAGAATCCGCCTGCCAACGCAGGGGACACGGGTTCGATCCTTGATCTGGGAAGATCCCACATGCTGCAGAGCAACTAAGCCCGTGTGCCACAACTACTGAGCCTGCGCCCTAGAGCCCGTGAGCCACAACTACTGAAACTCATGTTCTGCAACAAGAGAAGCCACCACAATGAGAAGCCCGTGCACCACAATGAAGAGGAGCCCCCGCTCACTGCAACTAGAGAATGCCTGCGCACAGCAACGAAGACCCAACGGAGCCAAAAATAAAATAAATAAATAAATTTGTAAAAAAAAAAAAAAAGACACAAAAACACAGACCGCTGGCCCCTGCCCCCAGTTTCTGATTCAGGAGGCCCAAGTAGGGGGTAGGGAAAGCGAGAATTTAAATTTCTAATAAGTTGCCATATGATGCTGATGCTACTGGCGGTCTAGGGACCACACTGAGAAACACTGCTCTAGGCCATCCAACAATGGGACTTCCAGATTCAGCTTCCAAAATATAGCTCAAATTGCATCTATCACCTGATATAAAGCTTTGCAAAAAGCTAATCGTTACTGCTTACTGAAAAACCTATAACGTAGCGTAATGTTAAAGGACCTCTGGAAAGTGACCCCAGACTAACTCCTGCTATCTTCCCTCCCTGTATCTAGAACAGTGCTACTCGACATGTGGTCCATGGGCCATCAACACCACCTGGGAATGTTAGCAGTGCAGAGTCTCAGGCCCCACCCTAGACCTACTGAATCAGAACCTCTAGGGTTGAAGCCCAGGAATCTTATCGGTTTGATGATCAGATCCGCAGGCACAGGGAAGTATGAGAAGCCCTGGATTGGACCTAGGTGTTTCCTTCCATACTTTCCCACCTGTGAGCCTCTGCTAGTGTCAGCCCTCCACAGAATGCCTTTCCCCATCTCTAGATGTTTAAATCCAACCTCTGTGTCCCAGCTCAAATGTTACTAAATGCCACCAAAGCTTATTTCTGCACCTGGAAGTAATATTCCTTTCTCTCTGAATCCCTATTGGCACTTGATCTGAACTTTTCCTACAGCATTGAGCCCTCTCTAGCTTGTTGCTGGAGTCCTTGAGGTCGGGATGCAGGCATCTTCACACTCCCCGGTGAGCTCAGCTCAGTGCCTGGCACGTTGGGGGCAGCCATTAAGCCTTTACCAAATGCACAAGGAGGGGAAAACGCACCACAGCCATGGAACCGCTGACCGTGTGTTCATAGATGAAGGGCGCCTCCGGCACATCCAGGACCACAGAGGACTCTGAGGGCGTTGAGGAGGTGTCTGTGTCCACCTCAGGGTTATCAAGGTCCAGCAGGCCACAAGGGGCTATTTGGGACTTGGACTGGGGGCAGAGGGCCAGGTCCCCCTTTTCGGTACTCTTGTCCATCGAGGAGAAGCTGAGTTTGTTCAGCTCGCCCTCCAGCATCCCTGCAAAGAAGCTGCTACTGGGCTGGGTCACGGCCAATTTGATGGGATTCAACAAAGTGGATGACATGGGGGAGATGCTGGTGTCATCGGAGCTGCATTCAGAATCCTCCATTGGCATCTGCTTCCTGGAGTGGGAGGGGAGACAGGTGAGACAGACGATGGAGGCCACCCCGGCCCCTGCTGCCTGGAAGCTCCTGGCGGGCAGGCCTTGGGCACAACTTACCCAGCGCCCCCAGCTGCTTCTGAGCAGCTCAGAACATTCTTGCTCTGCAGCAGTGCATCAAACTTGCGAGGACACTTACTAGTGAAAAATGCATATTCCTGGTCCTTGGTCCCCAGATGGAATGGGACTGGGGAAGCTGCTAAAGCATCTTTAATAGGATCCTCAGATGATTCTGATGTAAGCGTTCTGAGAACCACATTTTTAGAAACACTGCTGAAACTTTAAGTCCTTCCTCCAAAGTGGGGTGCAAACACCCCAGGGAATGACCATAATGATCTACCGGGATATGGAAAAATATCTAAAAGTATCTAAAAGAAAAATAATAAGTTTTATTAATATTTATTCACTATTGTTTATTATGTAATTACTAATTTATTTACTTAGGTTTTATAACATTTAACAATATGTATTAATATATAGCATGTAAAAATTAACAGTACAGATAAATATATATATATTGGGATGAATTCTCAAAAACTTTCTTCTTCCATTCTAAATTTTTTAAATTATGAAAGCTTTCAGACACACGCCAAGATATCAAGAGTAATATATTAATGGGGATGTAATGTACAAAATGGTGGCTATAATTAACAATATTGTATTGCATATTTGAAAGTTGCTAAGAGATTAGATCTTAAGAGTTCTCATCACACACAAAAAATTTGTAACTGTGGTGATGGATGTTAACTACGCTTACTAAGGTAATGATTTAACAATATATACAATTATCAAATCATGTTGTACACCTTAAACTAATGCATTGTTAAAATTCAATTGTGTCTCAATAAAACTGGAAATGAACGTACTATAATATATTAAGCTTCCATTTAGCCACCATCCAGCCCAGCTCAGAACTAAATCTTTTTTTTTTTTTTTTGCGGTCCGCGGGCCTCTCACTGTTGTGGCCTCTCCCGTTGCGGAGCACAGGCCCCAGACACACAGGCTCAGCGGCCATGGCTCACGGGCCCAGCCACTCTGCGGCATGTGGGATCCTCCCGGACCGGGGCACGAACCCGTATCCCCAGCATCGGCAGGCGGACTCTCAACTGCTGCACCACCAGGGAAGCCCAGAACTAAATCTTTATCAGTGCAGTTAAAGGCTCCTGTATACTTCACTCCTCCACCTCTCTCCTCATCCTCCCACTCAGAGGTAGCTTGTGCAGTAAATTTAAAATTTTGTATTTATTATTCCCCATGTGTTTTTATAGGTTTGTTACATTCATATGTTATTAGTTTGCATATTTTTAAACTTTATATAAATAAATGTTATCATTCAGTACATACCCATTTGCAGCTTGCTGTTTTTTACTTAAAACATTGTATATTTTAGATTAATCTGCTCTGGTTCAATCATTTTAACCGCTGTATGTTTTCTAGTACATGGATATTTGTATTCTAACCAATTCTTTGCTATTACAAAGAAAAACCTTGTACATATTTCCCTGCTCTTTAAAAGGTTTTGCTGTTGAAGTACAGAATCCAAAACATTTGGTTTTCAAATCTTTTTTTTCTCTTAAGCCAAAGTAAGAAATACGTATTTCTTGGCAAGCTAGTATACTCATACATACACATGTAACTAAAATGTTTCACAAACCAATCCTTACTCTATGTGTGATGTGCTTTGAAATTTTCAATTCTATTTTATTTCATTTTTGTAATACTGGTCTCCACCAACCAGAATGAGTTCCTGACCCACTCGTGGGTCACAACTCTCAGTCTGAAGAACCCTGTCTAGAGAGAGCGGTCACAAGGCCTTTGGGGACCAAGCACCTTGACCAAGGTCACACGATAAGTCCATGGCAGAGTTGGAACCAGAACCCAGATCTCCTGGGCCCCATGCTACACAGCTCCCATCTGCCCCGTGTGCTTTCTGGCTCCCCTCCACTGCTTTGTCCCCCTTCTCCCTGGGCTGCTCTAGCCAGATCCAGCAACCTACACACACCCTTACATCCCTTATGCCAGGACAGCCTCCAGCTTCATGGTTGGTTGATCAAGGCCAAATTTTTCCTCCTTGAGTTCCAGTCCCATCAACCTCTCCCTGAGAAATCCTGATCAGCCCAAACCTCCTACGTTAGCCCTTGGTGGATGCTTGGAATAGATGATTCCCCCACCAAGGCCCTTTATAGGCTGAAGAGTCTGGGTATGGATGTCAGTTTTACTATAGATTGTCTTAATGCATCTCTATTTTAGACTTACTGACTGGAAACACCAGTGCTGAAGGGGCGTGGAAGGCAGCCTTAGTGATCTTCACAGTAGCCCTGCTGGATGGTGTTCGCCCCATTTTACAAATGAGGGACCGAGGGTCCCTGATCTTATTTAACTTGTCTATGGCCCTATATCTAAATGGTAGAACTTGGATTTAAACTTGGGCTCCTAGCCCAAGACTTTCGCCCCATACCAGGAAGTTTCCTACAAGCATCCATCACTTTAGCCATACCTGCTTACTTACAGGTCCCTTAGGGAGTGGACACCATATCCCTTTCATATAATCAGGACCCCTTCTTCAGAAATTATTAAGAATTTCAGGACAGTGACATCTGAGCATTAAACTAAGCACAGGGCACTTCTAAGTGTTGGGCTGTGTGTGACTGCCCAGGTCACACACGCATGAAACTTCCCGGCAGACAGTTCCCTCAGTCCACATCAACCCACACCACCATCCCTCCACTGGCTAATTCCTTCCCTTCCTATGAGAGTCACCTCCTCCATGAAGCCTCCCTTAACTTCACCTCCTCCCAAGCTACACTAAGCCTCCTCTGGTTCCTCCAGTTGTCCCGTCATAGCGCAGACCATGCTGTAATATTCTCAGTTCTTGCCTGATAGCCCCCCAACACACAAACACACGCACACACACACACACACCTCAGGCTGGGAAATCCTTGAAGGCAGAGACAGTGCTTTCTGGCTCTGCATTCTCAGAACTTAACCTTGGGCCAGATACCTTGTAAGTGCTCAAAGACTTTTGTGAAATGAAGTAAAAGAAACCCAGAATCACTGAGGAGGAACAGCAAACCTCAATCTGAAGGCAGGCAGGCTAGTGGGGGCACATAACCAGGCAGGTGAAGGTACAATAGGGAGGATGAGGCAAAGGAGCCGTGGGGAGTGGAGGGGGCAGGGGGTCTGTGTGGGGGTGATGAGGACAAAGCAGGATGACAAGGACAAAGCAGGATGACAAGCACTGCCAGGAAATCTCTGACTAACCCTGGAAGGCCTCCCAGAGGCGGAGGACGGCATGCCTCCAAGAACCTGATCAGAGGTCAGGACTCCATAGGCAACCTGCACACATGCTCTTCTCCGGGAGTCGTGACTGTGATAAGTCAAGGAAGTACTGCCTCTTCAAGCCTCTCTTCCTACCCCCACCCCCCAGGTCTGGTTTTAGAAAGGAGAAAAGGACCAGACTTGTGTCTTACGGTAGATGGATGGCACCTTCCTCCAAGAAGTTAACCAAACTGCCCCCTGAGGAAAATGGGAGTCCTTTGGTAGTGACGCTCCTGTTCATAGACTTGGGGTTTGGAAAGGGCTTGGACATTTGATTGAGTGCGTTCAAAACGTTGAGGGTTTCCTTCTTCAGCGTGGTCTCCTCCCCATCTCCCAGTTTGTAGAGTGTCTCTGATGCCATCTACCTTGTTTGGGACCACAGCCATCACCATGCAGGACTACCAAGCTGACAGGAAACAGAGAGAAACTGGAGGCAGAGGACACACCCTTAGTTTGGGTGGGATGGGAGTGCAATGAGCTGACTTCATAATCATCAGAGAGTGTAACAATTAGGGGCTAGCCTCCCCCTTGATCTG